>NC_037677.1:15410158-15742994 GCF_003255815.1 Theropithecus gelada
CCTTTACAGATCTCTTTATTCTTCCCATAATGAGCAAGCATTTGAGTTAACAATATTTTAACTGAAATGGAAACTAATATCTTAAGAAGTAACTTTTTGAAAAAAGCTTAGGTAGAAATCATGATTGTAAAGATTTTGTGATTCATTGGAAATGTATCGTTATCTTCCCAGTTTTTCCTGGGCACATGTTGGCTTATTGCATGTTGATTCAAGTGACATATAAATGCTTTTCTGCATTGTATTGAGCATATAAGACTGCCTGTCAAGAAAGCTGCCAAAGAAATGAGAATTTAAATTCTGTGAATCATCAGAGTAATTTATAAATGCATCATTCATTTAGTACCTTTAAACATATATGATGATCCCCAGATTTGGTAGCCATGATCTGAGATGGAGTCTTCACTGAGTAATTTGCCTTTTTCGGGAATGGGGGATGGGGAAGGAAATATACATGGTAAGATTTAGGTGAATTAGAAGTGAACTAGGCAAAGATAATATGGTTCATGGCTTATTCTCTTAGTAAATTGCTTTGAATAATTATGATTTGGGGAGGTTCCATTACCTCTATGTAGAGCGATCTCTCATTTCACTATTCCTTTCCAGCTTCCTGGACATTTTCGTCTCCCTGGCTCATACCTCCTACCCTTGAAATTTGTATGTCATTATTGCACAATAATATTTGAGTTTTGAGGTACTGTGGGTCTTAACAGAAGTTTTTTTCTTTCTTCATGTAGTGAATTTCCTATTCAAAGATTTACATTGATTACATTTTAGCAGTCGTATTTGTCTTTGAGAAGATTGCTGTTTCTTCTTAGATTAATAACTGCTGATATGCAAACCATTTAAATCTTCCACAATTTAGTCTGTTTTGAACAATTTCATTACAACTTTTAAACTATTAAAAGAAATGTGGACCATTGTGAAAGTTACAAAATGTAAAGTTGAGGTTGAGTATACTAGTGCAATACACTTGTAAAATTCAAGTTATCTCATTTTATTTACTTTTCTTCCCCTTCACATACCTAGGTACAGAAGGTTTGGGATTCAGCATCACTTCCAGAGATGTAACAATAGGTGGCTCAGCTCCAATCTATGTGAAGAACATCCTCCCCCGGGGGGCGGCCATTCAGGATGGCCGACTTAAGGCAGGAGACAGACTTATAGAGGTAAGTGATATCCCCAAGCAGGATATTCCCTAATTCTGGAAATGTTCCATTTCCAGGAGCCAACTTTTAAAAACATTTTCATACAATATGAAATTAAACTATATACATTTTAGCGGAAGTATGCGTCACAAAATGTGTTTCTGTTTTACGTTTAAATTTTCCATGTTATCTTTTATATATGTATATTTTTTAATTGTTAAAATTTTTTGTAGAGACAGAGTCTTGTTATGTTGCCCCAGCTGGTCTCGAATTGCTTGAATTGCTCGCCTCAAGTGATCCTCCTCCCTCCCAGTGTGCTTGAATTACAGGTGTGAGCCATTGTGCCCAGGTCTTTTTTCCATGTTATCTGATGAGAAATTAATCTTTCCATTTAATTTTTTTTTTTTTTTTTAAATGAGATGGAGTCTCACTCTGTCGCCCAGGCTGGAGTGCAGTGGCACAATCTCGGCTTACTGCAGCCTCTGCCTTGTGGGTTCAAGTGATTCTCCTGCCTCAGCCTCCCTGGTAGCTGGGACTACAGGTGTGCACCGCCATGCCTGGCTAATTTTTGTATTTTTCATAGAGACAGGGTCTCACGACATTGGCAAGGCTGGCCTTGAACTCCTGCCTTGGCCTCCCAAAATGCTGGGATTACAGGCGTCGGCCACCATGCCCAACCCCATTTAGTTTAGTTGTAAATTTTTAGTTACTCAGACATTTGGTTTATGAGTAACATTTTGTCATATAAAATGTCTATAAGGTTACATTTTTAGATGACTTTATATTTATATCTGGCAATATGGAAACGTTATCCACTTTGTATTCGGAACAGAGACAGATGAAATAAATGAAAACAGTGTGTCTTGATAAGAGGAGCAAGAAAATCTTGAAATGGCAGCATGGAGAATAAATTGAGACATAAGAGTCAAATGTCAGGAAAGAAAAAAATCATTTTTGAAATTTTTTTCTATGTCTTATGAGTTTGGGTTCATTGGTATTTGAAGCTGCCTTGGAAATACATTAACATACCTAATTTGTGTTTGATGATTTGCATATAAAAGAGAAAACGAAAATTGAAAAATATATTTTTAACCATTTCTCTTAGTTTTTTTTTTCCCAGAAAATAGTCTGTATTTTTATTAGCAGATATTGCATTTCCTAATTAACTAGTATTCAAATATTAATGCTAAGGTAAACTTTTACCACACTGTCCTTTTTTCTTATAGTTTCATATATGGTTTCTATTTCTCCAGATTGAGTTTTCCTAAAGAATTTTTGTAAAGTAGGGGAGTAGAGGGATACCATCCATATTTTTTCCCACGTCTACATTTGGGGCTGGGTCCTTTCCATTTTATTCCCACTGTTTTGGTCCTGTGCATGTGACAATGTATGTTAAATAGGCACTGTTAGAAATGAAGTCACAGATGTTTGAGTACAAATTATGTTTAGGGTCCTGCTTCTTGAAAAAGTCACTTGTCCTGGGGGTATAAATTGAGTGGTACATTAGCCCATGCCTGCAGTCGTAGCTTGTTTTATTTGTGAGAGTCTTCACTGGGACTTGAATTCAGTCCTCCTGTCTTCTAAGTCCAAAAAAATATGTCTGTCCTTTTCTGGCTCTCTCGGTCTTTCTTTCTAAAGATAATTGCTTTATTATTGAGTCACTTTTTTCTTTTATTACATAATTGCTTTACTTTCAACATATCAGAAAAACCTTTTTATTTTAAAACAATGAGAAAGACCTGCAACCTGTATGTCTTTAGAGTTAGGCTTTATTTCCATAGCTGTCATCTTTGTCTTAAAATGGAAACTTCATTTTTGCATGTTTTAAGCCCAACCTTTTAGTATCTACAGTTGCAGCTATACACTATTGATACTTACGTGCATTTTCTCTGAGTGTCCAGATAATTAGAATCATACAGAGAAAAAAGTATCAAGTGACTTAATTGTCTAGATTTTTTTTCACTTTCTTTTGTTTGAGTACAAATTATGTTTAGGGTCCTGCTTCCTGAAAAGGCCGCTTGTCCTGGGGGTATAAATTGAGTGGTACATTAGCCCATGCCTGCAGTCGTAGCTTGTTTTATTTTGTAAGTCTCCGCTGGGACTTGAATTCTGTCCTCCTTTCTGCAATTCCTTAATAGTAGTACCTTGAGCTATATGAGGTTGATTTTTTTTCAGAAGGGGAAATGTTCTGAAATATATTTTAACTACAGGAAAATTTTAATACTGCAATTTAAGTTATAAACTTATTTGCCTTGGACAAAATGTCATTTTTGTCTAAAGAAAAAAATGTAGAACACCTTTTAAAGGAAACATATGCTCTCATTTCTGTGGAATATATAGTGCTTTCTGATAATGATGTTATACTTCCTATTAGATAAAAGATTCCCTAAGAACAAGTTGTTTTAAATTTTTTTCCTGCTTGAATTCTCTCATAATACTGAAAAAATTTCATGTGAAATACTACTTCCCTACTAAAAAATATTGTTTTGTAGCTGTGTTTCTTTAATGTTTACCTTTTAGAGGTAAACGTTTTATTATATTTATCAGCAAAATTTCATTGAAAGTGAAAATACTGTACCAAAATATTTTTGGTGTGTTTTCATTAATCTTTATAAGAGCAACACCTTTTTATTTTGGTATAAGAAAATCTATGATGCACAAGGCTATCAAAATATCTCAGTTCTAAGCCAGTAAGTTTTGTGTTAACTTGACATTTTTGAATTATTTATTACTTGTTACTTGTCAGTGCCCTGGTGATTGTCACTTTGGGTTTAATGACAAACACTAAAAGATTGACCACTTTCTTTCTTACTTCCAGATCTGGTCTTAGTTTCTTTATTAGTCACAAAATCTTAGTGGTTCCTAGATCATGGCAGAATTGTATGTGAAATGAGTTATGTTCCATAGCAGATACGGCTAGTCCTACAGTGTGTGTGTGTGTTTTTTTCCTGTTGTTTCCACAGGATTACAGCTGAAAACTTTTGTTTTGTTTTGTTTTAGGTAAATGGAGTAGATTTAGCAGGCAAATCCCAAGAGGAAGTTGTTTCCCTGTTGAGAAGCACCAAGATGGAAGGAACTGTGAGCCTTCTGGTCTTTCGCCAGGAAGACGCCTTCCACCCAAGGGAACTGGTGTGTAAATTTAGAGTAGATGAAAGATTTCTGATATGCAGCAGCCAGGGGTCTGGGTTAGTTGCCTGATGGCAAATGTTTATTGAGACATTTTCCAAGGAGTTTCTAGATCTTACATATCTTTCAGCCCTCACTGAATACAGACATTCTTTTCTCTAATACTCCCTTAGTTTCAGAAATGGATATCCTCAGTAATGAATGGAGGGGTATTTAAACATCAGACTGTAGGGATATTTTCAAGGGCATCAAATGTTCATCACTGTACACCCTCAGATGGACTGACTGAATACAGAGACGCTGATTATTTCAGAACTGTCACTCCACAGACTGTCGCTGAAAGCTTGCCATCTTCCACACTACATATGACAAATTTTCATATTTCAGATTTTCGTAGTACATGCCAGTAAGCCAAATAGATGCTTACTTCCTTACTGTTGTATGAAAAGGAATACCTTTTAAAAAAATATTATTAAAAATAAAAAGACCTAAGTGGCAATAAGCCTCATGGCTATTAATTATACAAATATAGGTCATGTTATTTAGGATGACATAAATGAAGGAAATGAAAAGGCATTTACAACTTTTGCAACCTATCTCCTTCACTTTCCATACATACATTAATACATCTGAAGATTTACGTGGTATTGGTGTGAATGAAATAAATGTCTTAGATGTACATGTTCTGAGTGTTTTTCTGCAAAAGTGCTAGGTTTCATTTATATATAAAAATGACATAATTGGAGGAGTTGCCTTTGTCTTTTAATGTGGTAAGAAAGTTGTTTTATTTCAAGTACAAGTGGTATTTTAAATATTTCAAAACAGATTCTACTTGGATCCTTTTGGAATACATCCTTTTCATCTAGCTCTTAGCTCTAAACAAA
The DNA here is from genome assembly GCF_003255815.1 of Theropithecus gelada. Classification (NCBI taxonomy): domain Eukaryota; kingdom Metazoa; phylum Chordata; class Mammalia; order Primates; family Cercopithecidae; genus Theropithecus; species Theropithecus gelada. Next base: position 15,415,314 of record NC_037677.1, read on the forward strand.
AATTAATTTGTATAATCTAGAGTGACAAGGTTTTAGGAATGAGGTTTCCAAATTTATCATATAGCCCAAATTCTCTTAAGTTCTGTCTTCAAGTATGGATGTGTTATGATAAAATTTATATTTTATTTATAAATACAATAACTATATTTTATTCTCTATATAAACTATATATTTCTATAAATATTATAAATCAAAGTAAATTTTAGTCATAATATCTCATCCCCTGGTTACACACTTGTCTTAAAACTTAATGTGGATTTTGTGGAAATTTCAGACTGTGATAGGGTTGAAAAGTGAACACTTTTGTTTTAAGTAGATTTTGAATAAATTATGAAAACTTCTTTATATTTAAAAATGTTTAATGCATTATTTCTCAATTTAAATTCAGTTTTTCGTTTTCCCCCCACTGTTATCCAATTTTGAGCTTAAAATGCCACCTGATCCTAAATCTGGAGATGTCTCTATTAAATTGTAAATGAGCACTTAAAAAAAAACAACTAGCTTTCCATGTGATTTGCTGAAGCTTTAATTCTTCCTCAGTGTCTCAGAGTGCACTAGTTAGCATTATTAGGTTGCCAAAGCTTAGACACTGCTCTTAAGCAGCCTTTTCCAGAGTTAGTGCCAGCATATAGCCAGCTTAAGGTTATTCAGGTTCTTCTTGTCCAATTTTGATCTTCCAGGCTTCTGTTTTTCCCTTCTGCTACCTACTGTTTTTTTTCTTGGTTATGTAATTTATTGCTTGTGAGCTTTTCATTAAGGAGTACGCCAGTAGGCCGTCAATCTATTATGCATGTTGCAGCTGCTTTTCAAAATTTAAAAGAATAAAATCCTGAAAACTTAAAGGGAAGGGGCATTTAAAAATAATCTTTGAATCTAGTAGACATAACTATTTTCCTCTGTTTGGGGGGTCTGTGTTTAAATCTGTGTCTAAATCTAAATACTTTTATCAATCTGTGCCTTTTTTATAAATCATCCTTGTAAGTTCCTACATAATTAGGGCAAGTCAACATTATATGAAAAAAAAAAATCACATTTATTTCCTGTGCAACATTTTAAAGTATAAAGCTGGTAGTTCAAGCTGTAGTTCAAACTGTTATTATCTGGTCTAGCTATCAAATGATTCTATACCTTAAAACTTTGTTGATTGGGAAAATTTAAAAACAAAATTAGAAACAGTGCCATGATTAGGAAAGCAGTTTGGTGAGACCTCTTTTCCTCCAAGTAATAAATTCATGATGTACTATGAATGAGCAAGTAAAGATGTATATCTAGAAAAATTTCTTAAAACATACACATAAACACACACATCAGCAAAAGGTTGGAAGACAGAGCATTACATCAGCCATCATATAATTATCCTTGATACATTTTGTGGATTTTAAGAATCAACAAAATTTTCTTTAAAATAAATCATTGTGTCCCTATGTGTTGAAGATGGCTTTGGTCAGTCTGTATTTATGTTTTTCTTCAATTCTTCTAGAATGCAGAGCCAAGCCAGATGCAGATTCCAAAAGAAACGGTAAGAGCTTTGTCTTTTGAAGGATGCAGAGATGTTGGAAAGATACATGGAACTAACTTCTTACTAATTTAATATGAAGTTACTTGTCCTGCCTTTTCCTGGCTCATAATATTTAATACATGGGCTTATTAAATGCCAAGGTGGTCTTATTTTAAGGTGACTTATTGTTACCACCCCAAATGGAGTATATTTTGTGATTAATTTTGATCAGACAGACACAAAAAAGAGAGGGATTTCCTATTCACTTGCATAATGAGGACCAAAGCTTAGTTGTTTTACATATATGCAGACTATTTCATGACTTATGAAATGCTCAATTATAAGTGGCCACAAAATGGAAAGAAAAGTTAAAAAACTTGATTCAGTCATGGAAAAAAAGGGAGGGCTAAGAGAATACAGTAAAAAAAGTATACTCAGGAAAATTAAAGTGACGTGTCAGTATTAGGCTAAGCATAGTTGTTAGAATAACTATAAAAGAGAGAATTTCTCTTACCAAAAGTTAAGGCCTCACAGCTCACATTAAAATGCAAACATAGTTGCATCCTGTTAAGAAAACAAGTCCTGAGACAGACTGGGGATAAAAGAGTAAGCTTAGTTCTGGCAGGCAGAACTAACACAATAAAAGGAAGGTTTGCTCTATCAGTCTCTGTGATGAGACGCTACATGGGAGTAAAAAGGGCATTTTATATTGACATGGTAGAAATTCTAACAATCAGGATCTTGTTTCCTTTTTTCATCAAACAACATAGCATAAAGACATTCATTCTTAAACTATTGTAAATGGAAATTTTAGCAAAGTTGTCTCCATAGTAGGTAACGTTGATATATCCCTTTCCAAAAATTTTTACATTGTCGACTAAAAAAAGTAGGAATATAAAGAATTGAAATAATATAATAAACAGTTTTCATTTTCTGTACAGTTTTATAAACAGAAAACTTTGAACTAATAAACAAAATGTTATTTTTCAAATATTCCTTCTTTTTTTATTTTTTTTGAGTCTAGAATCTCACCATGTTTCCACAGCTTACTGCAGCCTTGACCTCCTGAGCTCAAGTGATCCTCCTATAAATATTCCACAATTCTGAAAATGGATGACAAATTACATCTTGGAGGAAAATCAGTAAACAACCTTGAGAATATTCTGCATTAATAAGCTTGTGTTGTAGACAATTCTTAGCTTTAATTTTTGGTTTACAATATAAATAGGGCAATTATATCTAATCAAAATCACACTGATATTTATGTGTTGGTGGTAGATTAGACAAGGGGAAATTGGACAAATTGATTCTAAATAATAAATGGGGTACAATAGCAATTTATACTACTCTTTGAAAAGACAGTAATTGTGGCAGAGTATAATGTAAAGCTACAATACCTAAAACAGCATGGCATTGTTATAGTGGTAAACAAATAGATCATTTAAACAGATTAAGGGTTACAGAAACAGATATGATGTGTATAGGTATGCGCATGTATGTTAAAGAAGGTACTTCAAATTAGTAGCTTTAAAAGGATAATTTACATAGTGTTTATAACAATTGCCCATTTACTTACAAAAGTAAATGGGCACCATATGTCAAAATAGATGGAAAAGATCTATAAAACAAAATAGATCCACAGTCATTTACACACACACACACACATACACACCCCTTTGGTATCTGTACCATGAAATAGTTATAGGATAAATGCAAAAGGAGGAAGTATTTACAATGTGATCCTTAGGGGAAGAGCTATTCCTTTATGGTTTAGGATAAATATCAGAATATTTTGGAAGACACAATGACTTTGCTCACAAACTAATCTATTAATGTCTAAGACAATCTGAGATGGAAAATGATGCTTTAAGTAGTAAAGATAGGGATGTTCTTTCAAAACGTGTAGTCAGTGCCAGGTGCAGTGGCTCACACCTGTAATACTAGCACTTCGGGAGGATCACCTGAGCCGAGGAGATTAAGACGAGCCTGGGCAACATAGCAAGACCTCATCTCTACCAAAAAGTTAAAAATAAACAACAAAAAACATGTAGTCAGTCCTGTTGAGGAAACCGATGATCGGCTTTGAACTTCTCAGTCAGCAGAGGGAAAGAAGCATCTTTTGATGTGGTATTCTGTTAAGAAATGCAAGGTGCATTTCAGTTCACAAGCTGTGTGTTTACAGTAGCATGACGTGGCAACTGGGAGTCACCTTAAAAAAGGAAGTCATGCTGGGCACGGTGGCTCACACCTGTAATCCCAGCACTTTGGGAGGCCGAGGTGGGTGGATCACGAGGTCAGGAGATTGAGACCATCCTGGCTAACAAGGTGAAACCCCGTGTCTACTAAAAGTACAAAAATTAGCTGGGCATGGTGGTGGACGCCTGTAGTCCCAGCTACTTGGGAGGCTGAGGCAGGAGAGTGGCGTGAATCTGAGAGGCGGAGCTTGCAGTGAGCCGAGATTGTGCCACTGCACTCCAGCCTAGGTGACAGAGCGAGACACTGTCTCCAAAAAAAAAAAAGGAAAGGAAGTCATATATACTTTTACATGTGTCTGACTACTGGTTATACTTGGACTTTTTTTCTAATATGAGTTTCCCAAACTAAGTTAAAAGCATAGTTTAGTTTAAAATATTGTTTATTAATTTTTTATGAGTGCTCTCACATCTGTGCCTCTCTTTGTGCTCCAGTTATGCAGTATCATTTTGAGTTGTAAAAGGCTTAATATTAACATGATAATTTAAGAAATTGATGGGGCACAGTCTCTGCCTTTCTACCTTTTGATGGCCAAGGATCTGTTTTAGGCTTTTTGAATATTGCTAGTTCTTGTCACATAGTATTGCTCAAGGAAAACTCCATGATAGGCTTTTGCTGTTTTTATTAGTGTTTCTTAATGACTTTTCTAAGGTTCTAGGCCTGTGAAATCTTTGCCTATTTTGTCAATGCCTAGAAATGGGGAGGAGGGGAGCAGTAATGATCTCACCACAAATCCAAGTCCAATGCCCACTTTCATTTTGGGCTTTCTCAGGGTTGATTTTGGAGCAAACCATCTTGTATCCACTTTAAACCACAGGAATCGTACCTGTGCATACAGTATGATTCTTTTTCTTTTCCTGAAGGAGATACATTACTTCTGTCAGGAACTATACGTGATTTATACAGGCTCACAAAAAATAGAAGACAGTTTCTTTTACCTCTAATGCTTAACATTGCTTATAACATTGCAGTCCTATCTATGACTGGCATTTATTCATCAGTTATTGTGTGAAACTCTTTATGTGTATTATCTTATTTAATCTTTAAAATGTTCATGACTTGGTTCAGGCGTGTCCAATATTTTGGCTTCCCTGGCCCACATTGAAAGAATTGTCTTGGGCCACACGTAAAATACACTAACACTAATGATAGCAGATAAGCCAACAAATAAATAAATAAATCGCAAAAATTTCATAATGTTTTAAGAAAGTTTAGGTAGGAATTTGTGTTGGGCCACATTCAAAGTCAGCCTGGACTACATGTGGCCCACAGGTCTCAGGTTGAACAAACTTGACTTAGTTGGTGATATCCTATTGAAAGGGAAAGAACAAAGAATTAACCTTAGGACGCTCCAAATCTTAGAGCCCAGAATATACTCAGGTTGTCTGACACCTGAATCTGCAGGGCAGTTTTTATATCTCCTTAATATGGCTTGGTATGTTAAAGGGAATATAAAAAAGCTAAGCTACATATATAGTTTCAGGTAATACAGTATGAGTTCCATGTTGGAGGTTGATAAACTGTGATTGAATTTCGTTAAAATAAATAAGCAATAAAGAAATCTAGGGTTAGATGCCATCTCATTAGTCAAGATAGTGGGAAGAGATCTTGTTGATTTTTTTTGTTGTTGTTTTTATTGTTCATGAATTGATACATAGGCTTTCCTAGAACACGTGTTTAGTACCATTGATTTCCATTAACTGCTGCATGGACACATCTGTCCTTTCCCAGCCCAGTGACCAATTTTGCAAATACTTTCTCCTGACTTGGGCTGCTCTCACCTTCTTTGCCTGTCCATATGGACGCCAACTTCTAATCCTGCTGACCTCTACCTATCTCATGAGGCTTACCCTAACCGGAACTAATGTTCTCTCCCATTTGTAGTTCTTTGTCATCTTTGTCTTTGTTTGTTTGTATTTGTGGAATGCATTTGTCTTGCTTTATTAATAAAATTCACTGATCTTGGCTCACTGGAGCCTCCGCCTCCTGGGTTCACACGATTCTTTTGCCTCAGCCTTTTGAATAGTTGGGATTACAGGCATGCGCCACTAAGCCCGGCTAATTGTGTTTTTAGTAGAACGGAGTTTTACTCTGTTGGTCAGGCTGGTCTCGAACTCCTGACTTTCAGTGATCCGCCCACCATGGCCTTCCAAAGTGCTGAGACTATAGGCGTGAGCCACCGCACCTAGCCACATGCTTAACTTTCAAGAATTCAAAATGCATTCTAGAACATGTTAGTGGGCTTTCCCTACAGAAACCACAGGGATACGTTGGGGATTCTTTAGGAACTTTTGTGAAGGTCAGAAGCCATCTTGATAGGCTAACTTCAGGAAGGTTATAGTCTCAACTTAGAAATTTAATGAGCTAGGAATTAAGCATGGGCCTTATTAGGTTTATTTTACTAACAGTTATATTAATAAATCCATTGTAGGCTGCCATATTGTGTGTGTGTATATGTGTGTGTGTGTGTGTGTGTGTGTGTGTGTGAGACTGAGTCTGACTCTGTTGCCCAGGCTGGAGTGCAGTGGCTCGATCTCGGCTCACTGCAGCCCTTCCGCCCAGGCTCAAGCAATTATCCTGTCTCAGCCTCCCACGTAGCTGGGAATACAGGTGCCCCTGACCATGCCTGGCTTTTATATATATATATATACACACACACACACACAAAAACATATAATATATATATAAAAATAAATATATATATGTAGAGATAGGGTTATGAGTATATATATATACACTATGAGTATATATGAGTATATATATACACTATGAGTATATGAGTATATATATACACTATGAGTATATATAATACTGAGTATATGAGTATATATATACTATGAGTATATATGAGTATATATATACTATGAGTATATATGAGTATATATATACTATGAGTATATATGAGTATATATATACTATGAGTATATATGAGTATATATATACTATGAGTATATATGAGTATATATACACTATAAGTATATATGAGTACATATATGTAGAGATATATATGTATATATGTAGAGATAGAAATGTATATATGTAGAGATAGGGTTTCACCATGTTGGCCAGGCTGGTCTTGAACTTTTGACCTCAAGTGATCTGTCTACCTTGGCCTCCCAAAGTGCTGGGATTATAGACATGAGCCACCTCGCCCTGCCTAGGCTGCCATATTGATCCACTGTAAGTTGAGAAAACAGATGAGTCAGACAAAGTGGAGAGGAACCTCAAAGAGGAGTGAATCTGCGAGCCATTACCTCTTAATCCAACAGTGTTTATATTCTTGGAGATAAAATCATCGTCAAATACTTCTTTAGGCCTATAATGCAAATTAATTTTAATATTCTTGAGAATATACATGAAAGTGTACACAACTCTAGATTTTTGTGGAAGATTTATACTGACATACGGTAATCATATGTTGACCTCAGTAGTTTGATTTTTAGCAGCAAGTGTTGCTATTGTGACAACCAAATTTTATAACATGTGTGTACTTCTAGTGCCTTAAATGTCGATTCAGACTTATTTTAAAACAACCTTATTCCAAAGTTGGAATTCAATAATATTTTCATGATCGTACAGAAACGGTAATGATTATGGATGGTGAGTATCTGCAACAGTTTTTACGGAATTCATTTGAGATGGCTTACTATTATTATAGTAAGATAATGATTTTTTTAATGTTGGGTGTGTTTTTGTTTCAGGAGTACATCTTAGTTTTTGTTTAACTGTAGCCCTTTTGCAACATAATGATAAAATTGATAATATCTTTATGATTTATTATATTACCTTTTTGCTGTTGAAATCTTAAGTTATAATAAAGATGGTTTTTTAGATATAGCAAAACTATTGTGACTTAATTACTGTATGTAATTTTTATTCTGAACTGTTAGACTTTTAGAAAAGTTTCAAGAATAGTACAAAGAACTCTACAAAGAATTATTTGTGCACATTCCCCAATTGTTAATACTTTACCACGTTTGCTACATAATTTTCCTCCCTCCTCCCTTTCTTCCTTCCTCTACCTATTCTTCCCTTTTCCCTCCCCCATATAATTTTTTTTTTTTTTTTTTTTTGAGAGTGTTATTCTGTTGCCCAACCTGGAGTGTAGTGGTGCGATCTCAGCTCACTACAACCTCCGTCTCCTGGGTTCAAGCAATTCTCCCACCTCAGCCTCCCATGTAGCTGGGATTACAGGTGCCTGCCACCATGCCCGGCTAATTTTTGTATTTTTAGTAGAGACGGGGTTTCACCGTGTTGGCCAGGATGGTCTTGATCTCCTGACCTTGCGATCTGCCCGCCTCGGCCTCCCAAAGTGCTGGGATTACAGGCATGAGCCACCGTGCTCGGCCAGAAGGAGGACATTTTCTTATGTAACTGCGTTATAGTTATGAAAACGATTAAATTGATTGTATTATCAGTTGCCCCAGTTAATGTTCTTTATATCATAAATAAATGAGAAAACGAATTACAAGTAAGAATAGAATTTGGTCCTGTTTCCAATTCAGGATCATGCATGGCACTTAGTTCTTATGGCTTTTTAATCTCCTTTAACCTATTATATTTGTTAATATTTTCTCAAGAACAAATTGCTCCAAGCAAATTTTTAATTTTTGAAGGGGCAGATTACTTTGAGAATATCCCTCAATTTGAGTTTGTCTGATGTTTCTTTGATTGGGTGAGAATTTTAGGGGTTAACATTAGAGATTAATAATTGTGCAAAACATTTTTTCCTCAGCATTATTTTACCAAGTAAAAAGTTTAAAAGTGTTCCAAAATGTGTTTGGCATCTACCATTCGAATTAGAAAACAGCGTAATAAAGCCAGATATGACTTTGAACTTTACTAATAAGAATAATGAACTTTATAATATCAGTACAAATAACATACAGAAATGTTCATCTCACATATGGGATAAATTAAAATGGGGAACTTAAGGAAATTTTGAAGTTTGATTGGAGGGTTATTCTTTTATTAAGAGGTTTATCATGGTTCTTAAATTTAAGAAGAATTTAAGAAAAATTTAAGAACCATGATAATTTCTCCATTTAAAAAATCCTTCTCTTAAAAATATAAATGGTTGTTCATATTGTCTCAGATACCTACCTGCATATTATTTAATCTCCGTTTGTTGAATAAGTATATTCTCTCTTTCACGTCTATGAAAAGTTCTGTTGTGCGTGACGCTGTGATGGTCTGCTGTCATGGCATGGTTGTTTTTTTAGAACTGTCCTAAGGTGCTCATTCATAGCCCATCTTTGTCCCCAGCAGCAGCCCCTGCCCATCATATACAAGTGCCCCTCAATTTATGATGGGGTTACTTCCCCATAAGTTTGTCAGTAAACCCACTGTGTGTTGAAAATATTGTTACGGTGAAAATGCGTTTATACACCTAACCTACGATGCTGTAACCCAGCCTAGCCTACCTCATGTGCTCACAACATTTACCTTAGCCTTCAGTTGGGCAAAATAATTAAGACAAAGTTATTTTACAGTAAAGTGTTGAATATCTTATCTAATTTGTGGGATGCTATACTGAAAGTGAGCAATAGAATGGTTTCATGGGCACCATCAAAAGTTGAAAAATCGTTATGTTGAAACATTGTAAGTTGTGGACCATCTGTATAACCCTCTACCAATTTCTCCTCCTCCATGCAGTGTTTTTTTTGAGGAAGCAGGATTAAAGAAATGATATAAAATAGAATTTTTTGTATTGTAAAAATAATGCATATCAACTGTAGAAAATTCAGTTACGTGTAGAAGAAAATTAAAATCACTTGTAATTCTGTGACTTATCATCATTTTGATGTATTTTTTTTTAATATACATATTTCTGTCTGTGAGCCTAGCTAAAGATAATATATATTTTTAAAATGATTTTCTTGGTCTGGTGTGGTGGCTCATGTCTGTCATCCCAGACTTTGGGAGGCCAAGATGGGTGGGTCACCTGAGGTCAGGAGTTTGAGACCAGCCTAACCAACATGGCGAAACCCTGTCTCTACTAACAATACAAAAATTAGCCAGGTGTAGTGGCATACGTCTTTAGTGCCAACTGCTTCGGAGACTGAGGCAGGAGAATTGCTTGAACCCGGAAAGCAAGATTGCAGTGAGTTGAGATCATACCACTGCACTTCAGCCTGGGCAACAGAGTGAGACTCTATCTCAGAAAAAATAAATAAAAAGATGTTCTTGTCTACCTATTTAATATGTCTCATGTCCCAGCCACATATCCTATTATTGTTAATAAATGTCATGCCCCAGGCACGAGTGAAGACTGACATAAATTCCTACCTTCTGAAGCTTCTAGTGATCTTTGAAGGCAGACATTAATTCATAAAAATATGTTGTGGAGGTTTTTGATTGGCGTACTGGAAGTTATGAAAGCCCAAAGGGTAAAACTCAATTTCTTAGTCACAAATACTTTCTTGTCTTACATAATATTTTGATAAGACACTTTATTAGCTGAATGGCATCCCCATTGTGTAGCTATATCTTAATTTTCCTAACTTACTGTCATACATGTCAATTTTTACCTATCGTAATTAAAACAATACCCTCACAGTTAAATCTTTGTACATGATCACAACTATTTTTGTAGGCCATATTACTAAAAGTAATATTTCTAGCTTAAGAAAAAGGCAAACTGTAGAAGGTTTAGATAAGCATTGCCAAGTTGGTTTCCATAAATATTGTACCATTTTTTACATTCACCAGCAGTGCAAGAACATGCCCATTTCACCACACCTTCCACAGTATTAAATATCATTACTTTTATTTTTTTAATGTTCTATGGCATAGCAATATTTGTTGGATATCATTAAAGAAAATGTATGGAGCAATTTGATAACCTTTGATTGATTTGCAAGTAAGATTGAACCTTGTAGTTGGAGGTTTATTTATTGGTTCTCTCATCTTTCTTTAGTGAATGGCTTGTTTATATCCCTTTCCTGTTTGATGCAGACTGCTTATCTTTTTGTTATTAATTTACTAGGGATTTGCGCATTAAAGATAATAACTCAGCTGGGCATGGTGGCTCTTGCCTATAATCCCAGCACATTGGGACACCGAGGTGGGAGGATTGCTTGAGCCCAGGAATTTGAGACCAGCATGGGCAACATAGAAAGACCCTGTCTCTACAAAAAAAAGAAGTTGTTAGTCAGGCTTGGTGGTGTGCCCTGGGATCCCAGCTACTTGGGAGGCTGAGGGCAGGAGAATCACTTGAGTCCAGGAGTTCAAGGTTATGGGGAGCTATGATCATGCCACTACACTCCAGCCTGGACAACAGAGCAAGACCCTGTCTAAAAAAAAGATAATTCTCTAGATAAGGGCAGATCTTGAGAGAGAGAAATTAATGATTTATAGTGGAGTGATAAAACTTTTGCTGAGTCACATATTTGTTACAAAGTCAAAAATTGGCTATTGAGCTCACTCCTATAATTTTATGGCCTTCTATCATTTGTGCACAGACCATGTTTCTTTTGCCTCTCTTCACAATATGTTATACATTCTCATCCAAATTTTCATTTGTTGCGGCTCAGAGATTACCCTTCCCATGATTGTTTTTCTGCTGCTTAATACAATCAACTCTCATTTCCTTTTTTATAGATAACACCTGTGCTATAGATTAACTGTGGAATTGGGCCTATAGGCCAGCTCTATTCTCAGTTTTTTGGACTGATATTTGGGGAAGAATGAAAAAGGGGCCATGGTGATGACCACTTGTGACTCTTTCTCTGTCTCACTACAGATAGAAATGTACATCTTTTCTGCTGTTCTCAGGAGGGTGGGATAGTAAATAGCTTTCACAATACCCATTTAGCAGGTTGCTTAGCAAAGGTGCCCTTTTGTTCTGGGCATTTGAAGACAACAAATGGTAATGGAGAAATGGGCAAAGGAAGAACTGACAGGCTTTATTGATGAAAACAATCACTGAGGTATACACACATGTATGTGCATGAGAAAGGTGTGCTTGAGTGACATGACTGTGCACAGATGACAGGAGCGAGTTAAAGAAAATATTTTTTACATTTCTGTAGAAAGATCTTAATTCAAGAAACAATTGATAAGGTGCAGAATCTGGGTGGAATAACAAGGTGATAGAAAGTTTCTACTTTACATCAGAATATGGAGATTCCTGTACTATCTGACTTTATGAACGTTCTCAGCAATACAGCATTTCAAATGATTTTTGAAGAGCAAAATTTTTTAAAAACACTTTTCTGCCAGAGAACTAAGTTCTAAAAGCTGGCATTAATTTCTGTCTATGTCAAAAGCCAAATGGATTAATAATGGACTATCACATGAAACATACAATGTTTCATGTCAGTGTTCTTAATGATAATAATAAGACTTGATAAGAAAGCTGAAAAAGATTATTCCCATTCTGCAGTTGTTATAATAAATGAAACTATCCCCTGGAGAATATGCTCTTTTTTAAAACAGGTTCAGAGATCGGCAGTCAGAAAATATTCCAACTTGATTAAAATTTTTCATCATATGTGCAGCCAGCTCCTTACCTGATCTTTCAAGTAGGAAAAATATGAGAATTGTAAGCCTTGGTAAAATGTTATGGAAATGTAAAACTCAGTAAACACTAAAAAAGCAACTGAAGATTCAAATCAGAAGGTAACAATTAAGAACCTTCCAGAGTTGAAGCAAGTAAGCATAGTGAATGATGAGACTTAGATGTGTCCATAGAAAGACTATTCTTGTTTTCCATTTTTTCAAATGTAGCTTTTCTGGGCAGTGCTGATTGACAGAGTAGTTTTTTATTTCAATGACCTCCAGATTTAAAGGCAAGGGGGAACTATGGTGTATATTGATGCTGTTTTGTATTTTAAACATCAAAATTTACCATACTTTATATTTCTGTAACCGATTTTATATTGAGGTAGTGCAGTTCATTTACACACAGTCATTATTTAGTACTCTGTTAATGTTTCAAGGGGCTGGGCACGTAAGCCCAACACTTTGGGAGGCCAAAGCAGGCAGATCGCTTGAGCCCAGGAGTCTGAAACCAGCCTGGCCAACATGGTGAAACCCCATCTCTAAAGAAATACAAAAATTCGCCCTGTTTGATGGCATGCACCTGTAGTCCCAGCTACTCTAGAGGCTGCAGTGGGAGGATCACCTTAGCCTGGGGAGGTCAAAGGTGTAGTGAGTGTTGATTGACCACTGCATTCCAGCCTGGGTGACAGAGTGAGACCCTTGAGCCACATGGACCAAAATAAAAAGTGTGTTGAATATTCATGTTTATAGAGCAAAGCATGTATATAAAAATACTTTTGTATCAAAGTGTTTGATATATTTCACCTTTTTTTGCTCACAATACATTGTTTTTATTTGAGCTATAATTGTTCTCTGGGAATATTTTAAATCTAGTTTTTATAATGAGCTTAAGGCTTTATTTGGACTTTGATCGTAAAATGTACTTACTTTGCATAGTTAACATGGCTATTACCCTGTATTTTTTCAGGTTCTTATTTTGAGTTCTTCATTATATAAGTTTTAATTTTTTTTAACCCATTAGCAAGTTTATTGTAATTGAAATGTTACTTGTCTTTTAAAAACTATGAGGCCATTCTTTGAGATAGCACAAAGATGTCCTACCATAAAATGTTAACTTTACATATTTGTAAATTAGAAACATCACTTTACATATCACATTACTATGGGTCTAACGATTTATAAATAGCATTTTGCTTATTTTATGATGATCTAAAAAATTCACTTACAGATGAATAGTGTACTCTCAAAATGTATTTTATCTAATTGAGACATCTGAGATTGCATGTTTATGCCCCAAATTCCTTGCATTCCAAATTTTCTTGAATTCCAAATTCCTTGGGTTGATTTTTATTCTTATTAGGACATTTCAAAAATTTGGTAGGATGCAGTCACCTACTTTTTTCATGTTATTGAACATTCTGTAAAAGCACTATCTGTTTAAAGTATATATTCCTACATATCTGTGTACCATTATGTTTCTTATTCTTTAATTATAATTTGATAAGTCAAGCTTGAGTGATTGAACAGTTGCTGGATAAATATTTCAAAAGTGGGAAAAGAGGAGGAGAAATAGGTTTTAGAACTAGATGTACCATTCAGTTTTTACTTGAAGAGCCTGTGCCACATGTCTGTTATGTGGTTGGAGCAAGAATTTGTGCTTAAACAAGCATCCTGGCCTTACTGATTTGGACATGACCAGTATAGAGATGGTGGAAATCTTGGCCATGAGTGGGATTGCTGAGGAGGAGAACCTCAGAAGGCTGAGTGCTTCCTCTTCAGGAGTGTAGCCTTTCTTAATGATAGACTGTCATCTTAATGCAGTTTATTCAGTTATACATTAAGCTTTCATTTCTTCCTGTGTTTTAAGGGAGGTGAACAAAAATTCGTATATCCTAAATGTTTTTTATTTTAAAAGTCTTCCTTGTCTTCTGTACTTGGTGACTATGAAATTAAATCTGATATATAACTAATTAATTAAACAAGATTACCTGAATAATATTTACCAGCTCTATTATGTACGCTACAATGTTGTGGAAAAGTTTTCTGTGATGTTGTATATCTCTGCTTGGTCTCACAGATGTTGACGTTGCAATTAGTTAGAGGCTGTCTGAACCCAGATACCGTTTTCTGCTGATTTTATATGATCAGGATTTGGTATTTTTTTGTGAATAAACACCATTAGTGAACATTAAATGTATTGATAACTTCAGAATTTCCTTATAAAAGGGGAGACAAATGAATTATATTTATTTATTTTTACTCCTGTTGTTACTGTTTTTCTTGTCGTTTAGAGTATATAATGAGACCAAAAAAATCCCGAACTCTAGAACTCTCCTAGTCTTTAGTCCTTCCACTACATTTTCCCCCTAACTTTCTCAAATCTGGTTTAGGTTTGGTTCAATATTGAATAATTGCTACATACAAATATTAACAGCTGGTTCCTGAAATCTTCTGGAGTGGGTGCAGATGTACTGTTTTCATGAATCTTGCTATGGAAACTTGGTGGAAATATTTTGCCTCTTATGATTAAGGAACTGCTCATTAGCAGTCTTTAAAAATAACTTTGAGAAAGAAACATTGGAATATAATGTGCTGTGCAATTTTGTTCCCTATTAGAAAGCAGAAGATGAGGATATTGTTCTCACACCTGATGGCACGAGAGAATTTCTGACGTTTGAAGTCCCCCTTAATGATTCGGGATCTGCTGGCCTTGGTGTCAGTGTCAAAGGTAACCGGTCAAAAGAGAACCACGCAGATTTGGGAATCTTTGTCAAGTCCATTATTAATGGAGGAGCAGCATCTAAAGTGAGTGTCAACTTTACCATGCGTATGCCTTTTAATTTCAACATTGTTCCTATTTTGAAAACATATTCCTATTGAAAATTTTAATTTCAACCCTGTTCCTATTTTGAAAACATATGCAGTTAACAGAAGTTTTCTCATTTCTTCATGGTACCGACATTCACAATCAAACAACTAGGAGATGTCTCAGTGATGTGTCACGTGGGGATGGAGTCCATAACTTCAACTCTTCATTTTTTCTCTCACAAAGCATACAACCCATAGACATGCTAGTTAAATGAAGTTAATCTATGCAAAGACTTGGCATAGGTCCTAACACAGAATGGGCGTATAGTAGACATTAATCTTTCCCCTCCCCTCCCTTGTTTGTGGGTCACTTACTCTATTTCTCAGCCTAGAGAAAATTTCCTGGCCATTTGTTAAGGGGACAGTTCTCTGCAACTGTCTAATAGCCTTGAGCTTTTACATGTCTTGGTTTCTAAATAACCTCTATGGGTGTTTCTGGAAGCAAGAAAGTAATCACTTTGTGTCCTTTGAATTAGTATGCTATTTTGGTAAACAGATTATGATAATGACTTGATTTACAAATGTATAAATGATTGAAATAGACACAGGCTACAATAGCTGCTTAGATGTTATTATGCCAGTGTTCAATTGGGCATAATCCATTAGGATTAAAGCTCTCCACTTTTTTTTTTTTGGCTTTGTTTTTTATTTTATTTATTAACTAAAGGAAAAGCTACTTCTTTTATAGCAGTCTATTTAATAGCACTTATTTTTACCTGTTTTCTTCCCAGGATGGAAGGCTTCGGGTGAATGATCAACTGATAGCAGTAAATGGAGAATCCCTGTTGGGCAAGACAAACCAAGATGCCATGGAAACCCTAAGAAGGTCTATGTCTACTGAAGGCAATAAACGAGGAATGATCCAGCTTATTGTTGCAAGGAGAATAAGCAAGTGCAGTGAGGTAAAAATTGCAAAAAAGTGCTAGCATCTGAGATTGTAATAAAACTACATTTCTGTCCTAATTTTGGACAAAGGGTGTTAGGTTCCAGGACCCTACCTCAAAAGACCATAAATTATCTTTGCTTGTTGCGGTTTTGTTATTTTGTAGGTGGATTGTGATGTGTGTTCTTAATTCTTGTGATCAACATATTCCTAAGTGGATATTAATACTTCTATTGCCAACTCAGCAGGAAACACTGGGATCTTAAAAGGCCCTTTAGCTGAATTGTTTCTTGAAATCAGGGTCACATCTTCCCTCTCAGAGCCAACAGTTTCTCTTCTAGTTGGCAGAGTTATACCTGGGAGGTGAATCATGCAGAGAAACAGTTGCTTATTCATTTGTTTATCTAAAATGGGATGCCTCTTACAAAGTCCCTAGTAGGGAACAGTCTTTCTTTCTCCCATCCTTCCTTTTTTTTTTTTTTTTTTTTTTAAGACAGGATCTCACTGTGTTGACCACGCTGCAGTTCAGTGTTGTGGTCACAGCTCAATGCAGCCTCCATCTTCTGGGCTCAATTGATCCTCCTGCCTCAGTCTGCCAAAGTCCTGGGATTACAGGCATGCACCATAGCACATGGCCCATAGTCTGACTTTCTTAGATGACGGTGTTCTCTTGTGAGATTATCAATAGCATATACCTCCCTCTCTTTCTTCAGTCCCCATTTTCTCTTTCTTTATGGGATTGAGTCTGTTCTCTTTGAATGCCTCCTTTTTCAGTAATCTGTATTGCATTATACTCTGCTTGTTCTAAATGTATGTTGCAGTTTGGAATTAGGAGTGAGGAGAGCACAGAGCATCCTCTTTTGAAGGATAGGATCATCTATTTTCCCAAATATGGAAAAACATATTTGTTGTATAATAGGACATTTGAAAGTTAAAAATAAATTATATGTAGACTTGATAATATTGGAGCTTGAAAAAAACTAAATTTTATGGATCCATTATAAATTATGTGCCATCTGTAGAAAATAGGTCAGACTAGCCCGTGTGCAAAATGAGCTGTTGAAAATGTGAAGTTTTTCTTAATCAGTGTTCAGATTCCCACATTTTAAGATCAACTAAGATAAAATGATTAACAAGTAATACAAACTGAAAATTATACCTAAATTTTTTAAGTGTTTTTCTTAATTTTTAAACTTCTGTTTACTAAACATATAAAGCAAACTTTTCAGGTTGCAGTGTCCACTCATCTGAACCTATGATACAAGCATATTTTACAAAGAAAATATACTCTTGAGCTCAGCTGGTAGTCAATATAGAGGTGACGTATTCTGAAAGATCACTGACCACTGAATTATTTTGTTATTTGTATTTGCCAAATGTAGAATGAGTTAACAGTAATCAACAAATTAATTTCCATATCAAGAGAACAACATAACCTTAACTAAAAAATCTCAGAATGGAGAAGAGTGGGACATAAAAACATTCATTTGTGTAAGATAAATATAAAAGCTAATCCCTCACAGTAGGATACTGGACTGATATTTTCCTCTCTTCCCTCCCTCCTGGACTAATGGAATAATAGTTTTTAGTCATTGCAAAATCATTAGCTGATCCTTTAACTTAAGTCCCACAAAGCACTATATGAAAACGTCTCAACTTAAGTTTACAAAACATATCATTCTCTATTTTCTTTTGGCCACCTGAATACTTTCCCATTCCACAGGACAGTTTTCATTCCATAGATATTTATTGAGCATCTTATGTATATCAGAAAATGTGTTAGATCCTGGGGACATAGCAATGAATAAGACAGATGGCATGCATTCTACTGGACGACATATCACCTTCGTCTTTTAGAGACCAACTAAAATTTTTAACACCTTCTCAACGTTTTCCTTCACAGAAAACATTGAATGCTGTAGGAGGACTTAAAATGCAGAAATGGACTGAAGATCAGTGTCCTACTTTTATCTGATTCAGATTATCCCTGTTGTTCCCCCCTAACAGTGACAAAGTAAACCTGTACCAGCCTGAAAATGTTTTGATAAAAGCACTGATATTATTCTCTCTTGTCCTGTAAGAGACATGAAATTGGAATCCCCCTGAAATATCTCTGTGTCTTATTCACTTCTCCATATTAATTTGTGTGAATGAATATGATTTAAGTAAGGAAACAGCTGCAATAGACAGTAATAGACTTTAATATTCAATATTCCTTTTGGTATCATTTTCATACATTGCTGGTTATTACTATTTCTTAGGACAGCATAAGCTTATAAAGCAATTATATAAAAAAAAATCTTATGAGTACTGTGCTATCTTTGTAATACTAGCAAGAAGTCTTTTGTACTGATAGGGTTTAACTAAAGAATTACATGAAGACAGAAGATCTCAATTCGGCTTCCCATAAGGCATAAGACATGATTTTTCTGCTGTTGTACTTATGTATTACCTTTGGAAAACCTTCTCCTTTGCACACTGGGAGGGTATGTGTAAATTATTTTACAGTAAATATTGATATAAGCATAGGGCATCATGCTGTCCTGAACAAATCTCAAGCCAGAATAATGTGCTGAGTTTTCTTTCTAGGTCTTTTAATCAGCCGTATAGTCCAGTCTTTGCCAATCAGAAAACTGTATTTTGCTATCTCATCTTTAAATCCAAGGTTTGCATATTTAATTTCAAGTTAGGGAAGGTAAGAATGTGTAAAAGAAAATCTTTTGTTCTTTGTCACATTTTTCTTTCTCTGATACATGGAAGTGCTATGTATTAATATGTTTTCTTTATTTTTCACTTTTGTAGAGACAGGGTCTTGCTATGTTGTCCAGGCTGTTCTCCAACTCCTGGCCTCAGCCTGCCAAAGTGCTGAGATTTCAGGCATGAGCCACCTCACCTGGTCCAATATGTTTTCTTTGAATGTATTCGTCAGCTCCCTTCACCAGTTATTATGTTAAAGCCCTGTATTTCCCTAACATTAGTCCTGACAAGACACATTGGAGAGATTCTCCGGGAGCTATTTCTTAGCCTATTTTGCTTGGCCTTTCAGGAATCTGCAGGCACTATCTCATTCTCAAAGTGTCTCCTATCTACTGTCTCTAGTTTTCTGCTACCATACTCTGGGTCTTCTCTAAGGTTTCCTCTTTTCTGTCTGTTCTTTCATTGTTCCTGTCTCTCAGAGTTCCTCTGGGTCTGTTGTCTGTTTTTTTGGTCATGTGTTTTTTTGGTTTTTTTTGGTTTTTTTTTTTTTTTTTTTTTGAGACGGAGTCTCGCTCTGTCGCCCAGGCTGGAGTGCAGTGGCGCGATCTTGGCTCACTACAACCTCTGCCTCCCGGGTTCAAGTGATTCTCCAGCTTCAGCCTCCTGAGCAGGTGGGATTACAGACATGCGCCATACCCAGCTAATTTTTTGTGTTTTTAGTAGAGATGGGGTTTCACCATGTTGGTCAGGCTGGTCTCAAACTCGCGACCTCGTGATCTGCCCACTTCAGCCTCCCAAAGTGCTGGGATTACAGGCGTGAGTCACTGTGCCTTTCCGGGTCTCTTTGTTTTTAACTGCTCATACTCCCTAGCTGATCTCCACTCCATGGTCCTCTGAAACCACTTGTTAGGATGAATACCATCATCCTCTTTCCAGCTCACAACTCCACTCTGGCACCAGATCCCTCTGTCCACCTGCCTAGGGAAATATTTCCTGCTCTGTCTTATGGGCACCTAATTCACAAGGGATCACATTCTTTCTGTTGTAGAAGGCAGAGATCTGGGGTCACCCAAATGACCCTCTCAATGCTGTCAATATGCCTGTTGCCTGTTGCCTCTACCTCTAGAATTTCCCTCTTTTCTTTTTTGGAGACAGAGTCTCACTGTCTCGCTCTATTGCTTAGGCTAGAGTGCAGTGGTGCAGTCTCAGCTCACTGTAGCCTCGACTTCCCATGCTCCAGCAATGAGGCCACCTGTCTCCCTAGTAGCTGGGACCACAGGCATGCACCACTGCACTCAACTAATTTTTTCTTTAAAGATGGGATCTCACTATGTTGCCCAGGATGATTTTCAACTCCTGGGCTCAAGTAATCCTTTGGCTTCAGCTTCCCAAAGTGCTGAAATTACGTCTGTGAGCCACTGCGCCTGGCCTAAAATCTCTCTTCCCTCAGCTGCTCCTGTCTCTCCCCTCTGCCACTGCCTGAGTTCAGACCTCATCCTCTCACCAGGCTCATTGCTGCAGCTCCCTGAGGGGTTTCTCTGCAATCAGGCTTTCTCCCTCATTCCATTCTCTGCACTGCAGTCAGGCAAATTTTTCTACAAAACACATTGATCATGTCAGTCCCTGCTGAAACCCCTTTGGGAGCTTTCCACGTCTCCGGGATCAACCAGCCTCCATTGTGGGGTCCACTGGGACATGCCTGATTGTCATCGGTGCCCTACAGCCCCTGCAGCACCTCTGCTCCAGCTACTCAGTGTTTCTGGTAATTTCTCAGACATGGGATGCTCTTTCACACCTCTAGGTCTTCCACTTGCGTCCATCTGCCCCTCATCCTAGCAAAGGCTTACACAGTCTTTCATTTTCCATTTTCTCTTCCAAAGTATTTTCATAGCCCCATGTACTCCCCTCCACCCAGCAGCTGTCACACTATCATGGTTTCCTCTTTGATTTTCTTTTGCTGGAATTGTGGATTCTGACACTGCCAGGATTTGATCCATCTACCACTTTCCTATGTATCCATGGCTGGTATCCAACCCAGGCCTGACCCATCAGCACAGGCTGAATGAGGAAGAGCAACCCTGGAGAGTCTGGCTTTTTAAAATTTTTTTTTGAGACGGAATCTCGCTCTGTCACCCAGGCTGGAGTGCAGTGGCACCATCTTGGCTCCCCATAAGCTCTGCCTCCCGGGTTCACACCATTCTCCTGCCTCAGCCTCCCAAGCAGCTGGGACTACAGGCACCCGCCACCATCTGGCGTTGTGTGTGTGTGTTTTTTTTTTTTTTTTTAAAGAAAAAGAGGTCTTGTTAGTGTTAGAAACTGAAATTCCAAAGTCACCCTCAGACAAGGCAAACAAGATGAATTTGGAGGCAGTAATTCTTATTTCCTTTGCTTTCCTTCTTTCCATAGATCTAATGGTCTCACCTAACTACACTTAAAAACATTGTATAAGCAATCATTGTTTGTTTTCTTTTTCCTTTCTTCAAAGAAAAAGAGATGGCTTCCCATTGTTTAAATCCCTTAAAGGATTGTTTCACTTTTTTAGAGAAAAACTGAGTCCTGGCATTCTTTTCCATTGTTTCAGTTTTGGAATATACAAAGCAAGAAGAGAAAAATTGTTTTCACTTACTCCAAAGGACACATTTGTTGAAGACTTTTAAACAAGTCTGGAGGGGAATGCAAGTAAATACCAGGCATCATTCCTTGAGTGTTGAAAATAGCCTCTATATAAGAATTATGCTGATTTTTAAATATTTTAAGGAAATTAATATTTGTAGAAATTACTGTAATTTAACATAACTTCCAGGCATTTTATTATATCCATGTTAGAAGTGATTTTATATAAAGCTTTTTCTTAGTGCCAGTAGAGAATATCGTCAGGTGAGCTTTCTGTCTTAGACCTCATATTGGGGGATTTAGTCATCAAGGACTTTAAAATGAATTCTTTCTCTAGGCTTAATCCTCAGAATGGGAAAGGTATGTTAGAATAGGAAAGGGGCCAAAGGTATCATTTATGAATCTCTTCATTTTCTGTATTAAGAAATAAATGCAAAGAGGTCAAATGATTTGCTTTAATGGCTGCAAGGCCAACATAGGTGGCAAAGTAATTTAGAAGCAAAATGTCTGTTTCTCTTACACAAGTGAGTGGATCTAATTGACTGTGATTGTGTTGTTCAGGCACTTTATATCCCAGTTGCGTTGGGAAATACTGTACAATAAAAGCATGGGCTTTACAATCTGATGTAATCAGTGAAATTCTGGTTCTGCCATGTGCTGACTTGAGGAGCTCACCTCACATTTCTGATTATTGCCATTGCCCTCATGGGGGTGTGAAGGAAAATAAATGTGGTTCCGCTTGAAAGGAGAATGTGAAACTGTACCCTAAATCTTCCTTCACTCTCCTCGAAAACTAAAATCTGTCTTTTCATTAGTTGCTTTGTGTTCACCTGTCCTCTGGAAGCTAGTATTTTCCAGAATGTATATTTGTAATCCAGGTTAAATGTCTTTTAATTTCAACATCATGCTGTGTCCTCAGTTTTAACAGCCTGTTTCCACATAATGTAGTGTGTTTTAAGGAAAATATGACTCACTCACTTTTAGGAATGAATTTATTAATCTATTCTGCCAGTGCCTGCTCTACGCTAGGCATTAGGGATAAATACAACATGCTAAAAAAAAACCTTGAAATATTGAATAATATGATCTTGCGAATCACCAGTGAGAATCCAGTTTTAGGTTTGCTGAAGGGGGTTAAGGCCATTCCAATACGAACTTTTCAGTGTTTCTAGTGGAGATGGTGGGATACGTTTTCTTTAGGTGAAGGACACTATTTGACTTGCTGATGCATACTTAAAACAAACGGAGATTTTATTAAGCCCCGCAGATAAATTCACATGAATTTTCATTATTCACTTAGCTTATTATTTCCTTTGGGATAGTGACCACAACATGAAATAAAGGCCTGTTCAAAGAGTTAAAAATAAGTTTTTTTTTTACCTATGGTAATATATTTCCAAGTTACTGTAGCAAAAAACAATATCACTTTACACTCCTACGAGTGTGGGTTATCTTGCTGCAACCTAAAGCTATTTTTGTTCTTTAATAGGTAGAAAGACTTTCCTTGGGATGGAACTGAGGGGCCAAATAGCCACTGCTACAGGGTACTGTATTTAGCTGGAGTCAAGAAAATTTTTGCATGTTAAACCACAGATAGACAACAAAATGAAAATTGCAGTTGTGCTTCCTTTGGTTTCTTCTAATGAAGCTTAATTTTTTTTCCCCCCTGAGATGGAGTCTGTCTCTGTTGCCCAGGCTGGAGTGCAGTGGTGCGATCTTGGCTCACTGCAGCCTCTGCCTCCTGGGTTCAAGCAATTCTCTGCCTCAGCCTCCCAAGTAGCTGGAATTATGGGTGCCCACCACCACACCCGGCTAATTTTTGTATTTTTAGTAGAGACAGTGTTTCACCATGTTGGTCAGGCTGATCTTGAACTCCTGACCTCGTGATCCACCTGCCTCGGCCTCCCAAAGTGCTGGGATTACAGGCGTGAACCTGCAAAAAATCACCAAAAGATTTAAAACAAAACTGTAACCCCAATCAGTTTTTTTAAAAGAAATTAAAAGCCATTGTATCTTCTGTTAAATATTTATGTAGTCAACTATTGATGTCTTCATTTAAATCTGTCTTTTGAGATGCAAATTAAACATGGGTAGAGAGGTAGGGGAGGTGGAGAATCTTTCCCATGAAAATGTTCAAGTGCTTGGTTTTCTTCTGAACAGACGTCTTACTGTTTTTCTCTAGAAAACATGCATGTACTACTTTTTAACAGAATTTTTATTTGGCTTTATAAAATTTTAAAATAGCCTTTTGGGATACTTAGGGATGTCTCAAGAAGTTTTATAAAGGTTTTATCATGTAGAACATTGCAGCATTATACAGTTCAATTAAATACATTTTTCAGGCAAGCTTCAAGATATGTTTTTGATAAATTGTTTTAGAGTCTTATATAGCAAGTCTTTATGTAGGTATACTTTTTAGTGTGTGTGTTCATTGAAAAGCCATACTTGTTCTTAATGGTATAGGGTATTCGTTTTATTAGCTTTTTTTTTTTTTTTTTAAACTTCTCCAGAGTCTCGTGGAATTTAGGCATTACATTCTTTTAGAAACTGTTCTTTTATTTCTTTACATCAGAGACCTTGAATATTTAATTTACTTTTCAGTAAAGCTGTCAGTTGTAATCTACAATTTAAAAAAAAAAAAACCTAATAAAACAAATCCTCATTTCACAATTTAAACCTTATTGAGTCTAATTCACTAGAGCTGCAAGTTTATTATTCTCCTGCAGTTTGACGTGCCTCCAGTTGTAATTGTGTTGACCCTTCAATGCATTAAATCTCCCCAGTGCTTATCAAACTGGGAGAGATAAGTCTACAATTCGGAACTTCATTAAATATCTCATTTGTATTAAACAGATGATAGCTTCTAACAGAAATAATAATTTGTTCAGCTGAAGGAAGTGCGACAGTTGTGATTTCATGTGTGAGATGAGCACTTTCTCTCTTGCTGTGCTGTGTGGTGCTGCCCTCCTGCCCACTCCCCCACATTGGCCCTCCCTGACTGGCTAACACCAAAGCATCATACCATCCTTGTGGTGAACCTCAGAGCCTGCGTCGTGAGGATTGTAGTTAAATGTACTTTGTTCTTCCTTAAAACAGATTTTTTTGAAGGCCTTACTAATGTGAATTTCTTACTATATTATTTTTATGTAAAATATGACTTATCAGACACAGCTAACTGTTTAAAGAAATGCCCCATACCATTTTAATTTATTGTCATTGAAATTGACATACATTCATTGCTTATTTATTAGATTGTATATGTTTTTGAAATCCTCTTTGTGTGCTTTATTAGAATATTTGATCCCGATTTTCATATTGTTCTGCACACTACTAAAGTGATTATTGCAGCTGCTGTCTTAAACATTACAGTAAGATAATACCATGATTATTCTTAATTTCTAGCAGGAGGAATTTAAAATCAGTGTGTTGTTCAAGACACGTGAGCTGATAAATAGAGTCTTTAGGTCTTGTAGAGTAGGTAATAATTCCACCAGCACACATGGAAAAATGTGTGCTAATTGTTAGATGTATTTACATACCATAAGTATAAGATCTGTAGCTAAATTGCAGCTTCCATTCTAATAAAGCACACCTTTTATAGAGTAACATCTAGTAAAGAATTCTGAATTACACTGTAACTTAAATTGACTTAAACAGACACTAACAGTCAAATTCGAAAAATAAACAGCAAGCTCTGATTTTTAAAAAGCCTTAAATATACATATTTTTCCTTCAGTGGTTGAAATCTGACAGAACTTCATGGGAGGCATGGTATAAAGTGGCACAGAAAGGTGGTCATTAGGCAGAGCTGTCATCACAAATTATTTTGGTACAGGGTGAAAAGTTCTAGTTCATTTGGTACCCTGTTGGATACAGGCCTTGGGCAAGTTGTTATAATTCCCCCATGCTGCTCATGGGCCTCCAGGTACTGATTTTTCTTTGCCCCCACCCCCCTTACTCTGTAGCTAAAGTCACCTGGGAGCCCCCCTGGACCTGAGCTGCCCGTTGAAACAGCGTTGGATGATAGAGAACGAAGAATTTCCCATTCCCTCTACAGTGGGATTGAGGGGCTTGATGAATCGCCTAGCAGAAATGCTGCCCTCAGTAGGATAATGGGTGAGTCAGGTAAAACTCTGTTTATCACATCTTATTTTGATGCTTTCATTGGTTTACTGAGAGGTTATTAGTGTAATATTAATGTAAATAAAAATATAATGTTTTCAAGACAAAGGAGAACAGGTTTATTAAAATCATTCAGGAAGTGTTCATGTGAAGAGGTAAATCAACCCATTGATTTAAGTGACTTGTAGATCCTGTAACATGAGGAAAGAACCAAAAAGAAAGGGATCATATGGAAATGTTTTCCAGTGATCAAGATATTCTTTACTTACTTGAAATAATAAGTGAAGCTATATTTAAAAACAAATAAAAATTTAATGGCTTATGGCAAGAAGGATTCAAAAGTTACATATCATTCACAATGGTACTGCCTGGAGGGGGAGAAAAAATATGTATATATAGATATATGCACACATATGTAAAATATTCACATGTATTTGATTTGTATTTAATAGGATGTTACTGTATTTTAATTGTATTTTACTTTTCCGAAGCCTTAGTTTTAAAATCCCGAAACTAGTCTTCTGCATCCTTTGTTTGGATTCAGTACCATCCTATCTGCATGGCTCCTAGTGGGTAATGAGGTTATTAGCACTTGCTTTGCAGCAGTTCAGCTTTCTACTAACAGATCCAGTTAATAAAGACTTGCTTTGCCACAGGAGTGGTTGGATTTACTGAGTTGCTCATCTTGGGATTAGCTTGTGAGAGTTTTCAAATTTAAAACACAAGAAGTCATTTTGATTAAAGTAACACCTGACATAAAGCACTTTTATTACTGGTATATTTTACAAGGCTTTCATTTAAAGTAAAACCCTAAATTTAACTCTATTTCGAGTACATTTAATGCAGATTTGGTATAATTCAAGTTTCCATTATGGAGCCTCATTGAAACAGTAATTTATGCATCAGTGGGTGTTTATGGAAAAGTCTGCTATTGGCAAGATATTGTGTATATACTTTTGCTGTAGATACAAAGATGAGTAAGAAGCAATCTCTGCCTTCAAAGAACTTTCTACTGGGCATCATCAAAAACATACATAAACATGTCTAGTAGAATTGTCTGTTTTTCTTCCTCTAATCTCTCTAGCTTTCTAATTTAGAAAAATTGCTGAATATGTAATTTCTTGTCTTGTTACTTGTGGAACTTAGACAAGCCAGCTTTCTGGTTTTACTTTGTCAACGTTTTTCTTTTTACCTGCTTGGCATAAGTGAACATCAGGGAAGAGTGCCACACCTATTGGATTGAACACCTGTAGGTGAAAGGCTTTGTACATAGTTTCTCACTTTTAAATCTTTGCTTATTACTTACCACTCTCTTCACTGCTGTTGGTTTTTCCGTACTTTCTTGGCTTTGGTATAAAACTTTATCTTTGTTAAATTATCTTTTTATTGATGAAATTTCAGTCCCCTTTAGAGAGAAAGAGTGTGCATGTGTCCCTAGATAATGTGTGCACACAAAGTGATATGCTGTAATTTCCCCTTTATTATAGGAACATAGGACTTGCCATACTGAATCAGACCATTGGTCCACCAGTTCCTGTAACCTGCGTCCTGCCTCCAATCCCTGATGCTTCAGAGGAAGGCGAAAAACTAAAACTAAAACTCAAACCAAAAAAAAATCCCTAAATTCAGCTAGTGACCTTTTGAAATGCTGTATATATGAGTTGAAGAGTCATTCATTTTCTTCCTAGTCTGTTGCCCTGATTTTGTTAGCTACAGCTTTATTAGTCCTCTTCAGTTCGCATTATAGTTGACATTGTTTCCTCTTCCTTCTGCTAGATATGTAATGAACTCTTAATACTCCAGATGCTTCCTCAGGGCAGTAACTTCTCTCCCAGTTCTCTGTTTTGTGATGTGTATGTCCTTTTACCACTTTGGGCTGGGGGTGACAAATGCATTACTATTTAAGGGTAGGCTAAGTTGATGTTTTTGTGATTTGGATATTTTCTTGAGATAATTTTTTACAATTTGTACCAGAAACTAGGGATTCTAAATAGTTTTACCCTGACAAGTGTATATGCGTATTTTGATTCATCTTGTGTTTTGCAAATCTGAAAATTCCTCACTCTTCGTCAGTCCTTATTCTAATATCATTGGCCATAATAATCAAATGCGATTTGTGATATAGTTACCACTTAAAGTTAGAAATCCTGTTCAAGATGTTACCTTGCAACAGAATGCCCAAACAGGGCATTAGGAGAGGTATGGGGCACAAAATTTAAGAAACTTGACAAATCACAGTTTCTGAACCAAAATTTGGATGTATGTTTTTCTGAGTCATGAATTCCGTAGTTCCAAAGACATTAGAACATTGGATTTCCATTCCTCTAAACCAATAACAACAGTATTGATTGAACTGCACGTTATCTAGGCATGTGGAAATTCCTCAGACTGTTTGGTTAATAATTGTCTTCTAAATGTTTGGAATCACTCCTATGTAGACATTGGTGGAGGTGAAGGTATTTACTTCATGATCTGCTATGATACAAAAAGAACTTTGTATTGACATTCTGGCTCATTACCTTAGGGAGTTATTAATTTTGTGTTAACAAGTTGAATTTTCATATGGAATAATCAATCCCCTGTGTAGGACTCTAGGCTGCAGGGAGCTTTGAGGCTTTGTGATGCATTCCTTTGTGAACACATCCCTGGAGAAAGGTTTTTAAAAGCTATACCCCAAAAGGAAGAGCTTCTAGAGTTGGAAGGATGTCAGATGCCATCAGTCACACTTTCCCACTTAACAGATGAAGGAACTAAGTCCTGATATCCCAGGATGTTTTTTGTTTTACTTTGTTTTTGGCTATTTCCTTTTTCTAAAAATAGCCTTCTCTAGGGAATGCTGAGATCTTCATTCTTTATTAGTATCAATGTATAATTATCTACATCTGTAAGCAGATATTCGAAAGTCTCCATATCTTGTTCTATCCTGGCACCTACGGTGACTAAAAACATCAAAGACGTTAAATCTTTGAAAACAGCCTTCAAACCACGTACTCCAACCGACTTACCTTATATGTCGGGGAGTTATGGAGCAAATAAATTAAGTAACTTAACAGAAGCTGCACACTTTCTGTACTTCTGAACCAAAATTTGGATGCATGCTTTTCTTTATCATGAGTCACACCTGATTAGGATTTCCTTAGCTTTTATTGGGGTCAGCCAGGATTGTAACCAAAGGCAAGATTTCTCTGTCATCTCCTTTGACAGAATTCCCACTATCATGGATTTTCTAATAGTCCTGAACATTTATCAGAAAGTAATCTGTAGTGGGCCTGCCTGCATAGGATTCTTCCTTTGAAAAGCCTTAATTTTTCTAATGGTTGGTCTCTCTTAACTAACAATCAAAAACAGCAACAAGGCAGCTGGGCACAGTAGCTTATGCCTGTAATCCCAAAACTTTGGGAGGCCCAGGCAGGTGGATCACCTGAGGTCAGGAGTTCAAGACTAGCCTGGCCAACATATGAAACCCTGTCTCTACAAAAAATACAAAAATTAGCTGGATGTGGTGGTACACACCTATAGTCCCACCTACTGGGGAGGCTGAGGCAGGAGAATCGCTTAAACCCGGGAGGCAGAGTTTGCATTGAGCTGAAATCGCACCACAGCACTTCAGCCTGGGCAACAGAGTGAGACTCCATCTCAAAAAAACAAAACCAAACTAAACAAAAAACAGCAACAAGGATGATCGGCATAACTAATTTAACCAGCACATCCATTTCATACAAGACATCACACGTTGTCATTTGTAAGCCTGGGACTTTAACTTTTTCTCAACTTTTTTAGCTGAATAATTTTTCTTTTTAAAACAAAACTGAAATCTGTTGTATCCATTTTAGAATTTATCTCGGTAGTTTGTATATTCATATATATGTGGTGAGTTTAAGAAGACGTTATATTTAGAACATTTTTATCTTGTTAGCAATTTGACATAGAAAAATGGAACATTAATGTTTTTATTGTGAGTCATGTCACTGGCACGGTTTTCTTCTAGTATCATATGTGGTGTTACCTTCTATGTAAATTTGCCAATGAATAAATGTTTAGTGAACAAACACTTTGTATTTCCTTGTTTCACTCCTTTACAAGATACTGACTAGTTTACTTAGTTTGTAGGTCACTAGTTAACTAGTTGAAGAAAGAGGAAAATTAACCTATCAAAAATAAATTGAAGCCTTCTGAAGTCATAGAAGGTTTCACATTTATGATGTGCCAACTACTAGCAAACATAATTAAGGGATCGTTGTATTGTCTTGGTGGAGCTTAGTAGAATATGTAGTTAAGTTTTTTAGCTGTCCGTTACCCTAGTATAATCTTGGAGCCATAACCCAAAACTATATTCCTGGCAAGCATGTTAAGAAGCAGAAAATAGAAATTTTCAAATCTTGTGAAATGTTAGCCTTTCAAATCATGGGTGAGAAAAAAAAAATGCTAAATTATTTTCTTACTATGAGGAAGATTTCTTGCCATTTATTTATGTGTACAATATTGTATCACAACAGTTAAGGTACAATATTTCTTCTCAGAACAACAGATTACAAAAAAAAAAAATCATGTGCACCTTTCAGTGTTCCATATTGCTTATTAGGCCATCTCTCAGAATATATTGTGTAAAACCAGGAGTTTTAGTTTTGTGTTTAAAAGTGAATGCACTATGATTATACTGTAATATTTCCTTTAAAAAATTATGCCCGTGTGGGGACTTGGTATTTAATATTGTGACATGCCTCATCAGTGGTGAGTTGTCCATTGGGGTAACTGGTTTTATAATTCTATATGCTTTGAAGAAAAAAGTATGTCTTGAGAAGGAAACATTTCTTTGGCTAATAGTGCTAGAAAGTCCTATCTTATTGATGAATATTACTTTTGCTGAACAGGTTTCTATCCTAATATTCTAACACTGTATTAGAAATAAATGAGTAATTTGAATTCAGGTAAGGGAAATGGCTAAGTATTACATTTGATTTACATTTTTATCATTAGCATTTATATAAAGCTGTTAATTTTCATAGTTTGTCAAAATGGGTGCATTTGAAATCTAAGTAGAAAGTTTTTCTTGGTAACATGCTGAGAAGAGGTTTCAGTGAACTTACAGTATTACTACAATAGTGAAGTTGATGTTAAATGAGGAATGCAGTTGAAATCTCCAGCAAGTTTACTTTTTGTGAGTTATCCTGAAAAGATGTAGCAATTTAAATAAATTATGTTCCTTTGCTGAAATGTCTAGAACAATACCATACAGACTTTTAAAAATCCTTCAAGCTTGTGTATGCCATCCCAACATCCTCAGTCATGGCCTGAAAAACCTCTGGCCACTCAGCTCCTAATTTTTTGCATCAAGATCACTCCAGGTATCTCTCTAGGCTTTGTTTCTGGTGATACTCATCTTTTAAGTGTCACCTGACTGCACCATGGACTTTTCTCCATCATGCATTTAATAATGATGTTGCTGGTATCTAAAATAAATGTCATCATTTCTTCTGGCAGAAAAGATAATATTGACCTAATTCTGATATTAATTTTGCCAAGATTTCCAGCACTTTCTACCCGCAGTGACCCAGGCAATTACAACACAAGTGAATGGCTTTGGGCTCATCTCTCACACCACCATACAATTATCACTGCTTGTAATTCTTTCTCCTTCACTAGGGCATACGCCCTTTAAGGACAGAGACTGTGTCTTACAGTACATGCTCTGCGGCAGTTGCTCAATGAATGAATGAATGAATGAACAATGCAAGTTAGTGGGGCTTCTTTGTAAATTTCCTGGTAAAATTTTTCAAAAGACATTCATAGTTTAGAATGCGTGTAGCATTTTCACATTAGAAGACATTTGAGAGAGTATCTTTGGCTTTAGGAAACTTAAAACCAGAAAAATTGCATGCGTTGCCCTGAGCTATACAGTTGTAGCATCAGAGGTATAGACTCGAGGTCTCTGTTTGACAATCATTTATGAAAAATAAATGTGCTAAATTCTGTTTTGTTCTACCAGGTTGAGCAGCTTTATGGAAAGTTAGACATTTACTAATATAGCAAAGTATTAAAATTAATAGATGTAACACTTTGATCGATGTCTAGAATTTCTCTTCTTTTTTCACTGGACAGGTAAATACCAGCTGTCCCCTACAGTGAATATGCCCCAAGATGACACTGTCATTATAGAAGATGACAGGTTGCCAGTGCTTCCTCCACATCTCTCTGACCAGTCCTCTTCCAGCTCGCATGATGATGTGGGGTTCGTGACGGCAGATGCTGGTACTTGGGCCAAGGCTGCAATCAGTGATTCAGCCGACTGGTAAGCTCATCGTCCAGGGTTGGAAAACATGAATTAATTACAG
This sequence comes from Theropithecus gelada, assembly GCF_003255815.1. Taxonomy (NCBI): domain Eukaryota; kingdom Metazoa; phylum Chordata; class Mammalia; order Primates; family Cercopithecidae; genus Theropithecus; species Theropithecus gelada. The sequence continues at coordinate 15,447,085 of NC_037677.1, forward strand.
TCGCATCTTATGTTTAAGTGGCTTACCACTAAATACAGTTAATCATTTTTTTAATAGCCATGCTCTGTCTTAATGGTTTTTATACACTTAATTGTCACTCTTTTAATAAAAGATTTTGCCCCAACCCTGTAAATTTAATTGTTTTAGCCTTCAAGAGCTACAGTTAGTATTGTAACCAAAACAACAACAGAACTACTACCAATCAAAAAACCATGCTCATTTGTTTTTCAGTTTCACTATTTATGGTTTATTTCACATCTGTGTTAATTTGATGCATTGTTTTTCAATTAAATTCTTGTCATCTCCCTAAATCGATTCCAACAATTAGATAACTTTGCAAAACTAACAGTTGATGTGTTCTAAGAGTGGGAGGAGGCTTTTTTTTAAGTGTGTGTTTTTTGTTTTTGTTTTTTTCCAGAGTGCTATAACCATACTGTTTAAAATGCTTTGTAATTGCTTTTAACATAGTGACTTCTGGGGCACTCCCTGCTAATTTTTTTTTCCTGTGTCTTTCAAAATAGAAGAAAGCATTTGATACTAGTGAGCCAATGTGTGGCTCATGAATGCAGATGTGTGTCTTAATGTTTATGCCTAGTAATTATATACATCAATAAGCAAAAGCAAAGCTCCTCTTGGGGACGACCTCACAAGGTTGTAGTGATAATTAACACAAACCATGTGAAGTATTGTACCAGAATTTTCTCATTGCCCTTTCTCTGGGGTCTTTTATGAATATATCAGCAAAATCATATTTAAATGTTATGGTGTTTCTTCACCACTTAGCCATTCCTGCTTCCTACTGTTTTTCTGGCTTGTGTCAACATTAATATTAGATAGGAGGTGTCTGGGGGACTGGCATTTATTTGCGTTAACATTTTTAGTAATGATCTTAACAAAGTGAACCACTCCCCCCCGTCCTCTTCCTTAGCTCTCCGCATGAACACACAAAATACAGTTCATTTATCTGTTAATTATGAAGATGTTCCCTTGGAATAAATCACACCTCTTATTTGGGACCTTGAAAAGTTCATCTCTAGCTTTTCATTTCTTTCTTTTTTAATTCTCTTTTTGAAAGCACAGGATTTAAAAATAGAACTACACTCAAACCTGCATGATAATGGCCCCATCTTTGAATGAGGTTTTTGGTTAAACATAGAAGGGACGACTACAATATAAAGTAAAAACCCATTTGAAATCTGCAGATGGTGTTACATTGACTGCTGTGTCTCATATCTCTTTCTGAAAATGAAAGTAACAACAGAGAAAGCAAGGATTAGATAGACGTAGTATTCATCTTAGGGACAAAAGCCTTTAAATCTCTACCATGATGAGAAATTGTGGAGGTGGTCATAGTCTTTGGAGCCTTATAAAGCAGTACATTAGTGAAAATAGATAAATAACTAGAAGGGATAGATTGTGGCATTAATTTCCCTAAGGGGGATTTGCAAAATGGTGAGGACTTGTATAATTTTGCTGTGGGGAATGTGGGGCAAAGAAAATACTATGAATGAAGGGTTATCCAAACAAGAATGGCAGCTGTTCTGAATCATAGCAGAAAATGCAGGCATTTCCAGCCTGACAATATCTTCCCTAATCCTTGATGAAAATGTTATGAAAACAAAAGGCCAATAAGACAGGATTAATAACTGGAATTTTAATAACATTAGGGGTCAAGATATGGTTACATTCTTTAAAGAATCAGCTGTCATTCCTGCAATCTAACTTGTTAAATATTCCAGTGTACTGTTTATTGTGTCTGAAATTAGTTTAATGGGAATATTGATAGGGAAGAATTAATTTTGTCATAATTTAAGAGTAGTTATTTTAGAACTCTTACTAATGCACAAACTCATTTGACATTTTAAATTGTATCTGTAGTTCACTGCACAGTTGTTGAAGGCTATGTCAAATGGCTAAACTTATTTGTTTGCTTATAGAATGTACTGTTTTCAATCCTTTAATCGATTGAAAGAACATTAATAATGTGTTTCTGGGGGAAAGGAAATAACAGCAAATTCTAATCTTAATGGCAGCATAATTTTAGAGGATATAAAATTCAAGATGCACCAATACGTGGTTTTCAGGCAAGATTGGCAGTGACAATTTGTATTTCTTTGAAAAATCTTTTACCAACGATTTCTACTAACACTGTAGTTCAAATGCATTCTGTTCGCAAGTTTGGTGCAGTATTGGAGTTCAGGTTTTAAATTATTCCAGAAAAGGTAAAAATAATTGGGCAGCATGTACAGAGTGACTGAAGACATCCACTGACAATATATAAAAGAATTATTGGAAATGTATTATTTAGAGTTTGCTGCTGCAAGATTGTGTCATATTACTTATCATATGGGTTTTAATTTTTTACTTCTAGAAGTGTGTTTTTTTTCACTTGGATGCATGTGCTCTCATCTTTATAAACCATTTACACCAAAGCATAGTAGTATATGAAGAGGCATCTGAGGGTAGGTGTCTGTCATCATAATTTGTATTACTTTGATAATTTGAGATAGTCTTCATTGGGTGATGACTGACTTATTTAGTAGTTAGCAATTTACTTGGGGCTTTCGCCTTAGGTTGCTGAATTCTCTCATTAGCTTTTTAAGTGGATGAGACAACTATTCTTCTTATTGAATATATTAATACATAATGAGCTGAAAACATTTCAAGTCACCCTACCCAGTAGCGTGGCTTTTGCCTGCTATCTTACTTTTCACACTTTTAGCATCATTCTTTAAGAGCCAACTCTCATTTCATGCACAGTAAATTGTAGCTAAATTTCTGATGTACATCCAAAGGTTGACTGTCTTTTTACTAGGATGGATGATAATTCTTATAAGGCCATAAAGGGTTACAAAAGCTTGCTTCCATCAGAAACATGAGGAAGACTATCGTAAGTTCAGCTGACAGTGGAAGGAGCCCTGGGCATTTTTAGTGTGCTCAGTCAGCTGTAGAGGGATATTCTCTCACCTGACCAGATAGGTAAGGTGGCTAGACCTGATATAGTAGAGCTAGTATACTTACCTACCCAATGTGCCCAGCACAGAGAAAACCTTTTTCATATTATGAACTGTGGCTAGAACACCTTATAGCACTTTAGAATGTGTTCACAGATTTTTACAAACAGGAGTGATTCTGGGACATCTTGCATTGGAGGAACACTTCAGAAGGCATCCCATTACCAGGGATTTGCCACATGCTTCCTTATCATCCCCACTTGAGCCACTGTGTTGGTGTCACCAAAATCAAATGTCATCTAAACTTAGTCATGTTCTTCCTGACTCTCATATACTGTTTTTTCACTCATCTGTGCATCCTCAGCCTCTGTTTCATGCTTCTGGTATAGTATTTTTCTTGTGAGCTCATAGAGTACAGGGATCTTTCTTATCTGTTATTTGGACCTATGTCTGGTACAAATAACAGTGCCTTAATCAGAATAGGTTCTAATCAATGTTTGTTGAATTGATTTATTTGTTGATTTAATATTTCAGAGAAATTGCAGCTTTATGAAATGGCATGCCATAATGACATATTTTTTCTTTCCTTAAAACATAACATAAAAGATACATAAGAAGGCTAGAATATACTCTTTTTGAAACTTCTATTTAATTACAACTTATATGGTCACTTGTTCGCTGCTAGTATTTGTATATAATATATGACAGGTTTCCTGAAAAATTCAGTCGTTCCAATATCAGGCTCATTTTTTATAGTCACCTTGAAATAATTCTGTATTGTCAAACAGAGTGAAGATGCAGGAAAGTAGAGAAGGAGGAAATTCACATGGAGAAAGAGTTACTCTAAATGTTAAATTAATTTTGTATTTTTCTATTACCTTCTATACAGCCGCAGTTTTTTTTAAATGGACTGTATTTGTGTTATTTATTTCAATTTTTCTTGAGGAATATACATATGTATATTCACATTTGCAGGTATGTATGAACCTCCCTAAAATGGATGTCTGCTATTTTTAGTAAATATTTTTATGTTTATATTTTTCTTCACTCCAGCTCTTTGAGTCCAGATGTTGATCCAGTTCTTGCTTTTCAACGAGAAGGATTTGGACGTCAGAGTATGTCAGAAAAACGCACAAAGCAATTTTCAGATGCCAGTCAATTGGATTTCGTTAAAACACGAAAATCAAAAAGCATGGATTTAGGTAGTGAGTACAATCTCCATGAATCTTTATCTAAATAAGGTTTAAATGCTTTCAGGATAAAATTGATGGTCCCAAACAGATGTCTGTTTACTTTGAGAAAATAAATGTGAAATGTAGCAATTTGGCAAAAATTAGTTTTTCTCCCAGTTTGAGATAACGATATTACTCATAAGTGGCATGTTTACATAATATGCAATATGTTAATATATGTGTTTTCTTAAGAGAATGGAAACAAACACATGTGCATATCATACTATGTCCATGTATCTTTATTTTACACAATGAAATGTTTTAACACTTTGGCTATTAAAAACCAGTTTCATTGAAATTGTATTAGGTTGGGGGTGGGATTTTTCAACTAGAAGAGAAAATTTTGGAGAGAAACCATTATCTCAATCCATGTCTGGAATTTGGTTACTTCATGATGTCTTCCTTTCATTGCTGTTCTTTAAGGTTTATTTATTGGAAACTTTCATGTTTTGATAATTAAGGCATTTAATCAAAGTAGTAATTTGAGAGTATTTCTTATAGAAAGTATTTAAGAGCAAATGAGAGGAGGAAATAATCATAGTTGTTCAAACACCAATCAGGTGTGTCTCTTTAAATCCAAATCCACCAAAAAAAAAAGTAAAATAATTATATCTATACACTGAATGATTTAAAACCTTTGTTAATCAACTGTAACTTATGCTGTTCTCTGGTGGCTGTTTGTATTCCAAGACTAAAAGCATTAATTTATCATATGCATAAAGAAAAATTTGATGATGCATTGCCTTGGCTAATTATGATATGCTAACATATAACACACATGTCTGTGAAATGAAATGACTGGCATATTGCATGGAGACACTGCTTTTTTTTCCTCCTTTTTTGATTATGAATGTTTGCTTGATGTTTCATAGTATTTGCATGAAATATTAGCTGAAGATCGTCACCTAACTGAAAAGATCTGGGAATGGTGGAAGCATGATGGGCTATGGGAACTAACTGGGCTAACCATTATACATTTACCTTTTAACAGTAGCTGACGAGACTAAACTCAATACAGTGGATGACCAGAAAGCAGGTAAGAATGGACAGTTAGACTGTTGCCATAGAAACCATGGCCTACAGAGCTTATCACAATTATAGAGCTGCCAATCATATGCCATGTAAACATACATATTGCAGTCTTACACAGATGTTTTCATTGTGAGAAATCAAATTACATAAGAAATATTTTCTGTTAGTAGAAATTTATCAGTGGTGTACTTACTAAATAGGAATATAATTTACTGCTTCAAAAAGGCTAGAAACAACCTAGATTTTCTTAATTATATTCATGTAAAGATGTTTTATCCCAATTTTTAAAAAGTCAAAATCCTGCAAACATGATCTGTTATGGTAGACTCCTAGGTTTTAAGTCATCTATGTGATGTCTAGGTTAACATCCCAAAAGTGATTCTCAGAGTGGTGATTTTGATTTGAAAGATAGTAGTGCCAATATAAATATTTTTCATTGTAGGACAACGTCTGGTATTGCTATCATTAGTCATTCAGAAAGGCTTATTCTTTTTATTGATGCTGGAATTAGCTTATAGTTAACCTGACATTGTATTAGACTATATAATGCATATGGCTTCATATCTTAACTTTGTGAGCTTGTTCTAAATTCATTACTTCTAAAATACTGTTAAATTGTTCCATAGAAACAATGGATTATATTGAATTGGGATTGTATTATAGTCATCGATTTTGCTTTTTATGTTATTATTGTATGACAGTAATCACAGGAAAGTCTTTTAAGTGTAGTTAACATGCTTTGTATAATTGACCATTTATGACATAAGTTTGGAATAGTGTTTTAATCTGTATCCAGTATGATGTAGTTACAGTACTTAGCACTAACTAGCTTCAATTTGCCTTTTTAACCTGCAGTAGTAAATTAGTTTTAGCGTGCTTAAAAAATGTATATCCCACATATATATGTAAAAATTATTGTGGACATGGTTGGAGTTATATTCAGTGGAGTATAAGATAGGTCGTAAAAAATACATCTAATAAATCATAAGATTAACTGTATTGCGAGGCAATTAACTGTAGCCTTAGCCCTTACTCAGTTGTTTGTTGTTCTTATGAAACCTAAAGTTTATTGAATCAGAGCTAAAGAGAAATGTTATGGGATAGTTCACATATGTGAAATAGTAGATTTTAGAGTTAGCAGTATTTCGTACTTTTCAAGCAACAACCCCGATCCGACTAAATAGTCATAAAAACCAAATTGAGCTGCTCAGGTTAAAGGACCTGACTTCATATACAATATCAGTTAGGTAAAATAAGAAAAATACCTAATTTAACCAACTCACAGCTACTATAAGGAAAAGGACAGTTTATTGTGATCTACAACATAATGATATACAAGTTATAACTCAATGCATTAGATAACTTTCATGGAAAGTCATTACATAAGTTTCAAGGCAGATTGTATAGTCTAATCAAAAATCAGACTGTGCTTTTGTGTTTTAAAGTGTTAGATTCTAGAGAAAAAGTTTTTTTTTTTTTTTTTTGCACTTTGTGCAGTCTATTCTACCAAATTAAATTAGAAAATCTTGGGGCAAAAAGTTGTTACAAAGATATCAAAATACTTGGTCTGTTGATTTTACATCTAAATGAATAAAATACCTAAAGTAGATATTTTATTATGTCCCTGTCCTCTAATATTAGATGGTGAAAAGATTTTCACTTATCTTTCTTTCGTCACTTCACTTGACTTTTCAAGAAAGATTATGATTTTATAGATTAGTCCAAAGGTTTTTGGGAGAATCATAGTGGCATCTTAGCATTGAGCATCTGTCTAACCTAGCCATAAGCCTTTCATAATGAAAATTGAATTATATTTCCCTCTGCCCCTTGCAAAAGACCTCCCTCCCTCCCTTCCTTCCTCTCTCTCCCTCTCCTCCTTCTCCCTCTCCCTCTCCCTCTCCCTCTCCCTTTCCAGGCAACAGGGATATTACTAAGTAGGAATAAAAACCAGATCTGGGAAAATAGTATGATTATGATTTCCCTCTTTTTTTTTTCTTCCAGATTTAGGAATCTTGTATCATATTTTGGGGATAAATATTTCTCCCCAAATTATAACAAGGGAGAACAGGTATAAGAGAATTGGATTTCTAATGGTTTCATTCTTGAAATATAAAGATTAGCAAAGTATGCTAATGACCTAAAAGATTTGTGTAAAGTAAGAGCTTAAAATACTGTTTTAAAATTAAGACAAAAGATACTGATTTTTATGGTGTAGATAAAGACAATCTTTTGCATGTATTTTACATACAGAAAGACTTTTTCAATTTTCATTACTGTAAAATGCTAAGTTTGTATTGTTAGGGAATCCTTCTAATTTTTTCTAAAGGCACTTGACTGAATCAATGTATTAGGGGTTTTAATAACTTCATTGAGAAATCCTAACATATCATTCAAAATCTTTGTTATAGTTTCTTGGTCAAATATAGTACTAAAATGTATGTTGCTCATGTTATAAATCGAAAGTTAGCAAGCTCTTTCTGTAAAGGAACAGATGGTAAATATTTTAGGTCTCTGTTGCAGCTTTTACATTCTACCATTGTTGAATGAAAGTAGCCATAGACAATATGTAAATACATGGGCATGGCTGTGTTCCAGTAAAATTTTCCACATTTGACTCTTGGTTTGCTGATCTGTGTTACAGATTCAGAAGTTGTAGATAATTGACATTTTGTGTATTTTTTTTATTATAAAAGTTTTCATCTCTACGTAAATATACAGAGAGTAGTTGATTGACCTTCCACAAACTCAGGGCCCACCATCCACAATGATCAACATTTTGCCAAAAGGTTATTTCAGAATGTTTTCAATTTAGGGAAATGAATAGGCAGGTAAGCGCTGAATAGAACTTACACAATTATCATTTATTGAATTATACTTTGACCTTTGTTTTTCTTTCCAAGTTTGCCTGTAGGGACACTCAATTTTAATGAACACTAATGCCATTCCTGAAATTCATTATTTAAGTTTTTATTGCTCTCAGTACACTAAGTAAAATTTCAGCTAACTTTACATAAAGAAAAGCTTAATATATATAAACGATGTTTTTATGAGAATTCTTTCTGGAAGCATGAAATCTTTATTCATGATATATACTCCCATACAAATACATACACACATACACATATCCTTAATAAACCCAAGAAAGCACCAAATATTTGCCTAATACGTGTTTATAGAACCCAAATATAGCTGGTAAATTATGAAAACTGATAGGCATTTATTCACAAAAAGATCTTTCCAGTGCAAATTCTAGGAACTATAAAGGTAAATATCCCTGCCCAGGAATGATCTTTTCCCATTCTTTTTGATTCCTTGATTTCTTATTATGTAGGTTTTTGGAACAAAATTCATTTTCCTTCCCGTGACATGACTTTTATGAGTAATTTAGAAAATGCAGTTATCGAAAATTGTAGTGCTACCCAGAGAAAAAGTAAGATTGATCTCATTGAAAGAAATAAATCTCATGAACTTTTGTCATAAAATAAAGAAATATAGACAAACCCGCATTGAGAAAGCTAAATATGACATCTTTTTATTTCCAGCACAACAATTTGTGGAGTATTATTTCTTCATTAGAATCATGTGTTTGCCTTCCTGTTTGTGCAACATTTTAAACATATCTATCCTTACCTAAAACAGCTTCATTTAACCTCAATGAATCTTAAAAAGTTAATTTTTGTTTTGAGTCTTTCAGTGTAATTTTAATTCTATTTTATTTTCTGAGCTGTGAAAAGCCTGTGTCACAACTATTTGTCTTCTGGGTAATAACGTGATCAACATATGGGCTGATGACCCCATGCAGAGATAAACTATTTTGTTTCTCCTACCCTCTATTTTTTTCACCTTCTTTTTAATAGTATACATGAAGAACCAGTTCTATAACCTGGATTGCCCAAGTGGTGGTGCAGAGCTGGCATTTCAGTCATCCAGAAGCTAAATTAGTCTACCTTTGAGTGTCAGGTCAGGCAGTGATAGATGAGGCTGTCTTACCTGGTTAAAGAAATCAGTTTTGATTGCCTTCCACAGCTTGGCACTATTGGTATTATTTCGGGTCCTTCTGCCCTAGATCCTCAGGAAATAGAGCCAAATTTTTAATTCCCGGAATTTGTCCCTGTCATCCTCATGAAATGTTCTTGTTAATTGCTAAGTTGTCTTTCTTCTTTCCGTCACCTGTTTTTCAAACGTATTATTCCCAGGCCTAGAGCTAGAAGTACTCATATCCAGTCTCTCCTTTTTTATTTCCCTCTGGGAGAGAGGCCTTACATAATCTGTTTCTGTTCAAAGCTTGTGTTACTCTTTCTATGGAATATCCATATTTCCCAACCTGCTGCCAGGTTGCCCTAATTGTTTTGGTGACATGTCGGCCCCCGTGGTCTTACTCCTTATGCAGTGTTGTGAGTCTGCACTTTAGCAAGGAAGAGCCTTGACAGAGCACATTGATGTGCATGTCTAACTTCTGTTTTAAGTAATTTTAAATTGCCAAAAAAAGGTTTTAATTAAGTGCAAAACTTATTCTTGGTTGTTTACCTTATCCTCCTTCTCATCTTCCCTTGCTTTTCAAAGGAGCTTCCAGGTTATTCTGGTTCTTTTAGATTATTTCTATTACTGGAGCAAAACGATTTGACAACAGTTTCACCTGTTGAAATGTTTTTTAAAAAGTAATGACTTAGAGGTTTTCCTAATGCAAAGAGAGAAAATAGCCCAAGTCTAATATAAATTTGGGAAAAATAAAAATTAGCAACTGTTGCTTCATTTATTCTTTGTCTTTTCCATCCACATTCCAGAACTCATCATTGAGCAAATAATTGTTATGTACCTGAAGTTTTCCACAGTGCATATTCAGGTACATAATTTTCACTAATTCACACTAACACTTTTTTTTGTAAACCTCCCAGGTTCTCCCAGCAGAGATGTGGGTCCTTCCCTGGGTCTGAAAAAGTCAAGCTCATTAGAGAGTCTGCAGACCGCAGTTGCCGAGGTGACTTTGAATGGGGATATTCCTTTCCATCGCCCACGGCCACGGATAATCAGAGGCAGGGGATGCAATGAGAGCTTCAGAGCTGCCATCGACAAATCTTACGATAAACCCGTGGTAGATGATGATGATGAAGGCATGGAGACCTGTAAGTTTATAATGGCTGAAAGAGTAACAATTAAAATGACTCTGTTTCTTAAAGTGAGCTCCAGGAAGCCCTGGGGGTTTCCTAAGACTCTTCAGGGGAATCTCTGAGATCTCTGAGGTCTAATAATCTCTTATTTCATAATAAGAAGACAATATTATTTGCCCTTTACTCACATTCTTTTATAAGTATACATTGGGGTCTTCTGGAGGCCACATGTCATGTAATACTACATTAGATTGAATGCAGAAGCAGATATGAGAATCCGTCTTATAGGCCAATATTAAACTAAAAATTTTGAAAAAATATTTAACAGTGCCATTGTTCTCACTTCTTTTGGAATATATGTATTTTTTGGTAAAAATGTAATTTTTGTTAACACGAAGCTGCCTGTTTTTAAAAAGTAGTATTTTCAAACTTTCCCGGTTTTAATTCAGTACATGTTGCTAGATATAATCTACATACAAAAAGGTTATTTAGAGTGCTTAATAATTTTGGGGGGTATAAAGTCATCCTGAGTGCAAAACGTTTGAAAACCACTGCTTTGTAGTATCCCTAATAGGATGTCTCCATTGAATATCTGTAATAATCTGTGATCTTAAAAACACGTTTTTGTTTTGCTTTCAGGAATTACTCTTGCTTTCCTATAACTAGCAAGCTATATTTGTGTGTGTATATTTTGAAATTGCAAAATATTTAAAACCAAGATTATTAAAAGTCAAAGGTTAATATGAATATTTTCCATGCTTTATTGAAGAAAAAATAAATTTATAGATAGGTACAAATATATCCTTCCAGAGAATTAAACATTTATTATATTAAAGTAACCATTCTATTAAAAAATAATGGAAAAACTCTACTGATATGTTTACTAAGAAGCAAAATGGCTTAGGAGTCCTAACAGTGAAAATTGTTGATTATCTTACATTGTTCATAACTACTAATTTACCTTTTAGTGTTTTAACCTCAAATGTGACTCACCTATCAAACTATTGTAAGAATAGTTGGAGGGACCACAGAATAAAGCTAAAGCAGAGACCAGAGATAATGTGTGTGGATTGTAAATTACTTGCAATTCAACATTTGAGTGGACCACTTCTATCACATATACCTAAGAAAGACTTTTGTGGGAAGAAGAGTTTTAAGTAACAAATATCACATTTTGAGAATAAGGAAAAACTTACGTATTTTGCTTATACATATAATGCATTTGAGAAGATGAATATTTCTGTCATAACGTAATATGCAAAGCATAACTTTGAGGATTGGCTACACTTCTCTCCACCTCCGCCTGATTCTCCATCTAAATCCAGACAGTTTTTTCACTATGATCAGCCAGTGATTACAAATATATGCAGCCCATTCTTGCAGGATGAAGAGCATATTTCCTATTTTTGCTGCCAAACCTGGTCTCCAAGATCCTGAGTCATATGAGCTTTCGAGTCTATTGAGTTTTTTCCCTTTGTAATAATGGTTCCTTGCCATCCTAATCAATATTACTTGACAATTATAGTGCTTGCTTCTATCTTGGGTGTATATTTAATCAAAAATTACTATGCTTTGGCCCCTCGATATATATTTTTTAAGTATCTACAATTTGTGATGCTTTTGAACTTTTTTCTTGTTCTGGTTAAAATGTTATCTAATTTTCCTTAAAAAATGCAGTTTGCTCTTACAATATGTCACTCATATCAAATGTAATGGGATAGAATACATATGAATATAAGGTATATTTTTAATTCTGTAGAGATGGCCTTCAGAGTGTCCCACCAACGTGGACATCTGATTTTGTCCCTATGTAAACTTATTTTTCTTAAAATGAGAAATAACATATATTAAAGTTCGTTCATGTATCTGTCCTTTAGAGAAAAAAAGTGAAATGAAACACATGGATAGACAAATTACAATTTGCAAACCAAATATAAAGTTCTGGACAAGACCTGGGAAATATACGTGTGGCAGGTGCCCTAAAACACACTGCACCTACAACCACCAAATGTGGTATTTTTCAACAGTCCTGTTTTTATTATTTTTTGCATAACAGTTTTATGAACTTTTCCTATGGCAAATGAAAGGCAACTATTGTAAATTCCAAACTTTTCCAATTTTGGTCGTTGAAATTGTGTTTATAGGGTGGAATGAGCACGGAAGTGGAATTCAGGTGACTTGCATCCTTATCTACATTCGTCTAAGTAATTTGGGATTTTAGTCCAAACTTCAACTGCTTGAGCTTTAATTTCTTCATTTGTAAAACTGAAGATTTGGACTAAATCATTGACTTTCAATTGGTGTGTTGTGATCTCTGGTCAGGAGCAGTACCTCGGTGGATTTGGAGAGTGGGAAAGGCCACCAGCGTCTCCTTCCCCTGCCCTCTCCCGCCCCCCACCAACCTTGACAGTTGTTTTAATCACTTCTGTACATGGGGATCCTTTGTAAATTTTAGTTTTTAAAAAGAGTGTTTTTGAGTATTTAGGAAAAAGTTGTAAAAGTTCTGGCTTAGATGGTTTAGATGGTTCCCAGAGTCCCTCCTAGTTTAACATTCCATGATTCTATGTACCCCCTCACTGCCCTACATCTGGCGTGCTAACCCCCTCACCTTCTGCGAGGCCCACGTGGAAAACACCCTATCTGTTTTCATCTTGCTTTACCAAACACAAAGCTTGGCAAATCATAGAATTCAATGAATGTCTGCCAAATCAATGAGTGGGTGAGTGAGGTATCCCACACTGGACCTTGTATCTACTAGATCTTCAATACCTCAGCAAGCTCTTTGTTTTTCTTTAAAAAAAATTGTCTATCAAACGTGGTGTTACTGCTGGTGGTCATTAGGCTATCAGCTTATGTAAAACTGAAGATGCAAAGGCACTTTCTGCCTCCAGCTTTGGAAAGAAGGCCGGCTTAGTGAGCCCTCCTTCGGTTTCCTAACCACACCATTTTCAGGATCTGGCCTGTGAACTTGCACAGCTAGGTCTCTGGACTTGCTGTCTCTGTGGCTGTGCTCCTGCATTTTTGCCCCTGCATTTTTGCCTTTCTGGGCGTGTCCCTTAGCTATGTGTCCCCTGGCTGCATGTCCAACATCCTCCATTGTCTGTGCTAAGTGGGCCTCAGGGGAAGTGGGTTCTTTCTTGTCCCGATGGTCTGACTCAGTTACAGCTGCCCATAGAAATTAAAAAGCCACATCCCCCTTGAACCTGGATCTGAAAAGAGGACCGTCGTCTAGGCAGACGGTCTTTTTGTCACACGGGACATTTCCTGAGGATGCAGTGCACCCTGGAAACGTGTGGCTAGAGACTGAGCCATCGTGTAAAAGCTAGTTATGGAGGTCAGCAGGAACAGAGAGCTCCTTCCACCATGCTGCAGGCTCTGGTTTCTACCATCATGTGGCACTTTTCCTCTTTACAAGTAAGACACGTAGGCGTAGGCATGGCTGATTGCTCTTGTCAGTTGGGTCGAGCCCCTCCCCAGTGACTGTATTCATGGCACTGAACAGGCTGGCCTCTTCTCAGCAGTGTGGAAATCATGGCATGGGCACAGCAATGGGGCCAAGAGACTGGGGTGGGATCCATGTGGTATCTGGTAACTGTCATCTTCTGCAGCACTTGCATTCTTCCTGTGGAGATGGCAGAAGCCAGCATTTTTGTCTCTCATTTAATCCATCTGGCATCTCCATGTTGTGTGCGTCTGTCTGGATCAAGATGGAGCTTTGTATTCTGGGACCCATTATCTCTGAGGCCCTACCTGTGTTTGACAGGTCAGGGCATTGACAATCTGCTCCCTCTTCTATGCAAATTACATACCCAGCCTGGCTCTCAGCAAGTGACTTCTACTTTCCCCGTGATAAATCAGTTTCTATTGCTACCAAGAAAATGCATGCGGTAAGATTGCTTTGTTTTCTTTTAAAAAATACATTAATTCTACTTTTTCATAATTAGAAGTTACCAGAAATTGTAAGCCCTGCACTCAGTTTTGAAACAGCTCTTTGATAAGGTTGAGGAAGTGAAACAGCAAAACTAAATATCTCCTACTAATTGTACCTATTGATTTTAAGATACATTCAAGTTCAGAATTTTAAATGTGACAAACTTTGTGCCTTGCAAACATGAAGGCATTATCTTCAAACATGAAGATGGTAGCTTGCATACTTTCCTGTAGAGCTCTTATTAGGAGATAGGAGAAAAGCACTGCTCCAAAATACACGTAATTTAGGTTTTCAGTATGAAATTTGAAGAAACTGAATTTACGTTATTAAATCAACTAATACGAAAGTTTCCAGGGGAATTTCGTTATTGTTTTATTAGCTATGAAATAACATATTGCATTTGATATCTCAGATTTTCTACTCTCAGCATTCTACTCACTTCTAGCCACCTTTCATCACCACCTATTTCAGCAAAAATAATGCAAACTAAGTCTATTTCCTATTTGTTAATCTGTTTTAGTGGATAATTGGATGTTGATCTATAAAAATACTTGTTCTGAAATGCTAAGAATAACCTATCACATCATTTTATGCTAATAAAATAATACATATACTTAACCTGCAGTTTAAGAAAAGGAGCTTTGATTAATTTTTAGGAGGTTTCTGATCATAGTGTGGGTGTATGGTTGTGAAATAACTGAAAGTATTCCTTACGTTTCTTTTTCTAGATAAAATGTAACTTAGCAGAAAGTGCAATGAATATTCACATCTGAAGTGAAGTGTTTGAATGATACAATCCTCATTTATAACTTTTTTTTTTTTTTTTTTAAGAAAGAGTCTCTCTCTGTAGCCCAGGCTGGAATGCAGTGGCACAGTCTTGGCTCATTGCAACTTCCAACTCCCAGGTCCTGGTTCAAGCAATTCTTCTACCTCAGCCTCCCGAATAACTGGAATTACAGGAATATGCCACCATGCCCAGCTAATTTTTGTATTTTTAGTAAAGACGGGGTTTCACCATGTTGGCCAGGCTAGTCTTGAATTCCTGACCTCATGATCTGCCCACCTTGGCCTCCCAAAGTGCTGGGATTACAGACATGAGCCACTGCACCAGGCCCCATTTTTTAAGAGGAAATAATATTTATATATTTGACTAAGATTACACTGAGGAACTGAATGTTAGAATACATGTCTTCTAGTTCTCAGTCCTGTGGTTTTTCTAGAATATGAAACACACTTCCAAACAGGAAAGCCCATTGTGCTAAAACTACTGCACAGTATTGAAGTATATACCTAAAGTCTGATATTTAGGCTATTAGTTCCTAAGGGCTCAGGGTTGAGGGATGATTCAACCCAGTGGATAAATGAGCACTTGATAAGGAGTGTGGTTCAGTTCCATGGTAGAGTGTAGGTTAGTGTGACCCTGGGGAGGGGGTGGTGTAGGGGTGCCCAGCTGATGTGGAATTAGGGAGGAGAGGAAAGTAGAGGAGGAGATTTCCAGAAGAGAGGTATTGGCTGAGTTGAGTGTTACTGCTTGAGAGTCTTCAACTGGATGCACGGAGAAATATGGAACATAGGGAATGGGGAGCCATCTCTGGGCTGCAGTAGTTCTGTTAGGTTGGTGCGTATGGGGCAAGTGAGAGCATAGTGAGGAGTGAGGTTTAAGATGTAGGTTCCTGTCATACCAGCGCTTTGGGAGGTTGAGGCAGGTGGATCACTTGAGATCAGGAGTTTGAGACCAGCCTGGCCAACATGGTGAGACCCCATCTCTACTGAAAATACAAAGATTAGCCAGGTGTGGTGGTGCATGCCTGTAATCCCAGCTACTTTGGAGGTTGAGGCATGAGAATTGCTTGAACCTGGGAGGTGGAAGTTGCAGTGAGCCAAGATTATGCCATTACACTGCAGCTTGGGCGACAAAGCAAAACTCCATCTCAAAAAAAAAAAAAAGAAAGAAAGAAAGAAAAAGAAAAAGATGTGGACAGAGAGCAGATCACAGATTATTTAAAATTACTAGCATTTCAAATAAAATAATATGATTGTTGGGACTCTGGGGTAGAGGGTGGCTTATCGGGATGGGATAAGTAGCAACGTCAGGGCAAGGAGCTCATTTCTGTGATAGCAGAACAATAATCCAGGTGAGTGATGGTGCTTGGCAGTACCAGAGCAAAGGAAGAAACTGTTTACGGGCTTAGTGTCTCGCACACAAAGATGGATGATGATGATGTGATTTCTCTCATTAGCACTTCCAGGCTCAGAAACTTGGATTCATCATCTCACTGTGTCACCACTCCATTACCAAGCTTTCTTAATCTTTCCACATGTAGTCTAATCTTCACCCCTTACTTCCACTCCAGGCCCGACCCTCATTATTTAATATCAGAAGGTATTAGTAGTGTCTCCCAACTGGGCCACCTGTCTCTAGATGTGCCCAGTGAGCTCTGCAGTTACCTTCTGACTCTCATAGCCCCTCAAGTGTCCGTGCTTACTGTTGCCCATGCCATGCGGTGCATGCTTCATGAGGTGTATCTTCTTTCTCCCCCAACCCTCTAATGTGTGTATATTATACTGTCATCTTCCTTCTTCAAGAAACTTTTCCCTGACAATCTGGTTTTTCTCAAGCTCCAGCTGATTCTACACAGTGCATCCGAAACTTTTTAGTATAAAGTATTTTTTTAACATCAGGAAATTTTTGTGGATCACTCAATATAGATTATGTTTCATGGTAGTTAAGAACACTCGCTTTTGGGGAGCAAGCATTCTGATTGCTCACACACACAAAAGCAAAATAAAGCATTGCTAGCCATTCACTATTTTATAATCTCGAAACATTTTTGTGCTGTTAATTTTTGTGTTTCACTTAAAAGAGTCTGAGCAGTGGCCTGAAATCTCTTTCTTTGACCATAAATAATAGTTTGCATGTTGTTCAAACAGATGTTGTGTACGTTAAGCTCACTCCTTGATTAAAATAAAATTCTTAGTGGCAATTCCAAATGTAGGGTTAGGAATGCTGTCATTTCGATTGTGTAGCCAGCCCTTTCGGTCAGAATTGGTTTTTAAAAAGCCTTCGGCTTCATTTTAAATTGTCCCCATGGACAGAAAACAGCATCCACTGTGGGCCATCATTTGAATGTTAAAATCAATTGGACACTAAAAGCGAATTTGCAAAGGTTCAGAAAATTGAGGGTGTGACCCTCATTGTGACTGCTCTGCAACATTGTCTTGGGAAGGGAGGGATAATGTAGGTGACATTCTACCATTATCTGTGGGAGCATTTTACCTGCTTCCTTTGGGGTGGGAGTGGGTGAAAGAGAAGTTTAGAATGTCAAGTAAAAGTGAAGAAAGGTTTTTGGTAATAACTCTTTAAAAGAGTGATTCTATTGTTTTTCTTCTTTCACCCACATGTATTGAAAGGTTTCTTAAAAATGAAATAAAGCTATTTTTAGAGTAGAGTGTCTGAGGAGTCATCTGTTTGAACTTTCTCCCAGTTGCTGAAACCACTCTACAATATCACTAATAAATGTCACCTGATTCCTTCATAGCTTTTTACCTTCTCACAGTCTTCATCATATCAGTTATTATTCTCATCCCATGTATTAGTCTAAAAGCTCTAAAGTCTTCCTGTTTCATGCCAGCTTTGTGTGTGTGTGGTTTTATTTTTTTTTTGGTTTTCAGAAAAAGCTAAGTTTTTCTGCTGCCAAGAGCTCATCATTCTAATGTTAAAAGTCAGAGTCCAGAACAGCAGATCCTGTTATTCGACACCATCTGTGTATCACTAGCTGTTCATTTCCTACATCTTTCTTTCTCTTCCAAAGTCAAAGTATTCCACCAAAATAAGAAGTAAAAACAATATTTATGTCCCCAACGTTCTTGATTCCTATGCAGCAGTTTTCAGTGACTGAAAGTCCAGTCCTCATTTAGTTTTGTTACCTTTTTACCTAACACTAATAGAAATTGGTAGTGGTCAGTGGATTTACTAAATCCAGTGAAATTTTCTGTTTTGAATGTCTCATTTTAACTTAAAAGTTTTGTTTTAAGAATATAGCTTGTGAAGACTGAGTCATCCTGTGTAGAATTTTTACATTTCATCCTTTATCTTTCAATATAAATTGTAAATTACTCAAGAATCTGTGTTCCTATTATTAAGTATTCCTAATACTAAGGTAGTTTGTAGTTAATCGGGTGCAACAAAGGGCAGTTCTTCATATTGTTGGCTGCTTATTCAGTCCTTCATTTAATTGCTCAGTGAGTACTTAATGATGCTTCCTGGGGCCTCTGCCTCAGAGGAGAGTATTGTTGAGTTTTAAATAAAAAGTAATACTAGGTTATTTTCATTTTGTATATCTCTATTTGTACCTATTGAACAATTCATTTTAATCTAGTAGCAAATCTAAACAAATTATTTAAATCCAGTAAAATTGCCAGAGCTACCTAAAATGATATTTATTGCTAAATTATACACTTAGGACAAATAACACAATAGATACTCCACAGCTGCTCTAACACTTGCTTTATGTGATATACCTCTTAAGATGCTTTCAGCTGTATGTAATAGAAAGTGCAACTCAGAACAACTCAAACAATAAGGAAATACATTTTCCTGCATAACTTGAGTTCTAGAGTTGGGTAGCTTCAGGGAGATTTCTCCAAAGACCCAACATTTTTCTGCCCCTTCTGCTCCGCTATCCATGAGTCAGCTACGCACAAAATAATTCCATAATTCAGCTATCCACAGGGTAATTTTAGGACTCACAGGCTTTTTACTGTCTTACTCCTGTCCAACAGAAGGGAATGAGCCCTCTCTCTAAGCATGGAATATGTCCATTGAGTCCAATGGGGCCATTCTTGGTCTGATAACCTTGGACTGGCAAATCTGCAGGGGTATGGCATCCATAAAGTTAATAATGAATTCACCCCTTGGGGCTAAGTTGCATTCCTGGACTCAGTTCTATTAGGAAGAATAAAGGGAGAAATGGATTTTGGATAAGCAGCCAACAGAAATCATTACAGTATCAACAGTAGCATCACTTCTCAATGAGGGAAAAAAATAAACTCTAATGACCTTGAGGCTTTGAATCAACCTTGACCGTAAAATGTTTGTAAAGTTTAGATAGAAATAGATTATTTATGGCAGAAGCTGCAGAACTTTGTGCTTCAATGAAAACCCAAAGTCATTTTCTCCATCATCATTAACACGTAAAGCCTGATCTTTTCCAAACTTCTTGGTGATCCAGTCCTAACATGATACCTTTCAGAGTTGAGTGACTTAATTTGTAGCATGGACTAGAATTTTAATTGAGCTACATTTGCATCTGTTGAAAACATGGTAATTAGGTATGTCTTAATTGCAGAATGACTGTGCCACATTAAAGAGAAATAAGCAGCTTCCTGCTCTACCTTCTTTAAAAAAAGAAACTCGAAAGTGCCCGTCTTTATAGGTGACCACATGGAAATGTAGCTGGTAGTTCAGTACATAGAGCAGGTTCAAACAGGCAGAAGTGTTGTCAAAAATACAAAGTTCTGTTTGTTTGGAAGGAGATAATCATCTCTCTTTGTGCGGGCTCTCTGCAAAAGGAAAACAAATAATCTGTCAAAGTGAGCAAAATCAAAGAGAAAAAATCAAGAAATGTATATAGCACTTAAAATAGTACATTATCTAAATGTAGATTTATGATTAGTTCTTACCTTGTAATTTGCTGTCTGAACACAATAGATCAAGCCATTTATTGCTGATATATTACTAGTACTTTTCTTACTTGAAAAATTGTTTATATGCATATGTTTTCTTAGTTTAAGGGAATAAAGACATTTTATGTACCTAATTATAAAGCTAGTATTAAATGTACAGATTTATTTTAAAACCTAAAATCTGACTAGTATATCAGTGACTTTGAATATGTATATTTTTTTCAAAAACTAAGCATGTGTAACCAATTTATTTGAGCTTTTAAAACTACAATATTTCTGCATAGGAGAAGGATAAAGATTTTTCTCTATCAAATAATCTCAGAATTTGAAGTATATATAATTCAGTACTTTAAAAGAACATCTTATGTTTATACATATGAAGCTACATATTGCTAAATATTTTTAATTAGTTGGCATTCAAAGGGATTAGTTAAATCAGTACACCCCCAGAAGAGTTTCTGTGATAATGTATTATCTAAACTAGAATGTTCAGAACAAGTATAAAGAATCCTCCAATGTGCAAGTATCATTTTAAAGAGTCCTCTGGCTTGGGCCAGGAAACAGAGGTAGGAGTGTTAATTTTATAAAATGAGGTTACAAAACCTGAAGCTAATAAATGATTTCATACTAACTTTATTTAACATACTTTAGAAAATAAGTTGCATTACATACACCAGAAAATTATTTTGAATATGAAAAGAATTGGCAACAAACATGACTTCAGCATATAGTGAGCTGTGAAGGCACTGCCATTATTCTGTTCCCAAGCCAAGAGCCGACATATGCCCCTTGAACTTCTGCCAAAACTATTAGGCAGAAAACTAACAGAATCACTACTGATCGTTCCATTCATGATTTATGATAATGGTTGCTGTGGAAGACTAAATCATTTACATTTATTGAGCTCATTTTTCTGTTTATAGTTTCAGACATTGTAGAGGGTCGCAAAATCTATTAAATGATGCATATAGCACTAACAATAATAGCATGAAAATATACCAGAAACCAATTAGAGCTAAACCAAATACTATGAGCATTCCTACCTCGTATTACTGTAGTCAGATTGTGGCTAGTCTTGTCAGGCTTGATGAGAGAACAGTAGGCATTTTTCTAAAGCTAGAGGAATGGTGATACCTGGCAATTAAATAAAGTTTGGTCAGGATAAAGTCACAAGTCAGTTCTTACCAAAAGTCTTTCATTTACACAGCCATTTATGAGCAGCTGCTGTTTGCCCCACAGTCTTCATTTGAAGAGCTTAGAGAATGGGAGGGAGACATGTATGTGATATCATAGGAGAAGTGCAATAATAAAAGATTGTACAAAGAGAGGGCTTTGGAAGTATAGGTGAAAGGAGGTTTCCATACAGGAATTATACAAAATTCACTAGCATCCATTTATCTAGCTTGAGCGTGCCAAGGTACCTAGGTTTTCATAGCTCCAGAGAACTTTTGGGAATTGTTGGGTAATTATTTGGTCAATTATCTCACATTTGTGGCCACGCCCATATCTCAAAGAGTTGAAGTAGTGGTTCACAAGTAGATAGAACACAGCCATGTTCAAGGGCATTAAGCAACACACTACAACCCTGCTTGAGCTATATTTACAGTCTTTGGGGGAGCTCTCGTTTGAAAAGGCTACACATAATTAGCAAGCCCATGGGCCAGTTGCCAGGATATTCTTTCCCTGCTCTGTGTACACCACAAAAAATTATAGCCTGAACTCAGTATTATTTGCAAGATTATGGATTTTCACTATGTCCTTCTAGTTGTAACTGGCTTCTTCTAATAAACCTGCACAATTACTATTTATATCTTAATAGAGAGGAAAAGGAACAAATTTTCTTAAAAGCCTCCATGTCCTTTGGAGGAAGACAATGGCTTACAGTGAGATAACTCACAGTACAGAGGAAGGCTAACCTTTCTGAAGTCATTTATATGCTTGGGCTGGGCACAGTGACTCACACCTGTAATCCCAGCCCTTTGGGAGGCCGAGGCTGGTGGATCATTAGGTCAAGAAATCAAGACCATCCTGGCCAACATGG
Organism: Theropithecus gelada; assembly: GCF_003255815.1. NCBI lineage: Eukaryota > Metazoa > Chordata > Mammalia > Primates > Cercopithecidae > Theropithecus > Theropithecus gelada. The sequence goes on from NC_037677.1 coordinate 15,469,068, forward strand.
CAAAATCCCGTCTCTACTAAAAATACAAAAATTAGCTGGATGTGGTGGCGCATGCCTGTAATCCCAGCTACTTGGGAGGCTGAGGCAGAAGAATCACTTGAACTGGAGAGGTGGAGATTGCAGTGAGCCAAGATCATGCCACTGCACTCCAGCCTGGTGACAAAGTGAAACTCCGTCTCAAGAAAAAATAAAAATAAAAAGTCTGGGTGCAGTGGCTCACTCCTGTAATCCCAGCACTTTGGGAGGCTGAGGTGGGCGGATCACGAGGTCAGGAGTTCAAGACCAGCCTGGCCAACATAGTGAAATTCTACTACTAAAAATACAAAACTACTAAAAATACAAAAAATTAGCTGGGCATGGTGGTGGGCACCTGTAATCCCAGCTACCCAGGAGGCTGAGGTCGGAGAATGACTTGAACCCAGGAGGCGGAGGTTGCAGTGAGTTGAGATCACATCATTGCACTCCAGCCTGGACGACAGAGCGAGACTTTGTCTCAAAAAAAATTAAAAATAAATATAAAAAAAAATTCTGAGCTTTGTTTTTTGCATTATGACAAATAGCTGGCTTTTTAACAACAACAATAACAAAAACACAACTGTGTTACTTGGGCATAGCTGTACCATAATTTGATAGTCTCTTTTCAGATTTGTGAGGGTTTAATAGCAGAAATCTAAGATACTGGGATCCTTTTAGCTGGTCTTATTATACACATGATAATTGTGTATTGCTAATGAAAGTGCTCCTTGCTGGTGGAGAGGAAGGACTGAATTTTACTGAGCATATATTAACCTGATTTGGAGGTTAGTTCTTTGCAAAAGTTTGGGAAGAGGCCGAACCATTCTCTTTGGCTCTTTGTTACAAGAAACTCAGAAATACTGATCTATACTTTCTTTGTTGATGCTGGAAAAAGAAAAATGACTTCAGAATTCACGGAGTAATTAACCTTATGGCCCCTATAATTCTCACTGTATTTGGAGGAGAACCTTAGCTGACCAGTCCTGAAAGAAGATTTCTGAGAGTGGCTGTTCATGTGTGCCTTTCTGCTCCTTACTTAATGGAGAAATGTTTAAAGCTCTTTTGGTAGGTGGAGACCTACTTCAGTTACTTGTCATTCTTTCAACTGCAAAAAGTTTGGGGTATTGAAGTGCCCTTGGACCATGTGCTTACGAAGTGTTGGATCAAGGAATGGAATGTTGTTATCACTAAGTAGATCTTTTATCTGCAAAGTCCAGAGAAGTGAGCTTATTGATTTACTCATTTTCATGGCTCCCTCTACCTCTGTTCAGCTGCCATGATGCAGATAGGCATGCAAGATTGTTTAGGATTAGAATATATGGTAGCATTTGCTTCTGAGGTTGGCCTTATGCGAAGAAAAGTTACAGAGGCTGTGCAGATCTGTTGTAGATATAAGCCAAAATAATCTGCTCTTCTGTGTCAGCAGGATATGTTGGGAGCCTGAGGAAAGAAGTCATTGTGCTGACATTGAATGGTGTAGTCCAGCAAATTAGTGAGGGGCCAGAGTATATCTGCATTATTCTTACCCAAGAAGAAAGGAAGCGCTTTGGGAAGGGCTGCTTGTTTTCTTTCTTTTCATCTTGCAAATATAGTACATGGGACCCTTAGATGTCTGCGCTGTATAACAAGGTCTTGCTGGGCCCCCTAGTAGTGTACAATCTGATTCTTAGAGGGTGTTTCTGTGGGTGCATCAGCATCCCACCAGGAAGCTGCTTCTCTGCTACTACTGACTTGGCACACGATCTTCACATAGGAGGCATCCACATCACATATTCCATTTTAATTCTACTCAAACAACATTGCAATCCATGTTGCTGGCAGGGCCATACTGCAGTAAAAGTATGGGAAAGTAAAGTCCTTGAATATATTTTAGCTTTATTATTTTTGTTGCATTGTTTCACTGTGTGCCTATTTTTTTTTCCTTTCCTTCCAAGTGGAAGAAGACACAGAAGAAAGTTCAAGATCAGGGAGAGAGTCTGTATCCACAGCCAGTGATCAGCCTTCCCACTCTCTGGAGAGACAAATGAATGGAAACCAAGAGAAAGGTGATAAGACTGATAGAAAAAAGGATAAAACTGGAAAAGAAAAGAAGAAAGATAGAGATAAGGAGAAGGATAAAATGAAAGCCAAGAAGGGAATGCTGAAGGGCTTGGGAGACATGTTCAGGTAAGTCTTTACCCAGAATCCCAAACCCGAATCTCCTTAAACATACAGGAGTGTGAACTTAGCAAAAAGTACTAAAAACTGGACACAGTAGTGCACACCTGTAATCCCAGCTACTTAGGAGGCTGAGCTGGGAGGAATGCTTGAGCCCAGGATTCCAGATCCAGCCTGGGCAACAGATCATTCCATTCTCTAAAAAAAAAAAAAAATTAAAAGCAGTGAAAACACAGATTTGAAAACATTATCTTTGAGATCAACCAAAATTCTTGTATAATCTTTTCCTACCTCATTTTTACTTTGTTATGGATTTCATGTTAGGTATTTTCAGACTATTTTAGCAGCCTAAATGATTATATCTTCCCAAACCATGTAAATAATTGTTGAGAGGTAGGAGGGACATGTCTGTATCTTAGTTATGCATAAGAGTGAAAGTCCCGTTGAGACAAAGGGCTATTAAAGCAGTGTTTGTTCTTTTTTTGTGTGTGAACAATGGTTCATTATTTAAATTTAAACATAGAACTAAAGTTAGTGGTAGCATTTAAAGGTTCATTAATAACAAGTCTAATAAAAAATGTTACAAATAGAGCTTCAATTAAGCTGTGTTGATTAATTTAATACTTATTACTTCAGTCTGTAAAGATTTCATTAAATGTGGTCTCTGGCTGTTTCTTGACAGTTGTTTTTGTGCCCCTAAATTATACTCTAGGATTACTTAGCATATCATTTTTTACAAATCATTGCCATACAATAAAAGTGACAAGTTGTTCAGAAGTTGCACTGCAACTCTCCCATAAACGTTCATCTAAGATGATTTATAATATTCGGGCATTTAATGTTAAATATAAAGATTGCTTGATTGTTCCATAAATTAAACCCCTAAACATATCAAGGTGGTGGTTTAAAATTGAAAACATACAGCACAGCCATTTGACTTTTCCAAAAGTAGTTATCCTGCATTATGGATCCCCTCCTTTTAAAAAACTTTTTTTAAAATTGCAAAATGCGAACAACAGTTTTCATTTTCATAGAATTTGTTGATTTACAATCCTGAAATTGACCTCCATAACTCAGGGAGTTATAGATAGTCAGACCTGGAAAGTTGAGGAACCATGGCCCAGCCTGAAGGCTACATAGCTCAACAGATGTGTTCTGTAGATGTCTGATTAAGTGCATAGAAGAAGGAGATTTAACTCTAGACTTACATTAACACAAAGCCTAGTCTATGAGCAGTACTTTATTTCAATATGATTAGAGTTTTGTCTCTCAGTGCTTCAGAACTGTGAGATTTTCGTAGTTTTTCATTAGAGTTTTTCTAGTTTATATAGAGCTCCCCCTCGAATCCTTTTTCAGTCAGATCATGTTTCTTCATTATACTCTGTGTCCAAGAATCATATAGGAAGAAATTGCTCTAACTGCCACTTTATTTCAGTTTCTGTGTTAGCCAAGGGCCTTTTTGTTCAGTATGTGCAGACTGACAGCTCATAAACTGGCACCTCCCCAGTGCACAGAAATAAGGCTGCTGCCCGTCAATTAACATGGAAGGAATTTGTACTACTGTCTTCTTCAAATTATAGGGTTAGAGATGGGAGAAACCTTCCCCTGAGACTTGTGGCACATTCTCACTTCCAGGGGCTCTCCTGACGTCTTACTAAAAGCTAACGGCTCGTTAGTTTTCATTCATTGGCCAACATTTGTCTGATAAAGTGCTCTGTTCTGGTTATGGAATAAAAAAATATACTTCTAGTATCTTAGAATTACTTTAATTGTAAGTGATCTTTTTCTGTAGCTTGCAACTCCAGAAGAAAGGCCTGTGGTAGAGCTTTCTGTCTGGGGCCAGAGGAGCAGAGTGTGGGAGAAATGTGTATTGTTTCTAAGGGACCTTGAAGAACACCACCACACAACTCTCTTCTAGAAGTCCTGTCAAGCATTACATGATGCTTTCTCTAGATCAGTATCTATAGCCTGTACCCATAACCTATAATGAAAGCCAGCTTTATGATAAAGAAGTTGACCGTGCATATTCTTGAAAATGAAATTCTATATGCAGGTGCAGGGGCTGAAGGTCCCCCCCCACTACTAAAAATTAGACTGATAGTCTCCCAGTGTTTAAGAATGACTAGTAAGAAAATAACAGACAGTCATACTTTTTTAGGTATGTGGTATCAGTGGTATATTGGAGTCAGGCCCGCTTTGACTGGCAAGAGCCAATTGATCAATTTTTAGAAACTTTGCAAGCTGGTTGTCAAACATAGCCATTATTAAAAATTAAATACATTATCTAAAAAGCAAAGGTAATTAATACTCAAAATACATGACTTCCTAATTATTTTTGCTATACTATGATCTCTACTTTTGACATTATTTGCATTTATGGCATGGACATAGGGCTAATACTATATAATGATGACTGTGCAGCTTTCCCAGCCCTGTGTTTAGTGACATCATGCTGAGCTGAAAATTTGCCATGGTGCAGTGTTTACACCAGGAAGTCTATGGAATTCCACAAAACAGAGCTCTTCTCCCAGCAGAGCAACACAGTACCCCACAGTGAATGTAAATACCTTTGACCAGAGTGGTAGCATCTTGTCTAGTGCCCCTGGGCATGGCTGGGTTCTATTAGATTGCAAACCGCTGCGCCAGCCCTTTCCCAGTGGGTTGCCACATATTGCCCCTTGAATATGAGTTCAGAATAATGTATTAAACAGGAAATAGCTTTTTTGTTACTGAATGTTGGCTCTTGATCCTTCCTTCACACGATGATGGTAGTCGTTAGTCTTTGAGAAGACTCTTAAAGCATTGTTAGATTTTTTGAAACATTCTCTTAAACTACCTTCCTTCCATACCTACTGGATCTGATTGTTTGAGGTGAATATACTCCCAGGTTGATTATTTTACGTTTCCTTCTTTTTTTCTCTCTCTCCTAACAACATAGGGGACTACAGTAAGATTTAAAAATTGGTCTACTCCTTTCTCTTTGTTCTTTTAAGGAAACTAGGATGTGGTTTCCTTAGCAGTGCTGCTTTTAAACAGCTTAATCAGAACATGCATGTGCATATATATATTTCTTAGTATGGTTTGCAAGAGGGTTCACATATGGAGGATCATGCAGGTCTGAAGTATAAAGCAGGGGTGCGTCTGTGATGCTTTTCTTTCTATCTTGTAGTTCAGAAAACAAAAGGCTAAGGGACATTCGGTATTGGGAGTCTAGATTTGTAGGTAAATTTAGCAGCCTATGAGCTTATTCTCTTTAGTCTGCTTGAGGAAGTAATACATTTTCCTTTAGAAACAGGCTCACAGACTCTCCTCCCTCTACCATCCTGTCCTACCCTCATCATCCTGTTGCCTCCCCGCAACCCCCACTCATACACTGTTCCTACCCCAGCAGGTTGTCTATGATGCTTGGTTAAATATGGTGAGGGTCAAATAGATAGACCTTGTTTTAAATACTGTACCAGAGGAAATGAGTAGGTAATTTTTAGTCATTGGTATATACAGATAGCATGGTTTTCTGTTTCACACGTTGAATGGTAGTCACAAAGATGCTTTAATTATTGATAAACAGCTAGCTCTAGGAAAGAATGTTGTGAGTCATATGAATCACTCTTCTGTTTATAAATTATGGAGTATATGAACTACAAAAGCCGCCTTAATGCAAGTCTTAAATCAGAAATTTAAATCTATAAGGAATCAAATAACAAATGCAAAGTTTTTCCTGTTTGTATTAATTTCTCCTCGTACATACTACATCTTTTGCACACAAGGAGCTTCTGTCACCTTAATTAAAATGCCTTTGTATCTGAGAAACCTGAGTGTGCTTACAAAACAGGTAAACATGACTTGTAAATGTAATCATTCTGTGTGCAGAGTGCAGAGCAGAGCGGGGAGCACAAAGTTTGAGTCTGTGTATGTTTGATTCTCAGACACTCAGCTATTTAAATTTAATGCTGGAGGATATTTCTGAGAATTCTTCAATTATATGAAATTGTCATGAAAGAGGAAATTGAGTATGTTCTTTAGGAGAAGGGAGAGATGTTTTTTAATGTTTTAAATGTGTTCGTTTTTAAAGGAAAGCAGCCTTCTTAAGCAACATGGTTTTGCCTTAGCTTTTAATCTCCAAACTGAAATAACCAGCAAGATACTAAAATACTGTATTTTCAGATATTAAGAAATTAAAATCACGTGCTCTGTTTTTGTGAGCCCTAGAGTAAGTGTAATTTGATATTGCTTTGCTACGAAATTGGAACTGTTATCGTTTGAATATCATAAAATTGTATGTACTCTAAAATTGAAGGTTCTTAGACGCGACCTTATTGTGCATGTCTCAGATTTATTTCTAGCCGTTGTCCATATGTGATAGCTGAGAACCTATCACTGCAGAAAGCTAAAGCAAAAGTAATGTTGCAATATTACCATTAAAATTGAATCCTCCAATTACATTTAAAATGATTACCTGAGTCCCCGAAGTATTGTTTTATTCAGTTTTGAAGAGGAAATAGATAATTTAGTTTGTAACCTTGTTTGTTTGAAATCAGATATATTGCTCTTTTCCTTTTTAGAATATGATCATTTTCAGAACACAATGAACATGATCAGGTTTTAAAACTGAATGTTGTAGTTTGGATTATACATCCTAGGCGTTTGAGAAAAGAACACAGATTCTTGTTGCTTTCCTCACCTGTACTAACTGTGTGTCTGTACCATGTCTCTCATTTAGCCTTGCCAAACTGAAGCCCGAGAAGAGATGAACAACAAAGCGATTCAAAACATGTCTTGAGCAGCACATATTGCACAGTTGTTGTTTTTTTTTTAAACAAACAATAAATTTACTTTTAATGAATTCTTAGTGGCTGTTGACGAATTTTGTTTACGACATCAGCAGTTTGATGGTTTAGTAATTTCCTTATTAATCCATTTGGAACTTTTTGATCTTAATTTCAAGCTTGGGGTTTAAATTACTGCTTGAAAAGGCAGAGATATGTTTGTTTCTCTTTCCTTTCTTTATTGGCCCCTTTTCATAGTGGAAAACCATAGTCCTCTCACTGCTGGCGTATTCAGAAATCATCAGCACACACCCATTGGATGTTAGAATCAGAGTTTTCAAGATTCTATTAAGGGCCACCACCCATTTGGTTGTGTTGTGTAACCACCAATGACTTGGGACACAGGCAGATGTCACAGGTGATGCAGGGCAGAGGCAAAGAGGTCTGTGGGCTGGTACAGTCACCCATCAGGGATGAGATGCAACGGATAGATTCATGACCAGATGGACCAGTTTTGGCAACGGTTTCAGTCCCTTTGTGGATTACAGAGTTTAGACCAAAAATGGATGGTTGCGGGGCTGGTGGCCTAGGAAAATAAATTTCTGTGCTTAGATGGCTGAACCAGCATGTTCTTCCTGTGTGAAAAAAGCAGAGCTACTTTGGCACATAGTAATCCCAAGGTTTGCTGAGACCACGTGTCGAGAGAGCACACATTCTTTCATAAATGTTTCTGCAAAGACTCTGCCCGACCAACCGTTTCAACCACAGATCCAATGCTAGTGCAGGTGGATCTCCAATGGTCCTTACTTTGGATTGAAGCCTTCTCTCTTGTAAGAAACCTTAATTCACAGTTTCAGTATTCATGGCTTCCCAGAATTTGAGACAGAGACTATTTGTTTAGTTAGCTCTTTTTCCTGAAAAATGTTAGTATTGCATTCTTACTGAAAATAAACATGGGTTGGGTGCATTGGCTGACACCTGTAATTCCAGGCACAGGAGTTTGAGACAAGCCTGGGCCACACAGTAAGCCCCTGTCTCTATTAACAAAAATTTGAAAATAAAAAATAAAAATAAATAACTGAAGTCTTGAAAACCATCTGATAAAGGGTATTGTGGATTGGGTTGAGTGCCTGTGAGAAGGCTTGACCTCTGCTCTGACGTGAGAGCAGTTTGCAGTCCTACCCTCACCCCCGCCCAAGTGAAAGCCCTCAGTTCTAGTAAGGAGACACACAGAAGAGGGTTTATTTGGTCATGCTAGTTTTTGATGACTTGGGCCCTAATTGCCATGGGGATTAATGTAACCAGTTTCACACTGGTGCATCAAGTGGCATCCTGTGCAATCTGCTGATGATTTAAGGAATGCAGTTAAAGTACGCATATAGAAAGCAATGCTTCTCCAAGTGAAACACAGTGAGATTTTACATAATTTTATTTGCTTTCTTGTTTGTCACCTGGACAAAGAACAGCTGTGGTTTGTAATTATACATGCTGAGAGGTTTCCTTGGAATGAGTTCTGAATTTGTAAATCCTAAGGACTTAACGTATGCGTCTGTTAATTTGAATTGAAGCAGAGGTTCCCATTTTTAACACAGGAAAATAAATGTCCAACTGACCTGCTAGCAAAGACAAGTTCTAAGGTAGCTGATATCATATTCTTCAAGTATTCTTCTTTTCCTGGTTAGCAGTTTTAAATAGAGAACCTCTGACATCCACAGCGCCCAGGCTGAATGCAGAGGAAGCTGAGGAGGCACAAAGCATGACGGCCGGGCCTCTCTCAGACCTTTTCTGACGTTCTTTAACGTTTCTTTTCCATAGACCTGTGGCGTGAATATAGAATGCAAGTGTCAAGGATGACACCTACTTTATAGTCTCTGTAAAGCAAACCTTTTCGCAAAAGAAATTCTTGACAGTTCTGAGATGCTAAGTCAATTTCAATTCCAGGCTGTGTGGAAAATAGAATCTTTTTTCTGCAATTGATGTGAAAATTGAAGGCTACTGACTATTCACTTTCTAATAACATAGGGTAAATAAATACTATCACACCATTGAAAAATGCACTTAGAAGATAAGCTCAGCTAATGACATTCACAACATATGTTGGAAATATTCCTTCTGAATGCTTGTTACCATTAAGTCTCCATATTGTTTACATTAAATATAATAGATCAAGTACATGTTATTCCTAAATGTATTTTTATCAAGCCACAAATTAGTGTATAAAGGTAATTGTTTTATCCTGACAATCTTTTAAAGAATTCACTGGGGGACCTCTTTCCTAATTGAGTGTCGAATGGTTTTCTTCTGACCTTTGTTTAATAATAGCCAATTCAGAAGCAAAAGACTAAAATCAGATTAAATTTTGGATCATAGTGAAATAACCAGGTCTCCTATTAACCTTTCTGCTTGCAATTTTTTTTTTTTTTTTTTTTGATGGTTGACCCTTTTGCCCACTTGCATCTCATGCTTTAAGCCAAGAGCCAAACCATTGTGGTCCTCTGAGGCAGGCAATTCTTAATCCTTTCTGCATCATCTATGACTACTCTTTTTTTATGGCGGGGGATGGTTGAACCTCTGCCCCCACCTCCATCCCATGCTGTAAGCCAAGGCCAAGCTCCCAAAAAACCATTCTGGTCCTCTCTTGCCTCTTGCAGGACATTGCCCCAACAATTTTTAATTCTTTCTTCTCTCTTCTAAATCGATCTGATCCCTCTGTGACTGCCTTTTTTTTTTTTTTTTTTTTTTTTTTTTTTTTTTTTTTTTTTTTTTTTGGAGACAGGGTCTTGCTCTGTTGCCCAGCAGCAGTACAGTGGTGTAATCATGCCTCACTGCACCTTGAACTGCTGGGCTCAAGTGATGCTCCCATCTCAGCCTTCCCAGTAGCTGGGACTACAGACATGCACCACTATGCCTACTACTTTTTACATTTTATATAGAGGTGGGATCTCATTTTCTTGACCAGGTTGGTGTCAAACTTCTGGCCTCAAGCAATCCTCTGGCCTCTGCCTCCCAGCATGCTGAGATGAGGCATGAGCCACTACCCCTGGCATTGCTCTTCTCTTTACAGGGTCATTCACATTGTTTTGCACCATGCTGTCACCTCCTCCATCTTAGAGAAAATTCTCTCTTAGCGCTACTTACTCTCCAACTACGATCTCATGTCCTCTTGTGCCCATCACAGCAGACCCTTTGATTTATTTGCTGTCTTTTTTTTCCCATTCTCTCTTGAACTTGCTTCAATGAATCCTTCACCCCTTCTGCTCAAGAAATCCTGTTCTCATCCAGGTCACCAGTTCCCACTTCCTTGGGAAGTCCGGGTCCATTTTCATCCCTCATCATGGTCCTCCAGCAGTACCCAGCATGTTGATCTTGGCTCTCCTTTGAGATCACCTTTACCAGCTTTCCCTCCTCCTCCTCGGCCTACCCTGTCTTGTCTCCTTTGCTAATTCTGTGCCATACTCTGTCCTCCAGGTCTCGTTGTGCCCCAGGGCTCAGCAGTCCAAAATCCTTTTTTTTTTTTTTTCTCTTTTTGGTAACACAGAGTTTTGATATTCTCAGGAAACAGAGCCTTTGTGATCTAAATACAGCCTATAGGCAGATGACTCTCAAATTCACCTGTCCTGCCTGGACATTTTCTTGGAATTCTTCATTTGTAGTCTCAACCGTCTTCTTGACACATTCACTTGGAGATCAACCAGACACTTGAAACTTCACAGGCTCCCGCCTCCCTGCTGGATTCCCCCTCCCCGCAAACTGCTGCCGTGAGCCTTCCCTTTCTTAGATAATGGCAATTCTGTCTTCTCAATAGGTTAGATCCAAGGCTTTGGAGTGATCCTTGACACCTGATTTTCCCTTATGCCCCACAAGCAGTTGATGAATGTGTAAAAGCAGAAGTCCATCAGCTCTGTTTCTGGTACACATCTGCCATCCTACTTTTCAGCGCCCCCACTGCTGCTACTGTGCTGCAGTGGTCCAAGCTCCGTGTGCTCTCTTCCGGGCTTAGGCAGTAGCCCTCTCACTGTGCTCCCTGCCTCAACCCCGGCTTCCTGCAGTATACTCTCACCACCACAGCGAGAAGTCACTTTTCCCTCCTCTGTCCAACGCCCCTGTAGCCCTCAGCGCCACACAGAGCAAAAGCCAAATCCTTAGGGTCCTGCAGAACTTGGTCCCCCACCCCAACCTCTCTGACCTTGTCCCTACCGCTCTTTTGTTCAGTAACTTTACTCTTCCCTGAACCTGCCGGGTCCACTAGAGCCTTTTCCCTTGCTCCTCCCTCTACCTGGAATAGCCTTTTCTCAGGTATTTCTAGGTTCACTCTTGCACCTTTAACATCTTTATTCAAGAGTCAGCTTTGTAGAGGGTCTAGTCAAATTTTCAAACTCCGCTCCCTCCCACCCTGACGCTTTCTAACCCACTTTTTGGCATCATTTTTCGCATTTGCACTCCTACCTGAGATATGATAGATCCCACTCACTTGATATAAATATACATTGACATTGACAGAGAATGTTAACCGATTTTTCCCCTGCTGTATCCCTGGCAGACTGCATGGTGCGTCCATCATCAGTGCCCAGTAAGTGTGACAGATGCCCATTGCCAAACCCCTTTAGTGGCCATTCTCTGCCTCTGTGCCCGAGGCCTCTCTGAAGCCTAGGAAAGCAGCTCTGTGTTTCCATCTGGGCCTGCTGGATGTGTCCAGGAATAACACCTTGAAGCAGCCTTCATCCCAGTGTAAATGTACCCTAGTCCCCATGGCCCTTGGGTTTATAGCACTAAGTCATAAGGTCTGCACCCTTCACCCTCAGACCAGGAGCTTGTCGGAAATGCGGAATCCCAGGCCCTTCCCACATCTGCTGACGTTAGAATGTGCAGCTTAACAACCCTGGAGATTCCTGTGCACATTTCAGGTCAAGAGGCAGCAGCCCCTACCCCGCTCCCAGAGTTTGCCTGTGGGGTTGTGTTCCACTTACCCACAGTATCACAGGCTCAGTAACACTCCTTTGTGACAGCCTTTCCTCCCCACTATGATGTCTCCACTTCCCTCCCAAGTGTTTCTTCCCTTAAACCACTGTCCTGAATCCTTGTCCCAGGGTCTGCTTGTGATGAAATCCAGACTAAAACAGTGTTAAGTGAATGAATAAATAAAACTTTTGGAATCAGTGGTAAATAGCATATGCTGGAAACTTCTGTTGGGGGTAATTTTGCAATTTATGACAAGTCTTCATACCAGGACAGTGCTGGCGTTCCCGTCTTTGGAAGGCAATGTCACTGTCGTCTCTGCCTTTGTATATGTACATACCTGTGACTGCACAGACAGTCCCCAAAGAGCAGCCTTTCATGCTCCATGGATCTACATCATGGTATTTGGTTGTTTATTATTATTATTATTATTATTATTATTATTTTGAGATGGAGTTTCGCTCTTGTTGCCCAGGCTTGAGTGCAGTGGCACAATTTTGGCTCGTTGCAACCTCCACCTCCCATGTTCAAGTGATTCTCCTGCCTCAGCCTCCCAAGTAGCTGGGATTACAGGCATGCACCACCACACCCGGCTAATTTTGTAATTTTAGTAGAGATGGGGTTTCATCAGCCTGGTCTCAAACTCCTGACCTTATGATCCACCCACCTCAGCCTCCTAAAATGCTGGGATTACAGGTGTGAGCCACCACGGCCAGCCCGGTTTATTATTGAAGTTCTTTTATTCTGCTAAAAATAGCCATAGATGATTTTTGTAAATTAAAAAAAAAATTAATTTTGTTTTTATTTTTGAGACATTCTTGCTCTGTCACCCAGGCTGGTGTGCACTGGTGCGATCTCAGCCCACTGCAACCTCCACCTCCTGGGTTCAATCAGTTCTCCCTCAAGCCTCCCAAGTAGCTGCGATTACGGGCATGAGCCACCACCATACCCACCTAATTTCGCAGAGACAAGGTTTCACTATGTATGCCAGGCTGGTCTTAAACTCCGGACCTCAGATGATCCGCCCACCTGGGCCTCTCAAAGTGCTGGGATTACAGGCGTGAGCTACCATGCCTGGCTTAATTTTGAATTTTTTTAATAAAAAAATTTTAGAGACAGGATCTTGCTCTGTCACTCAGGCTGGATGGTGTGCAGTAATGTGGTCCTTGCAACCTTGAACTCCTGGGTGATTCTCCTGCCTTGGTCTCCTGAGTAGCTGGGACTATAGATGCATGTCACCATGCCCAGCTATTTTTTTTTTTTTTTTTTTTTTACTTTTTGTAGAGATAGGGTCTCACTTTGTTGCCCAGGGCATTTTCAAACTCCTGGCCTCAAGTGGTCCTCCTGCCTGGCCTCCCAGACTACTAGGATTCCAGGCATGCACCACCATGCCTAGCCATGATTTAAGTATTCTCTACATAAGGCTGTCAGGAAAGATAATTATGATTACCAGATTAAATATTCCATGTTGGGCAATTCCCTGTTTTCAGGCTGAGGATTGTATAGTTGTATGGTGATAGATTTAAGCAAAGAGTTTGTGTTAAAATTGTCCTTTCATATCTGCCTATGCCTCAAAACATCAGGGTCCGGGAGATGTATAAGATTCTGTTTCTAAAGAAGTCAAAACTGGTTTTACTCCTTACAAGCTTTGTGGGCAGCTGCTGCAGAGCAAATGAGCGGGTGGAAGGCCTCCCTTCTGAAGGCCCCAGCCATGGGCCACTTGCAGACAACCTCTGCCTCGCCCACTGGAGGCGCTCTTGGGCTTTCGCTTTCACTACTGCTGCTTGGTATCCACACATTTCTCCAGAGGCACCAGGGCCCAGCCCACACCTGGGACCTGGATCTGAGGTATGCCTTCACAGACTGATAACTACCTCACCTTCTTAGTTTCTTCTCCCATGACATTTATAATATTTATACTGTGCCTTCCCTTTCTTTTATAATGACAATATTATCTAGTAATGTTAGTCTTTTTTTAAAAAAGGAAATAAAGGAAGAACTTTACAGTCTGTGCTCATACAAAGGAACAGATACTTTGAAATGAACTAAACAGATACTTTGAAATGATGGCAACCAACTACAGAATTTTTCTAACTGGCTGTATTAAGGTTTCTCAATTTCCACTCTCCTGGCTAATTTAGAGGATTATCTATTATCAGTTTTATTACATTTCTGATTTTGTTAGGTGGTATGTTAGTCATTCTGACTTTTTAAGGCAAACAATAAGCTATTTCTTATATAGCCAATACTATGGCTAGCAGTCAGCATTCGTTGCATGTTGATACTGGCAGACACTGCAGAGAACACTGTTTTCAATAACCCCTTTACGCCTCATAATAACCCTATAAGGTACTAATTTTAGCCCTGTTTTATGAATGAAGAAACTAAAATATAAAGGTTTGGAGAAGAACTAACGTACCAAGGTCACAAGGTAATTGAGTCACAACAAATTTGAACAATGGTCAACCTCAAAGGCCATGTTCCTAACACTCTTCTGCACCATCTGAGCCTTCTTTGCCCTTCTGGGTAGCTTTTGGCACCCCCGAAACCTGTGTGGGAGCCAAGATTGCTATGCGACATGGCATTGCTCTTGTGAGTGCTATGGAAAAAAGATGTCTGTTACTAGCTTGGAAATGCAGAAGTTAGTATTTTTTGGAACCTGACCTTCACGGCTTGTTCCTACTTGATTTCTATAGTTTTCTGTGTCTATGGTCTCTTCTCTCCCCAAAATTATATATATATATATATATTTAATTTTGTAGGCATGGGGACTCACTTTGTTGCCCTGGCTGGTCTCACACTCCTGGCTTCGAGTGATTCTCCCACCTCGGCCTCCCAAAGTGCTGGGATTACAGGCATGGAACACAGTGCCCGGCACCAAAATAATTCTGAAGGATTTTTACTGCTAATGAAAAACTTACCTGCTGTCCCATTCCTCTCCCTCTTCACAGACCCTCAAACCTGTCTGTATAGATGCGATGGCAGCCGTCCCTGCTCCAGAACACGAACGAGGGTGATTTTAAAACAATGCTCTCTTTCCTCCGGCTCTCTTCCTTCCAGGTGGCTCTGTCCTGCACATTCTCTGCCTCTTCCTGTTCCCACCCTCATTTTCCCCTTTCCTTACTGCATGCCGCCTTGTGCCTCCATCTTGCTCCACCTTTGCTGCCTCTTGTTTTCCCCTATCAAAACAATCATGAGGTCATTCTTCTTTTCCACAGAATGTGTTAGCAGTTTTTGCATCCTCTGCTCTTTCCTCTGTTTCCTTGTCTTCCTCTCCACCTCAACCATGCCCTGTCAGTGCCGCCCAGATCACAATTGGCTGATCCTTGGTGGGTACAGGCTCACCTCTCAGGGCTTTGCTCCTTGGCGGGGTTATTCAAGCTCAGCATCACCTGACTCACATCTGTCTGGGGTCCTCCAACCTGACCTTTGTAAATTTCCACTAACTGAAGATTGTAGGGGAAAAACAAAAAAAAAAACATTTTATCGAATTCCTGCTTTTATAGTTGATTTTATCTATTAGGAAAACATTGAACTTTTGAATTCCTAGAATTTCAGATTTCTTTCCTTTTTAAAAATTGTATCTCCTTTCATAGTAGTAAAAAGATTTTTTTTTTTTTGGAGTGGATGTCTTAAGCTCAGTGTCAAGAATAAAATCATTTTCTTAATTGAGAAAGTGATGACATCTGTTTAATGTATCTCAGGATATCTTGATTCTGGAACAATTTTGAGAAAGTAAAGATTAGATCAACTGCAAGTAGGTACTCTTAACAGGATGGAAATTTTCCTCTGATGTTCTTTCTAGGCCGTAGCAACAGCCAGTTGCCTGATGTTACTTTGAGCACAGTGGCAAAGCATTGATAATCACTTAGGCAGAACACATTCACATAAAATTTTACCTGCGTTGAAAAAAAAAAAAAATCACCTGGGCAGTAAAATAAATTCTGAGCATTTTATTGCTCACCTGGCAAAAATGGTTTCTGGCCGGGCGCGGTGGCTCAAGCCTGTAATCCCAGCACTTTGGGAGGCCGAGACGGGCGGATCACGAGGTCAGGAGATCGAGACCATCCTGGCTAACACGGTGAAACCCCGTCTCTATTAAGAAATACAAAAAAAACTAGCCGGGCGAGGTGGCGGGCGCCTGTAGTCCCAGCTACTCGGGAGGCTGAGGCCGGAGAATGGCGTGAACCCGGGAGGCGGAGCTTGCAGTGAGCTGAGATCCGGCCACTGCACTCCAGCCTGGGCGACAGAGCGAGACTCCGTCTCAAAAAAAAAAAAAAAAAAAAAAAATGGTTTCTAATGATGAGCAGGTGGATTTTTTAAAAAATTTGGTTGTGGAGCAGGTGTGATGTTTTTAGTAATTGAGAGGTAAAACCATTTGTTTCATACGTTCAACAAATATTTACTGGAATGCCTACTACATCCTTGGCACTGTTAGAGGTGTTGGGGATTTAGTGGTGGATACAGGAGAGAGGACAGTCGCTGAGTAAGTAGGTCCTACTCCAGGACCTCATGAAAAGGAGATGGGGAAATTGTGGGAACTTGCCACAAATGGGCCTGGCTCAGACTACAAGCCATCTGCCTTCTTCTGAAAAATGACATTAAAACTGAGGTGTGAAAGAGGTTTTGACTTCTTTCTCTGAACTCAAAAGGGGAGAAAGGAGTGTTTTGCATCAGTGGGATTTAAACTTTTTGGTATCATCTGTGAGAAGAAGTACATCCTACTTTGCAACCTTGTGTACAGGTATGGGCACAAATAGCTAAAATAAGCATTTCACAAAACAAAAGATACCTGCCCTTCTCAGTGTAGTGCAGTGTGATATATTTTATTGAGCAACAGCATAGAGTAGTGGCTAAGAACCTAAACTCTAAAGTTTGATGTCCTGTGTTCAAATCCCAGCTGTATGCTCAGCAGCCTTATATGTGGGACCAGTTAATTAACCTCTTTGTGTTTTACTTTTTCAGTTGTGAAGTGTGGATAATAATGGTACCTGCCTCACAGGGTTGTTTTGAAGCTAATGTGAATTAATAGATACAAAGCATTTTAGAACTCCTCCTGGTACAAAGTAAGTACTTTGTGGGTATTAGCTGCTGCTGTTGGTACCAGTAGTCTGCAATTCATTTTTTAAAAATGGTAAGTAAGTGCCACTAAATCAATTTCAAGTCTTCAGTGAGTTCCACAACAGAATTTGAAGAACACCATTTAAATGGTGGAAATCCTCTCAGTTTGCAAGGGTGGGATGAGGAGCCTGGAGGCATTGGAGAGGCAGGTGGCCTCTCATAAATGACTCTTGATATGGCTTGGCTCTGCTCCTAAAGATAGTGCGTAACCATTCAAGAGAATAGCTTGATAAAGTTTACAGTGTTTAGAAAATTAGATTCCTTTAACCACAATGTGTAGAGTGAACTGAAGGGCTAGACCAGAGTGATGCCAGGAACCGTGAGGCAGCTTTTGTAAAAATCATGGCCAGAGATGGAGGTAGCCGTAGGGACGGAGACATATAGATGTATTTCTCAAGTAGACTCCAGGGGACTTGCTTATTTGGTTTGATGTTTAAAAAAAAAAAAAAGAAAGAAAAGAAAGGAGAAAGAACAATAAGAAAGAATTGCCACAGCCACAGTTTTAGCCTGGTCAGCTGGGTGGATAGTCACACACCAGTAAATACTGGAAGAGGATCCTGTTTGGAGGATATGTGACATGTTGCATCTGATATGCCTGTGATAGGTCTACCTGGAGGTAACGGGAGGGTGGAAGAGGGGGAAGGGCTGGCACTGTAGAGATTTGGAAATCAAAGACATGTCAGGTAGTGCTTGAAACCATGGCAGTGTGAGTGAACGGATGGTCTGGAAAGTGCATATAGAGGGAAGGAGTAATAGAAGGTGGCCGGAGAGAGTTCTAAGGCCCCTTCGAATATCACTGGAGCGCAGGGCAGGAGTGGGGCAGAGGAAGGAGCTGTTGGTAACTGAGAAGAGGCCACTGCAGAGAGAGGAGGAAAAGCAAAAGAGTGCGGTCAAAGCCAGTAAAGCAAGGATGTGTTTTTAATTAATTAGAATGATGTGGTCAACATCGTTCCTGCTGAGAGGTCAGAAAGTCCTCCTGGTCTTGGCTACATGGAGTGTTTAGTCAATGAGTGTCAACTGGGCCTAATTTGAAGGGTTACCCAGCACTCTGTGATATACTTGAATCATTTTGATATGATGCAGGTGTGGCTAGCATCGCCGATGCTAATGCTTGTTCAAGTTAAGAATATCACATATCCCCGTTTTAAGAAGCAGAGCTTTTCTCCTGACACTGTGATACAAACACAGGCACAACACCTGTGCCAGATTTCCATCGTTTTTGAGCAATAGAAATGACAATTTAGGTGATATATGAATCCTAATTGCAGCTTTTCACAAAGGATTGTAGCTTTTAGGATATAAGGAATTAATTTGTAAGTAAATACTTAACATATAAAAGTTGCAGGAAAAATAAATGTGGTGATTGATTTTGCTGCCTGTAGGATCGCTTCTTACCCTCCGTGGTGAGAGACTGTCATTCACTATCTTTGCCTTTCTCTTGTGTGTTGGGAGTTGTCCTGATGCATACGACCTTCCTAGAGATATCTGTGGGTTAAGGATCTTCATGCTATCAGCTACTCTAAATTAGCTGCCTAGTTCCAGTCTTCTCTCATGCTTACAGAACAAAAAAAGTACGTATAGTCAGTAAATTGTTTTGTCAAAGTCCAAGCTTTAAAATTCCCCCCAGTCTCGCCATTTTTTTTTTAAACAAGGCCTTACTCTGTCACCCTTGCTCTGTCACCCAGTTTGGACAGCCTAGAGTGCAGTAGAGCAAGCACAGCTCTCTGCAGCCTCCTGCCTCAGCCTCCCATGTAGCTGGGACCACAAGCATGCACATTCATTCATTCATTTATTTGTAGAGATAGTTTCTCACTTTGTTATCCAGGGTGGTCTTGAACTCCTGACCCTAAGTGATCCTCCTATCTTGGCCTCCCAGAGTGTTGGGATTACAGGTGTCAGCTACCACGCCTGGCCAAAATTATCTTTTTAGAGAGCTTTCCTTTTCCAGTATTGTTTTAAAATATTGTGACATTTAACCATTATAACACATAATCAGGAGCCCCCACCATGTACTTGCATACATTTCCGGATTGTGTTTTCCCAGGGTTTGTTTTTCCAAGATTCATGAATGCTTCTATTCCCATGACTTCCAAAAAAAATTGTAATATACTATAATTTGCAGATATCTTTGTTTTTCAGGGCAACAGTGTCCATCTTTCATGTCTATCCAAAGGGACATAAAGTCTTTGGTATGTTCAAATTATTAATGCAAACTTTTTATTTGTACATGCATTTTTAATTTTGTGAGTCAGTCTGTGTATTATGTACTCTCCGTTTATTGCATTCAGAAACATTTTAACTGGAATTATTTCTGAAAGTGTATTTCCCAGGAAAGTGTAGACTTACATGTATTTCCTACTGTGACACAATTTTGATTTTTTTTATATTTTCAGTAATAAAGTTTTATGAACTAATTATTATTTTTAAAAAGGTAGACCATATAACCAGTTAGCTGTTTGGTCATTTTGGTAATAGTTAGATACCATTACAGTCTGTAAGTGGGCTACCACTAAGATTTTATCTTTCTTAATTTTAATGAACAAACAGAAAAATTTGTATAGCATTTTTCCTGTGGAACTCCTTTCTGAGAAGGTCCCACACTCAAATTAGTTTTATCCATGCAGTTCTTATTATATTTTATTCTCCAAGTTCTATGCTTTACTCTTTGGCTACACTCCTGTCTATTTGACAGAATTTCTTTAAACATTATTTATCTTGTAAGATGGACATTCTCTGAGTCATGAAAGCGGAATTTTTATTCTGTTTGCATTTAGTCTGGTCAGCAAAGGAAAAGGACCTCTCCCTTCAGAAGTGTCTTCCACCGATGTCTAAACACACAGCTGGTGGACAGCCGTCTGATTAGAGAAAGCACTTATTAACAGCCAACATAATAGAAAGTGCGTGAAGCCATCACCAACTGGAGAGTACCCAAATAGCATCAGAAACAATGAGGAGAAAATGAAAATCAGTTCTGACTCATGGATTGTTGTTTTCCTTTTGTTTTGAATACTGACAGTCTTTATCAGCTGGAATAGCAGCTTTGGCCTGAATATCTATTGGTGTTTATTTGCAGTTGTCTCAATTAGTCCTGCTCTTAGCCTTTTGAGAGGCACTGGGCTCCTCCCTGCACTGTGTTGGCCACTGTGGGTTGACTTTGAGGGTACCATCCTGACAGAATCAGTTGTTGGGAACTATAAGACTGAACAAGTTAGGTATTGATCTGAAGATGGGAACATTTCCAAAGATGTTACAAAGGATAAATTCTTTTCTCTCACTGGGAAGCCAAATAGATGAAAGCAGACACTCCTTGCTTGCTTATCTCCATGCCTCGATCTGTAAGAAACTGTCTTGGTTGGAGCACAGACTCAAATACCTGTGGCTTAAACAAGCCAGAGTTTTATTTTCTCTCATTAAGTCTGGGGATTGGAAGCCCAAAAATTATATGGTCGCCTCAGAGTGTTATCAGCGCCACCACCTCCTTTTTATTCCGCCATCCTTAGTCTGTATTTTATTATTATTATCATTTTAAGTTGTGGCGAAATATACCTAATATTTACCACCATAGCCATTTTTAAGCCATCTAGTTCAGCAGCAGTAAGTGTGCTCACATTGTTGTGCACTTCACCACCACCATGAATTTCCAGAACTCCTTTCATCTTGCAAAACTGAAACTCTGTACCCATCAGCCACCAGCTCCCCAATTCCCTCTCCCCCGCCCCTGGAAACCACCACTTCACTCTGTCTCTATGAGTTTGACTACTCGAGCTACCTCATATGAGCTGAATCAGTATTTATCTCCTTGCCGTTGATTGACTTCACTTAGTATAATGTCCTCAAGGTTTATCCGTGTTGTAGTGTGTGTCAGGATTTCCTTCCTTTTGAAGCTGAGTATTTTACTGTATGTACGTCTGTCATTTTGTTTATCCACTCCTCCCTCGGTGCACACTAGCTGTTGTAATAAGGCTGCTGTGAACACGAGTGTCTTAACATGCATTTCTATCCTCACTGTCACCTCAGGGTTACAACTCTAGCTAAGTCAGCTTCTTTCTCAGGAGCTTTTCCAGAAGTGCCACTCAGTTTCTATGCACCAGAAATTAAGGATAGCAATGATAATAAAATAGCTCATATTTATTTAGTGTTTTTATGTGCCAACACACCACGCTGAATAATTCAGTTCATCTTCGCAGTACATCTGTGAGGATGGTTGCATTTTACCAAAGAGGAAATTGAGGTTTAAAGAGGTTAAATGAGTTGCCCCTCACAGCCAGTTCACAGCATAGCGCTAGGAAGAGGCAGAGCTGGAATTTGAACACAGAATTCTGGCTCCAGAGGCCATGCTCTTAACTGCTGTCTTTTATCTTCAGCTCCTGTTTTCAAGGGAAGCTGGGGAATGCGGTTTGATCCCAAATAGGTACATTTCCTCTCCCAGCCACATCAGGGTTTTAGTAGTAAGGAGAAAGAAGAGAATGGATATTGGGTGAGCAGCTCATAGCACCTGCCTCTCCAGCTCACTGCTCTGAAGCCAGGTGGCCTTGGGACTCTGAAAGTGCAGCTGCTTTGTAACTCTGGGCTGCTGTCCACCCTTACTTTATTGTGGTGGCCAAGACTAACCACCACTGGTCAGATCATTTTCATTTAATCAAAAAGACACACAATAGGCCACAAATGATGGAAAATGCTACCCCTGAAATGGTCGTGGGCTTCCAAACTGAGGTATACTAGAGTGGCTACCTGGAAATAGAGGAGGAGATGAATGTTTAGATACTCTTGTTAGGAAATAGTGTCTATTACATATTCAGTGATGATTTCTGGCAGCATGTGCTATATGTTTTAAAAAATGATTGCATTGTATCTTTGCTATTTTTTATACAGTATTTTTATTATAATTTAATAGTGCCAGTTACCACACATCAAATACCCCATGTCTTTCTGATTTGGGAATTAAGCTCTTATTTATTATTTATTTTTTTAGAGACAGGGTCTTGCTTTGTCACTGAGACTGAAGTGCAGTGGCGCGATCATAACTCACCACAGCCTCAAACTCTTGGGCTCAAGCAATCTTCCCACCTAAGCCTCCTGAGTAACTAGGATGACAGTCGTGCGCCACCATACCCAGCTAATTTTTGTATTTTTTCTAGAGACGGGGTCTCACTGTGTTGTCAGGCTGGTCTTGAACTTCTGTGCTCAAGCAATCCTCTCACCTTGGCTTCCCTAAGTGCTGGAATTCCAGTTATGAGCCACAGTGCCCAGGCTGAGTGAGGCTGTTTAGCATGCTGTTTTAATGTTGCTTGTACTGACCTCGGTGTCTTTTTAGTCTTGTAGGTCTTGTTTGTTGGTCAGTTGGTTTGTTTGATTTTAAGAGATGGTTTTGCTCTGTTGCCCAGGCTGTTCTCAAACTCATTTGACCTCAGCCTCCCAAGTAGCTGGGATTACAGGAACATGCCTTGGTGCCTAGCTCTTCTGTGATTACTTTGAAAATATCCCCCAAAGTATCCTTTTTCTAGCATGTTAGATCTTGTCTTCTGGGACTTAGATGGAATGCTTTAATACTTTTATGTCTGATACTTTCAAGCCCATCTACCATTAGCATGTACTGATTGTTACTCTGTATTGAGAAATACCACATCATGCATTTTGGTAGACGTTTAAGAGTCCAAGTTACGTTTCCGAGATCCAAGTATTTTACAGTCTAGTTAAAGATTCTTACATAGTGATCTTTATAAAGTTTATTTTAATATAATTTTAGTGCAATAATAATGAATTGGTCAGGTATGAGGGCTCATGCTTGTAATCCAAGCACTTTGGGAGGCCGAGACAGGGATTGCTTGAGCCCAGGAGTTTGAGACCAGCCTGGGCAACATAGCAAGACCTTGTCTCGACAAAAAATTTTAAAATTCACTGGGTGTGGTGGTATGTGCTTATAGTCCCAGCTACTTGGGAGGCTGAGGCGGCAGAATTCTTGAGCCCAGGAGTTTGATGCTGCAGTGAGCTATGATTGCACCATTGCACTCCAGCCTGGGCGACAGAGCAAGACTCTGTCTCTAGTCCAACATGTTCTTTGTGCAAAGGCTAATAGTTGGGTAGTCAATAACTTATTTTAAAATATAATAGAGTTTACTTCATGAACTCTTAATGTGTGAAACTAAATGAAGAACCTAGTCATTGAAAGCAGTGGAGGTAAATCAGAGAGAGATGAGTATACTGTAGTAGAGAGAATTTGGGATTTAGACTTTCTAGCCTTTCCTGCCCAACCCAGCTAGCTCAGCCCCGTCCTGCCCCACCGCCTCTGGCATTTAAACATATCAGCCTCAGTTTTCCTTCTTTCCACGTTCTTCACGTTTAATTTTAAGAACTAAATGAAAGAATGGGTATGGAAGGCTTTTGAAATTTTAAGGTGGGGTACATCTGTCTGCTCGTGTTGTTCACTAAGTTCCTTTTCACAGGGTTTTCTGCCCTTAGCTTAATTATGCCTGAATTATTTCCTCAATAGAGTCTCTGAACTCCTTTGCTAAAAAAAGATATCTAGCTTATTTCTACCCTCTGAGATTTGTGTATATACTGTCCCCTGTGAAGTGAGTTTTGCTAATACGTCGTGAGTATACACACTAGTTTAGACAAGATAGTTTCCACCTGCAGCCAGGGAAAAGCAACATAATGATATCCTGCAAAAGCAGCTCTGACTGGAGGAGCCTCAGATAATGAGACTGAAGGCAATGATGAAGCATTGCGTTCAGTTCCAGGATGCCGTCTTGGATAAACAGGATCTACTTCCCCCAGAACTTCACCCTTGCTTGTGATGGCCAGCGAGCCCGTCTAGGGACTGAGACCACACAGCAGGCAGTGCAGACGTGACAGTTCTGAGAAGATGGAAATGGGATGAGAGGAATTCGAGGCCAGTGCACAAATCAACAAGTTGTATATTTGGACGCTTGTTGAACTGTTTGGTCAAATAAGGAAGAATGTGGTGGTTTGACATTTGTTGAATTTCATGTTCCTTTCACATGAGCAGCATTCAGATTGGAGATGAGACAACACATCTCCGTGTTCTGACCCCTTGCCGCTCCATCCCTGAAACTACCCCAGGATTCCAGATCCTAGTTCCAGCTGGTTTCTTAACCACAGTTGAGTTGTAAATAATTAGTGCTGTATATCCTGGTAGAGAGAAACCACAGCACAAAGAGTGAAGGATCTTTTCTGGAAGAGAGCCATTGACATTTTTTGGTGTCTCACTCACCATTTTCTGTACGCGTTTTTAAGTTTTTGAGATTTTGGAGGTCGGATGTCACTATGTTGCCCATGCTGGTCTTGAACTCCTGTCCCAAGGGATCCTCCTGCCCCTGTCTCCCAAAGTGCTGGTATTATAGGCGTGGTCTACGACGTCCAGCTTTCTCTGTGTGTTAAACTCTCCAGGATACAGGCATGCTGCACAGATGGTGACTTTAAGCAAATATGTGACCTCTAGTCCCTTGTTCTTCAAAAGGGGATTGTGACACAGGTAGATGGTGGGTGTTTGCCTCTTGACTTGAACCTGCTCCGTCTGTGGGAATCTTTTCCTTCCTGTGCTAAGAGTTAGGTGTAGTCGCCAATTCTTAGCAGTTTGTCCACAGAGCCCTTTTTGGGGCCTTATAAACATGTCAGCTCCCTAATGTAGAATCTGAATATGCGAATTAACTTAAAGATTATAAAAAAAGAAAATCTGCACCTCTTAATTTACTCTGTAGAGAGCATTCGCTAAGAAATGTGAATCAAAGGAAATTGTTTCCTATAATCTACAGAAAAAAGTGCTGACAGACACCTTGACTTTACAGATAATGAGATCTTTAGGGAAGCTTTAATCTTTCAAAGTTTCCAGAAGCTATGCAAAGAGCCTGGGGCTCCCCCACCACCAATCCCAAACCTTTAATGATCACATTATTTATCTGTCTTTGTGACTTTAGTCTGCTCTATGAACATACAAGGGTAAGAAAATATTGGAGGGTGTTTCCGTTGCTGTAACGTATGTACATGTATCACTTCCTATCAGTAGTTGAAACATAGAATTTGAATCACAGTGCATATTTAATTGAGGGTGGATGTTTATAACTCAAAGAAGATATCCTTACCTTGTGCGTGTGTTTGTACTACCTCATAAGCATTTACAACCTGGATAGCCATTTGATTAGCTAGGCAGATGGCAACCTGAATTATTATCTTTGTTACTGAATACCTCCTGCTCTTTGTCATCCTAGAGAAAGGTGTGTAGTGAAATATCATTCCACCTTTTCCTTTTTCTTCCTTCAAGTGCCTTTTAAATGTATGTGTTTTTGTGACTTAGGTCTCATTAGCATTTCTTATGGGGACTGCCTTCAGGGCAGCACCACTTACTAAATTGTTCCCTTGCTTTAGGAAAAGGAAAACCATGGTAACCAGATGTAGGGTATGATTATTTGCCTCTGACCTGGCAAAGTGTTGGGTTTAACAAAAGAAGCTTAATAGAAATGTTCAAATTGACCCTTCTCATCACTTGGGCTGCTTAAAGCTCAATCAATCTCTCATTATTATCAGAGTTATTCGAGCAAAGGCAGAGTGATAGTATTTTTCATAATCACTCCTTGCACCCAATGTAATTTGCAATTTGTAGTATTGTATTATGAAACAATAATGCATTAAAATGAACAGTGCAAGAATTAGGAGTATAGTCATAAAAGAAAGGATCCACAGAAGTAGTTGTTTGAAAGGCACTCTCAAAATCATTTTAAGTAGACATGACTGAATTCAATGCCAAATTAAGCACTTAGAAAAATCAGAATTCTGTGCTTTTACTATATTTAAAGTATATATGTATGTATGTTTGTATATATTTTATAATAAAGTCAATTTAGTTGGGGGGAAACAGAAATATAATTTGATTATTATTTGCATTTGGGTATTTGGGGTTATGGGGTTAGTGTGGTTTGATTACCTGGGTGGGTATAATTTGAAAAAAATAAAGTGCATCAAGCAAAGGTACATCTTTTGCAAAGAAGGAATGTTTTGCCACAGAAATTATGTCTTTTTTGTCTATGAGCTAGTCGATGTCCAAAAAGCTTTCAGCATCTTAATTAAGATATGCTTTCACTCATCTTCTTTCATTTTACTAGAATGGCTTTAAGTATAGACTATATATATTATTTCAGTGATTTGTGTATTTACCTTGTGTTTTGAAGCAATAAATCTTTGTTTGAGTCCCACAGTTTTTTGTTTATTTGTTTGATTTTTAGATCTGTGGAGTTTGTGGTTATTCTTGTGAAGTCAAAATTGATTTTGTGCTGGGTTCCCTTTGTCCCCCCCCCCATTTCCAATTCCTCAACTATTGCTTTAATATTTCCTTGTTCCATATCCTTCCAGGATTTCTGAAGTGTCAGGTTACGAGGCATATCAGTGCATCCTTGATTAGCTAACACAGGCTATGCTGAAGTAGGAGTGCACTTATAAGGACATTTAATGGGAGTCCTGAAAGGGATATGTTATTCATTAAGGTTTCATTGCACATTTAAAGGTTGTTCTAGCTTGGTTAAGTAGAAGCTGCTTTTTCTTTGAAAATAATAATAAAGTTACCTCTTTTTCCCAAGATGCCAAGCAATCTAAGTTTATTTTATTGAATCTAATCAGACTGGCACTGATGAAAAGTACACAATCAAATAATTATTTTCAAGTTTGTGATTTTCGTTTTAAAGAGAACCTCTGCCAAACTCCACCAACTTAAAACTGCATCCCATCTTACAAAAGCGCTATCAAGTTGTCATGTACCCTTTCTAAGGCTCCTCTCTCATCATTGTTGATTACCAAGATGCTTTTTTGCCTAAATAGGAGCTTTCTGCTTTTCATAATCAACCTCCTCTTCCCTGATTCATCCAGCATTGCCACAATCTACTGCTGAGCAAATCAGTAGTCTTTCATGGTAGTGATTTCTTAAAATGACACTAAAATATGTAAGATCCTGTACAGGAAGGACATATTAGAAGTGACTTATTTTCTTTTTCTTTTTCCCGTTTGTAAAATGGAGGCTAAGGTACAAAAAATGTGGCCAGAATCCATGAGCATGTAATTACAAATGATAACTGCATGCAGTGAATTCCTTGTTATTTTACCCTCTGAATGGGTTTGGGCAGTTTGACGTGCTTCTGCTGTTGCCTGACAGTATTTGCATATGCCAGCACAGATGATTTTGACATTTGGAGTGTCACTGCATTTAGAAAGGTTGGCAGCATCCTGTGAATGGTTATGTGGGCAGTTTTTCTGATCCTTTGCAATGGTTACGAGCAGTTCCTGACCTTGCCTTCAAATCCCTGGCCTTCAGAGATAAGTTCTGTTCAGGAACAATGTCCTTTGGACCTAATTTCCACTGGCAATGCAAGATTTACTCATTGATTGATTGTGGAGAGAGTAGCCTAGCTCTGTTGCCCAAGCTGGTCTCGAATCCCTGGCTTCAAGTGATCCTCCTGCCTTGGCCTCGCAAAGTGTTGGGATTACAGATGTGAACGACTGCACCCAGTCCTATCTCATTTATTTAAACATAGATTTATTAACCAGCTGCTTTCAGTGTGAGAGCACACAGTCACTGTCTTTGCTTCCTAAAGCTGAGGAGGTGTCTGGGTGTGGTAAGAAGTGTCTGTGGTATGAATTCTGGCTTTGCTACTCACTCACTATATGACCTAACAAATCCTTCAAGCCCCTGTGCTTACTGAGGTTTCCCCTAAGCATGAGGATGAGAACACCTGTCTTGCATGCTGGTTGCAGGAATCAATGAGATGAAAGCACATAAAAGAATTCAATTAGTTCTAGCTAAGTGTAATTAAATAATCAAAAGAACATTCAACAAATGCAAAATTATGTCTCACTTAGGAATTACACAAAATGAACTTCATAGGTCTTGGAATTTCATTTTCTCTTAGGTGTATCCAAGTTAAGACCAATTAAGACCTTTTAAACTAGCTACAAGCTGAACTGAACCCTTGTCCTAGCTTGCAGTGGGCTTTTTAATCTTCTTTGATTTTCAGAAACATGTGGACATACATCTCAGTGCATATGGACAAGAGTGCAGTAGGACAATCTGCAAAGATATATGGCTAGATTTTTTTTTCCTTTGGATAAAATCTAGAGTAATTACCTGTTGAGACTTTAAGCAAAAATAAGTTTGTTATTGTGTTAGAGACCAGGGTAATTGGTTGAGGGAAGTTAGTTCTGCACCGAGAATGTGGATAAAGTACAAGAATCAATTAAAAGGTTTTCCAGAGAAACCTGGATCAAAAACCATTCCGGTGACGTATGACTCAGAGGAATAGAAGAATGATAGAAAGTTCATGGGTTTGTTTTGACTTGAGTGAGTAATGAACTCTGGACTATGCAGAGAACTGGATTGAGACACAGGAATGACACAGGACAGGGAGTGTGCTTTTGCTGTACAGGATCTTGAGGCCAGCTCAGTGGGTGGCTGGTATCTCTCAAGGATCTTTAGGACAAATGACAGCATTACCACAGCTGGCCATGGTCGAAGACAGGTTATACAATGGCTGTACAAACAGACGGTCTTCAAAAATAACAGGAAGGTTCCAGAAAGAGAAAATGAATTCCTGAAGAAAAGGACAGAATGGATCATGTGATAGTGCAAATATGTAGAAATGAGGGGCAGACACAAGGCAGAATATTGAACTAGTGACTATATTGACCATTCCAGGACAGGAGTTGGGCATTTGCAGAGGATATGTGACTTCTGGTAGCTGAGACTGAATTTGTATTTGATTCATTTTAAATTATCTTCCCCAGCCAAGCAGTATCACATAACCTACAAATTTCTTTGGGTAAATAGACATGCGGTGTAGCAAAGACTTCTTAGACATGAAGACCTGGGTAATTAGCAGTGAGAAATACCAGATTTCTAGGTGACATTTCAGTGGGGTGTTTTGAAGAAAGACTTATTTTAAAGACTATTCCTAAACCTTACAAGATAATTGGTTCCGGATATTCTGTTCATCTATTTTTAAATATGGTAGCAGATTTTTAAGACTTTTTTTAAAACATTGTATCATGTTTCAAAGTATGGTATTAGGAAAAACACGTTCATTACAAAATTAATTGTATTTTTATTTATCGCAGGATGCTATGCATTGTTACTCCATGTAATTTTTTTCTAAAGACCTCTAATTTTGGTAGCAGCAGAAATATTACTATTTAAATAGTAAAATATTTCAGTAGTATTTATACCGCAGAGAGAATTATGTGACTTTGCTGAAAACCCAAATGATGGTTTTAATAGCAAGGAAACTCTTAGCAGTGGTTACTTTTCAATGACATTTATTTCATTATAAAAACAATAGAATTTGTTGCCATCCTTTGTTGTCATTTTGTTTGCTTTTTGCTTTCCCCATTCATCATCAAGTTGAGGTTTTGACCATCATTGTTGACGGTAACGGTACACATGGCTGATCCGGCAGATTGCAGTGATCTCATTTGTAACGCGTCATTGTAAAACCCATTTAGCAGATTAGTTTGAGATTACTTCAGCTGAACAAAGACATTGCTGTGTCCTTTATGAAGAAAACCATACACTGAAGATGGGTTACAATCAATTCTGCTCTGAATAAGACAGGGTTCACTCACTGCATCTTTCTGTGAAGGAGTTTCTGGTGGAGTGTGGCATTTTTAAAAGTGTACCTTCACTCCTAATGCAGCACTGCCTCTAAGCAACTAAGCAATTTTTCATTTCTCTCAACTTTTTAAAGGTATTTTCTTTTTATCCCTCTGCTTTTATTATTATTATTATTATTAATTATTAAGATCTGGCCAGATGCAGTAGCTCACGCCTGTAGTCCCAGCACTCTGGGAGTCTGGTGCGGGTGGATCACTTGAGACCAGGAGTTTGAGACCAGTCTGGCCAACATGACGAAACCCCACCTCTACTAAAAATGCTAATATTTGCAATGTGGTGGGACATGACTGTAGTCCTAGCTGCTTGGGAGGCTGAGGCAGGAGAATCACTTGAACCTGGGAGGCGGAGGTTGCAGCAAGCTGAGATCTTGCCACTGCAGTCTAGCCTGGGCAACAGAGCAAGCCTATGTTCTCAAAAAAAAAAAAAAAAAAAGACCTGCCTGGGCAATATGGGAAACCCCATCTCTACCAACAAAAATACAAAAATAAGCTGAGCATGGTAGGTACCATGCACCTGTAGTCCCAGCTACTCAGGAGGCTGAGGTGGGAAGAAGGCATGAGCCCAGGAGGTTGCAGTGAGCTGAGATTGGATTGCACCACTGCACTCTAGCCTGACTGACAGAGTGAGACACTGTCTCCAAAAAAGACGGTCATTCATCTATGTTGATATGACTTAAGACATGACTAGCAGATTCTTCCTGAGGTACCAGTGTAGGTGGCCACTTTACCTTTCAGCCTGACACCTGCTGGGTAGTAGAGTTTTCTCTTTGAACATTTGTGTGAGTCAGAGCAGATTGTAGAACTCTGATTCTGTGCTGAGAATGGGTTTGGTCCTGGAGAAACCATTACCACAGTATTTCTTCAGCTATGCTGTTTCTTGGAAAGTGACTCATCTGACATTCATCCATGGCTTTTAAAAGATGATAACGTGAAAATAATTGATACCTTCCAGGTTTTTGAGCATTTAACTGTTAAGTGATTGTCTTCATAGTGTAATTGCCAATTTCAGCTCTGAAACTGTCTTTGCGAGTATACGTATAGGTGAAATTTTTCAATGACTGCCTCCCCTTTTTAGGAATTAAGCAACTATAAATTAAGAAGTACAATAATATCGGCTATTAGGGTGAATATGGGTATAGATGCTTTTTTTTTCTTTTTTTACATTTTAGAATGGTTGGTGTATTTTTTATTTACAATTTATTTCATTTGTCAAAAAATTACACCTGTGAGTGATCAATTTTTGCCCCAATTATAAAGTAATATGCTGTGATTTTATAGTATACCTTAAAGAAATCACATGATTTATAAACTATAGCAATTACTAAAAGAAATGTCCAATACTGACCTATTAACATTTTACCTATGGCTTCTTTAATTTTCATACGTTAATCTTGAATCTGTATTATTTTTTGAGACAAGGTCTTACTCTGTCACCCAGGCTGGAGTACAGTGGCACAATCATGGATCACTGCAGCCTCCACCTCCCAGGCTCAAACAGTTCTTACACCTCAGTCCCTTGAGTAGCTGAGACTACAGGCATGCACCATCACACACAGCTACTTTTTATATTGTTAGTAGAGACGGGGTTTCATCATGTTGCCCAGGCTGGTCTTGAACTCCTGACCTTAAGTGATCTGTCCACCTCGACCTCCCAAAGTGCTGGGATTAGAGGCATGAGCCGCTGCACCTAGCCAAATCTATACTCTTTTTTTTTTTTTTTTTTTTTTTTTTTTTTTTTTTTTTTTTTTTTTTTGAGGCGGAGTCTCGCTCTGTCACCCAGGCTAGAGTGCAGTGGCCGGATTTCAGCTCACTGCAAGCTCCGCCTCCCGGGTTCATGCCATTCTCCTGCCTCAGCCTCCCGAGTAGCTGGGACTACAGGCGCCCGCCACCTCGCCCGGCTAGTTTTTTGTATTTTTTAGTAGAGACGGGGTTTCACCAGGTTAGCCAGGATGGTCTCGATCTCCTGAGCTTGTGATCCGCCCGTCTCGGCCTCCCAAAGTGCTGGGATTACAGGCTTGAGCCACCGCGCCCGGCCAGGAAAGTGCTTTATAACAGTTTGGTAATACATTTACAAATAATAAAATAGTTATTCCAGTGATTAGGGGGTGGTCTAGGAACCTAACTAATATTTTCATACCAAACACAGTGGGAAAATGTGGAATCCTTAAGTATGAATCAGAATTCTACTCTTTAAAAAATGTCATATATACTTATGAGAAAAAGGTGAAGGTTGGGCTGGGCGCGGTGGCTCATGTCTGTAATCCCAGCACTTTGGGAGTCTGAGGCTGGCAGATCACGAGGTCAGGAGATCGAGACCATCCTGGTTAACACAGTGAAACCCCGTCTCTACTAAAAATACAAAAAAAAAAAAAAAAAAAAAAATTAGCCAGGCGTGGTGATGGGCGCCTGTAGTCTCAGCTACTCGGGAGGCTGAGACTGGAGAATGGCGTGAACCCGGGAGGCAGAGCTTGCAGTGAGCCGAGATTGTGCCACTGTACTCTAGCCCGGGTGACAGAACAAGACTCTGTCTAAAAAAAAAAAAGGTGAAGGTTGATTGACTGAGTTCATATATGTATAAGACTACGTGGGCGAACTGAAACCTTCTTTACAATGTAGGAACAATACCATTTTTTACAAAGATTTTAACATAGCTAATTAACTCAACATTACGTTTTGGCTGAAAGTATCTAATCTGTTTTAAAACATGCAAAATCAACCAATCTAAATCTTTGCTCACGATTACTAACTTAAGGAGCATATGTACACTATTTCTTAAAGACTAAACTGTACCTTTTGGTACAGATAGAGAATAGTTTGTTCTGTGTGTCACTGCATGGTGTTTCTCAATTATGGTGCAGAGTTGTATTTCTGTCATTTGGTATGTAGGAATGTGAACCAGCACAGTGTCTTAAAAATCAGTAAGTCAGCATGGCAACATTGTATCATTGAAAGACTTACGAACAGAAACACTGAATGTTTAAAATGATTTACCTTTGGGAATACCTCATTATAAGTAAAATGATGTATTAAAATTTGAACTTACACTTTTCTGGAAGTTAGGATTTGTACATTTTTATACTTTGAGATGCCTCAGTGTTGCAGAACTTCCAGGACGAAGTGAATGCCCTGGCTTTAAATGCTGTCTGCTGATACTCAGATTAATCCATCCAGCCCTATGCTGTCCCTTCTATTTTTGTTATTATGACATCTTCACTCCCAAGTCCTCCAAACCTTTTCCTTCCCTGGCCCTGTGTATCTTGCTGGACAGTAACTCCTTTCTTCCAGTTGCTTGGCTAAAACCCTGGAATCATCAGTGACTATCTTTCCCTAATGTCCATGACCTCCCCATCAGCAAATTTTATTGGTGCTGCTATCAAAATATGTCCAGAAACTAAGCACTTTTCTCACTCTCCTCCTACCAGCTGGTTCATCACCATAGCCTCCTGACCATTCTCCCTGGTTTCAGCTTTTCACCTGCAGTTCTTCACACTGCATCCAGGGTCATTAAAATGTCACCAATGCTGGTCCTCTGTTCCATATCCTTCAGTGGCTTTTCATGTCATCCCAGTAAAATCCAAAATCCTGTGTGGTGGGCAAGAACCCACATGGTCTGGCCCCTGATGCTGCTCTTCTTCATTTCCTGCTGCCATCTCTTTTTCTCTCCCATTCTAGCCCTATCACTGCCCTTGCCATTCCTCAGAGACACTCAGCCTGCCTGTGTCTGAGGGCCTTGGCACTTGCCTGCTCTTCTGCCTTGCTGACTCATGCCAATGAGGCTGGGTCCCTCTAGCTCAGATCTCTGCTCACATGTCGACTTAGGAGAGAGGCCATCCCCCTCCCCATCACTCCTGGTCTCCTTACTTGCTTTGCTTTCCCTCTTAACACTGTGCACTCTGATGTGTTATATGCGAATTCGTTACCTGAGTATAAGCAATCGAAGCTCTATGGCAGTTGAAATGACCTAATGTGCTCTGTTTACTGTTTATAGCCTGGGTGTCTCAAATAAGCCGACTGCATGGTAGATGCTCAGTACGTTTTTGTCTGATGAATGAGTGTGATGTTTTAAATGTTGACTTCTCCTGAGATGTATCAGTTTTTAATATATTTTCTTTTATTCATTCATTCTGTAAAGCCCATCATTATGCATAATTGATATTTTGACAAAAATAGTGCGAAGTCTTTTATTTTTAATGTTTTATATTTATTAGTTTTAAATGCATAGCATGTATTTTATACCTTGTGAAACATGGTCAGATTCTGGATTTCAGTTCTGGAGAATTTTCTCTTTTTCTTTTTTGCAATCGCAGTGATCAAAAATGTAATTTTAAGGATAGATTTGCCTTATAAAGTTAATTTACAGCCAGTTTTGATTGCTGTATAGTAATGTATGTAATTTTTAAAGTAGTGATGGTGGTGTTTTACCTTTCTTCTGTTTTAACATTTTAAGAATACTTTCCTTTCTGTATTTATAGACCCCTTTCAAACATAGTGTTACTTTAATCAACATATGAGGTGTGCCGACATACACTTTAATTCATATGTAGACAAGTATTTGAAATCAGATTTGTGTTAATAAAAAAACTATGCTATCAACAAAACCATTAATAGAAATCATTTTTTCTCTTTTATGTCAACTTTGGGACCCTTTCCTCTTCTCTGTTTCTTTCTTTCTTTTTAGAAACAGGGTCTCCCTCTTTCCCAGGCTGGAACCCAGTGGCGCCATCATGGTTCACACAGCTTCGAACTCCCAGGCTCAAGCGATCCTTCTGCCTCAGCCTCTGGAGTAGCTGGGGTTACAGGTGCACACCACCACAACTGGCTGGCTGATTATTTTGGTATTTAGTAGAGACGAGGTCTCGCTATGTTGCCCAGGCTGGTCTTGAACTCCTGAGCTCAAGCAGTCCTTCTGCCTCAGCCTCCCAACGCCTCAGCCTCCCAAAGTGCTAGGATTACAGGCGTGAACCACTGGGCCTGACCCTCTTTTTTGATATGAAATTGTCACAGTAAGGCAGATTACTGTTATTCTTCAGAAAGAAATACTCAATATACTTTAATTATTTCTGAATGCTTAGTCGTGTGACTGTCTATAAAATATTTCTCTTTTGAAACATCTGGTGACCAGTGCATTACAGATGAAGATTGCTTACGGATATAGAGTGCATGCATTCCAGGCAATATGGTCTTTTACAGAGAAAAATAACAGAGCAGGGAAAGAAATTGATACCAAGTTTGAATATCAAACTGAGATATTTTGGATGCCGGAAGAGAATAATGTTAGTGTTTTCTTAAAGAGCTCAGCACCCATCTGCAGAAGTTTGTGTGAACTGTTTTTGAATCATGGGTTTGTTCCATGTGTTTGTTTTTGATCAGATGTGGATTTCTAAGTCATAGATGCCACATTCAGTGATTGCTTTTTATCACATTTAGGAGAGTATTTGATTAGAATACCTTAAACCTTTCCATTTAATTAAAGTGCAGTGTAAATTATCCATTGTACTTTAAACCTTGCAAACATGGCCTCCTTTGTCAGTTTTTAAACTATGATGAATGTTTCCAATAAGCCTGGCTGTGAAAATAAAGAATAGTTGTTTATGGAGAGATTATTAACTAGATGATTGTGGATTATCATTTTTTAGTCCTAAGAAAAACCCACTCCAATGCGGATCTTTCTTCCTCTAGCATCTGAAGTATTCAGCACTTAGTCCTACAGATATATTAATCATTTAATAAGGATAAACCACAACTCTTGTTGTTGTTTGTTTTTGTTTTGCTAAAAGAAAAACTGCTGTTGAGATCATTTTCCTTGAAAGTTTTCCCTGGGAAGTTCTAATTAAAAACGAATAAAATTATCTGATTCAAAATACTGGTCCTGTCCCAAACTACTGACTACAGAAGACACCTGCTCCCTGTTTTGAAGAAGCGAACATTCAATTCATTGGGTACCTGTCATCACCACAAACAAAAGAAAGCTCATTTTGTATATATTGACAAGTTAGAATTTTTTGTTATTAACAGGTTTGGCAAACATCGAAAAGATGACAAGATTGAGAAAACGGGTAAAATAAAAATACAGGAATCCTTTACGTCAGAAGAGGAGAGGATGCGAATGAAGCAGGAACAGGAGAGGTAGACTTCAGTTACTTGATTAAACCTCCTTAGAAAGAGGTTCTTTTTTTTTTTCTTTCTACTTTCTTCTTTTTTAATGTAAAGATTTTGCATTTAATTACTCTTTATATTTCCTGTATCAACCCAAATATTGATGGTTGTGAGTGAATATACTGTAAAGAGAGATTAAAAAAAAAAAAAGTATATGTATTTGTGACATCAAAGTGGATTTTAATTGCTTTAGTTAAGATCTTTTGCATAGGAAATAGAACAGCATATTAGATGAATAAATAAACATTAATACTGAATTTATGATTTTTAAAAAAATAACACAAAAAGTACTTAAAATCCTGCCTCACTGATATGTGGATATTTACTATACTATAATAATTTTAAAGAAATACTCTTCTGGAAATAAAATTCTTTGCATTTTTATATCACACTTTAAGTATAATAAGAATTCAGGAGGCTGGTATTCTTTATGTTGTTTTTCTTTCAAACCTGACACTTACTTCTTGATTCTCCTTCTATTTCACCATCTTCACATTTTGTGACATTTTCCACTTAAGTTTTCCATGTCTTCCAGATAGATTGTTACCTATTGTTGAATCATTTCCATGTTGAGAACTTAAAGACCAATGAAACGAATGAAAAGAGTTACTCTAAGCAGGCACTCGAAAACCATTTTTCTAAGTGATTAGAATTTTTCTCATTATAATTCCAGGGGGTGAGAAAGCCATCTCACACTTTTGTTATTAGAGTTTACAGGCTCATAGTGAGCTTCTCTCTGTCATCACATTTCATTTTCTAAGCAGCCAGAGTGACAGGTACTATGCCTGTTTTACTTCGAGTAATCTGGGATTTCAGTGAGTTTCTGGTACCTTCATGAAGGTTATAAAGCTAAGTACTGTCCATAGCTAGGACTGTAGCCCAGCATCTTTAAGATTAAGTTCAGTATTCCCACCATAATTCTAAAGCTAGGATGCTTTTACTCTAACACTTAATGAATGAAAGAACTGAAAATGGTATCCTACAACAGTTTTATTTAAAAGAGATTAGTGTTTGTGTATTTTTTCATTCATCGTTCTAATACCTCTAAGGGTTTTTTTGAGTAGGGTGGTTACTCTGAGTCTCCTTAGCTTTTCAGGGTAGAAAATGTATGAGGGAAAAATACAGATTTTAAATTTATGAGGCAAGTGTGCTGGTTCTTCCTCAATTTTTATTTTTAAAAAATCATTTCACCTTGGTTTATAGGACTCTATTTTTTCATCAATTTTGGGATTCCTAAACTTATTAGTGAACTCACTATTTTGGGGTTTGGGTGCATAGTGTTCCTTAGTGTGCGTGCCATAGCATTTAGTGACTCAGAATTATAAACTTCTATCCTAGAAGTGTTTCTTCTCCCCTAAAGGAGGAGACTATACCAGGTAAATGTATGAACTCAGATTCATCCACAGGCAGATACGTAATTTACTTAGAGAGTAATCTCAGTGACAGAAACATTATACCACCCCCTATATCTTGATACCTGCCACAGGGGATAGATAGCTTCATTAATCCTGTACTATTTTTCATCTTCTAAATATTCTTTGCAGTTTAAGGTGACTGCTTTGTTTCCATGCAGAATTCTATCAACGTTTTCCAAAATACTTTTATGATGCTTAGTCAAATATTTCCAGCCAAACAATGATTTTTACATAATGGTTTCACTTGTATTATTAATTTGCCTAAGGCACAGTTCACTTCTCAGTTTTGCTTTTAATTTCCATCTCTGTACCTCTAATGATGCAATACTTCTGGGAACTAGGTTGATCATAATGAATTTACAATGTACAGGAGGCCTAAAATAAAAATCTTTCAGGGTCAAGGAACAAGTGAATGGTCCATTAAAAAAATCAATGAGGCTCATAATTTAAGAAAATTATTATACTTTGACTTTGTATTTCAATAACAACTTTTTGCAAGTATGTTTTATTTAAACTCATGGATTTTGTAATAGAGCAAGTGAATGCAAGAAACAGACTGAACTATGAAGTGAAGTAGGTTTGGCACTTGTGTTTTAATAGGGCAAGCCTTCTTCTATATGTCCTCCTTTCTGTTCTGCCTGTAGTATTGGCAGTGTTCTTTTTGAGAGTGGAAGCTGCAGCTTCGTTGAAAAAATTTTGACTGGAGGAATCAATAAAAATAAATAAACCACAACTTATATTCTCCTCACAACCTTTCCCTCACTGCTGACTAGTAGTGAAATATCTCCTGGGATATTATTTACCACTGTAGCTATTTGAATTCCAAAAATTATTTTGGCTGGTTCTATATAAAAATAGAAAACTCAACATTCCCCCATGAGTTATGATTGTCCACAAACCAAAACTTTTTTTGCCTGTATACATCTGTGAATCCTGAATATTGCTCAAGATATAAATACTGAAAAACTAAAAGGGCTATGATATAATTTTAAATGTTTTTTTTTTTTCAATGTTAAGATCTATTTAGATGGTGACAATAAACTAGATTGTTCTGAGCAGGGTCCAAGATGAAGTTTGACTTCATTCTTGCTGACCTCCTTTCCTTTCCGTCACTTGCTACCAACACTGTGAGGTTGGGTCTTGAGTAAATGCCATCCATGTGGGAGAAATGGACTAGGAAGATCACTGTATGGATCTGTGCTCCGCTCTACTAGCCCTGCCCTGCCTCAGACTAGAGCCTCCATGAGTACAGTCTTCTTGAGAAGCAGGGAGTCTGGGCATGATGCCAAGGGGGAAGGTAACGGGTTTTCTGACATGCTGTTTTTGACTTCTCATTCTGGAGCACTGAACCTAGGTACCCTATCTTTTCAGAGATGCTGTTGGCTGCGTTGGAGACAGACTGGGAAACTAAGCAAAAATGTGAATTCAGTGCTTTGTCCCTCTGAC
Source organism: Theropithecus gelada (assembly GCF_003255815.1). Taxonomy (NCBI): domain Eukaryota; kingdom Metazoa; phylum Chordata; class Mammalia; order Primates; family Cercopithecidae; genus Theropithecus; species Theropithecus gelada. The sequence continues at coordinate 15,507,766 of NC_037677.1, forward strand.
TTGTGTTTCAGGCATGCCTAGGGACAGCACCTCTACTGATTCATTTCCACCACATGAAAGGTTTAGGCACCAAACTCAAAACAGAACACGCTCCAATTAAGTGATCTACGTAACTTCAGGTCTACTTAGCCTCCCGTACAAAGCCCAGTGGTAGATTTCTCTGTTGACCAAGCATCACAAATAACATGTTGGCTTTCTGTTGTTTTTGCTCCAGTGATACCTCCATGTATTTTTTAATGGTAGTATATATACTGTGTGGTACAGGATTGCCCAGTGTTCAGCAGCAGAGAATGTGTTCTATTTACAAGTATGTTTGAGAAACACTTGTTTAAACCAGTGTATGCATATTTTTCTACTGTTATTTCTCAAAATTCTACCAAGTTCATGTACATTATGAGTCACCAAGATAGGAACAGAGAGTCACCATTCTCTAAACTTATTTCTTCTCAAAACATCCTCTCAACCCCTCACTTTTTGCTTTTCCTGGAATACTGACATCCCACAACATTCTGAGTCACTGGGGAAATACCGAGGGCAAGTGAAGACCGTTGACTCCTGGCTCAGCCGTGTCCAGCTTACTCCTCTAACTGGCTGTAGAAACCAGAGTTGATTGTTTTATAGACCTGTGAGTAAGTTTAAAGCAGTGTTGTAACCTGGCTCTACTTTCTGGCTTCTGTTTTGTGGACTTATGAAAGTATGTGCTTACCACTGCTCCTTCTTTTTCAGTTTTCTCTTTCCCACCTTTCTCACTTATTTAAAACATTTACCTTTTTAAGCTCTAGTTCTAAGTTTATTCTAACACTGAAAACTACAGAAAAATTTGGGAGAAACCCATAAAATTACAATCAACAACAACAAAAAATTATCTGTATTAACACACTGTTAACATACTGGTCTGTGCCATTCTAATCATTTTTTTCCTATAAAGTACACATTTTCCACACGTACGTACTTTTAAGAAGTTGACATCTATTTTCATTTTTATTTTGCATTTTTATGCGTTCTTAGGAAATCATGTTAAATGTTTTCTGGATCACGGTCAGGTCTGTGTGAACAGACAAATGGGAAAGAGGGACAGAAAGAAGGAAAGATATTCTGAAACATAAAATATTAGTTGTGATATCTGGCCAAATTTCCCAACTCTCAAATAATATTCTCCTCATGTTATTCATTCTATTAAATGAGGTTTATAATGTTAGCTGGCTTGTATTTTGTAGTTATTCAGCCATTGAAAGCTATTACAATATTATTATCTATATCTACATAGTAAGTTGTGCTTGGGAACATTTCCAGGGATACTGAATGCTTCTAGTGGAAATATGTAAAAGTTAATTAATTTCTTATGAAATCCTCCTAGTATAGAAGGAATATTTATAAATCTCCTTAGGAAATAGATGATCTGAAACTTTCCATTATTCAGTGTTCTAATCATCTTTCCAAGCCTTGTGTTTTCAGTACTAGACCATTGAACTCTCTGTGTCCTTCAGTGGGATACTCCCCATTCTTGGTGTGTCATTTTGCGAGTTTATGTGGATTTTCTGCATGCCATTTCCTCTCTTTTTAATTTTACCAACTGCTCTCAGTAATACCTGCTTCAAGTAATTACTTGAACTTTTGACAGACGTTTTTTGTCATCTCAGTTGGTAGGATCCTTTTCAGCAGACGATACATGTTTGTTTTCCTAACAAGAATCTTTGCATTTAGATCACTTATTGTCATGCAAAGATTGCCTTTTAAAAATTAACCTTTTATGGGAAACATTTTTTCTATCCTGTAGCATCATTTTTCATGTTTCTTTGACCTCGTGAATCCTTTAGAAAAGTCAATTCTAATCAATAAAGTTTTTTTTTTAAATTTTTATTGCACAGGTAAATAAGAATTTTTAAGAATCTGTTAACCTGCTTTGTAGAACGTAACTACTTAGATAAATACTTGACTGGGTGTGTTGGCTCACACCTGTAATCCTAACACTTTGTAATCCTAACACTTTGTAATCCTAACACTTTGTAATCCTAACACTTTGGCAAGAGCATCACTTCAGCCCAGGAGTTCGAGGCTGCAGTGAGCTGCTGTGGTTGTGCCACTGCACTCCAGCTTGTGCGACAGAGTGAGAGCCTGTCTCTAAAAAAAAGTAAATAAATAAATAAGGAAAAAATATAGATGAATACTTGAGGAAAATTAAGCCTTAGGCATACTATATATTTGAAACTGATTTTATTGACAGATACTGCAAATGAAGTAGGAAAATGCAGTTTGATTTCTGATGAGAGCTGCCCTAGATGTATTTGGCTTAAGAGCATCTCTCTGCATTGGCAATAATTGTAGGTGCTTTAATACCCATGAAAGCCTGAACATGACTTGAGTGAGTATCTATTGAGATGTCTTTGTGTCTGTTGGTTAGGGAAATATTATTCTAATGTTTTATTAGTCAGTATAAGACAACGGTTCTTGTTGTTTCACAATATATTAAGTGTATCAGACAGTATATTAGTCTATTCTCATGCTGCTATAAGGACATACTTGAGACTCGAGACTGGGTAATTTATAAAGGAAAGGGGTCTAATTGACTCACAGTTCCACAGGGCTAGGGAGGTCTCAGGAAACTTAAAAGCATGGCAGAAGAGGAAGCAAACATGTCCTTCTTCACATGGTGGCAGGAAAGAGAAGAATGAGAGCCCAGCAAAGGGGGAAGCCCCTTATAAAACCATCAGATTTTGTAAGAACTAACTCACTATCACAAGGAACAGGAGGGGAAGCTGCCCCCATGATTCAATTATCTCCACCTAGTCCCTCCCATGACACGTGGGGATTATGGGAACTACAATTCACGATGAGATTTGGGTGGGGACACAGCCAAACCATATCAGATAGTATAAGTCTTTTTAAAATTATTATTTTAATGTTGTTTCCTCTCTCAGGGATCCCTTACCTTTGTTAAGAGAAAAAGATTTAAACGCATTAACATTAAAAAATTGATGTAAAGCTGATTTTTTTTACATCAGAAGGCTGAGGTGGGAGGATCACTTGAGGCCAGGAGTTCGAGATTAGCCTGGGCAACATAGCAAGACTCTATCTCTAAAAAAATTTTTTTTAATTAGTGGGGCATGGTGGTGTGCACCTGTAGTCCCAGATACTCAGGAGGCTCGTGTGGGAGGATGGCTTGAGCCCAGGAGTTCAGTGATGAAATGAGCTGTGATTATACTACTACACTCCGGCCTGGGCAACAGAGTAAGACCCCTGTCTCTGGGCAGGGCGGAAAAGATCATATAATCAATTGTTAAAATAGATGATTACAGAGTTTTGGGCAGGGGAACGATCAGTGGGGCTGGAGTTAGTAGTGATTGCTTCATAGAGATGGCAGTTTGGGAGCTAGGTCTTGTTCCCAAAAATATGTATAATTTAGCAAACTAGAAAAATTCCACCCTCACGTTCAGTCTCCCTCCCCCTAAGCACAAAGCTTATGGAAGGTGGACAGTCTTTTAACTGCCTGGATTCTTCACAAGTTGTGATTGTGTTAATGGTTAGTAGTCTCCCTGTTAATGCTTTCTTTTATCTCTTTTTCAACTTCTAACCATTTTGTATTTTAAAACCGGTTTCATCTCATCTTAGCATTGAGGGATGCAAGTTAATTTTCCCTCTCACCTGTTCTAGGGAACCACTGTGTATTTCAGCAACTTGCTGAATTCTTCCTGGAATTCCAGTTCTCCTCTGGAATTGGAAGTGTACCTTTAAAACAGTTGTTTTCACTCAAGGAAAGTTTTTTTGGGACCCATTTGGCATATGGAAGTCCTTTCTTCTCAATCAGCTTTTACCCAAATATGACAAAGATATTAAAATCCCACTTAAAATTTGGAACTGTTATCAGAGTAAGAAATTTAGTGGATTAGTTTCTCTCTTTTGGGAATTCAGCATTGGCACCAAACTGGCAGCTTACCTACTGTTAGGGGGCAGTTGTTAGATTCACCTGGCAGGGGGAGGATCACCCAAAGGATGCATGAGTTGAGCTGCAGGATTTTTGAAGTCTGCCATCTGCTAAGTACTCTGAGGGCCAAATAAAGCCTTCCATCAGTGGACTATAACTGCTTTCGCAACAAACTGTTCCTTCTAGTTGTTTTGTAGCATAAATTTCCTTTTGCCATGAATTTGGGTTTTCTTTATTTGATCAATTTCTATAATAATGACTTTTTGAGAGAAGAAATACTGTTGGGAAAAGATCCATGAACTGTTGTTCCCAGAATGAGGCTTCTGGATGGCAGTGCAGTAAGTTGGGGGTAAAATGTTTCCCAAAAGAGTTGATTCCAAGATCCTGAACATTGTTTTGAAGATAGTCAACAACTATCTGATATGTAGCAATCTGAAATTTATTAAAAACATTTTTTCTGTTAAACTAATATTAGTATATTCTATCTTCTGTAGACATTAACAACTTTTTTTATTAAAAATCATTAAAAGTTTCTATTTCTTGTAGTCTTTAAAAAAAAAATACACCATGAAAAAAGAGATGTCTTGAAGCATCATAGCTTTGGAAATAGAGGTATTTGGTATGTAACTGGCAGGTTTAAGGATACCAGTGGTTTTCTATCCTAAGGAGTTTGGTCACTTCGGTGGTGATTCCCATACCTGGTACCTTTTCTGGATATATAAAGACTATACTTTATGTTCATAAAAAGTTCCTTTCATCTTATTCTACTGCAATTAGTGCTAAAAGCCATTTATTATAAAAGCAAAAATACTAATGAATAGAAATGTTACAAAAACAGAAGCCTTGTGTGTTTTATCTGCATCGAGCGTCATCCATTTTAATTAGAGAAAAGGGGAGTGAACACTGTGACAAGAGCCTGGAATTAAAATCATTAATTGATGTCAAGCTGAAGAGAGACTGTTAGCATGAATATTAGTGACAGCAGGAAAGAAATTAACCTTATTACTTTATTTAGTATATTACATTATTTTGTGTATTATTCTCTGTGCAGGTTCAAGGCAATTTCATTATAATGGAAGACTTTTTTTTTTTTTTTTTTTTTTTTACAAAAAGGAAAGATGTATTTATGCTTGAACATAACAAGTTGAAATGATAAGTTCTTTATTAAGTTAAAAATGTCTTGATAAAAGATTTTAATTGTTTGATTTTTTTTTTTCAATTTTCAAGGATAGGAAACAGTATAAATGTTATCCATCAATGTCAGGTGGTACAACTGCCTGTGATCATCTGAACCTCAGAACAGTTCTTTTTAGAACTAGGAAGGACTTACTGAAATGTTTAAAGCAGAAGACATTTATGTCTTTTGCTGGGTTTTGGACTAATCAGTTGCTTCTGTCATTGTTGAGGTTTGGCCTGAGATAAATGGGATAGAGAATGCCGAACAACAATCTGACTGTTGAGAAAAATGAGTGACTCTTACATCTTGGAGATAATTTGTGACCTCAGGGTCACAATAAAAGAGTAAAGGGGGTATGCTTTTATAGCCCTGGCCATCTGGATCCATTAAGGGCGCAACTGCAAGATACTCACTGTCTTTTCAAAGTTTCCTTAAGAAGTCATGTTATTTTTATGAGGACACCAAACATGTTTTTTTTTCCCGAGCCAAATATTTTCTTACTGGAATACATTTCTCCACAGAGTGGAAATACATAACATGCAAATATAACCTTTTGGTTGTGTTAGAAAGTTCATTTTCTCACTTTGTAACAAGACATTCAAATATCAAAGAATATAATAAATTCAGTTGTGTCTTTTGTTAATTTTGCTTGTGAATCGCCACTAAAATTTATGAAAATCACAGTGCATGCCTAGTTTCAAAAGTCTACTCTAAAGTGCTATTTGTACAGCAAGCCTTATTAGCATTAATTTCTAGAATAAACTTGAGAATGCACACTAGTTCAGGCTACTGACCAGATCTGTTAGCCTTTTGCGGCAGTAGTTCTACCTGGTGGACCACACGTATGCTATATTTTTATTCTAAGGTTTTCATCACCAGTGTAAGCTGCCACATTGGAAAGCAGTGATGCAGGTTTTAGAACTTTGGGGACGACATTATTGGTAATGACAAGATAAGCAATATAAATACAATTCCTTCATTGTTGGAGCCTTGAGGAAAAAAATCAGTGCTTCTGGAAGGTATTACAGATGGGGCTTTAACATTTATTAGACTCAATGACTGGTGGTGATTAGTCATAATGTACAAATTTGGGTAAAAGAAGGCAGTTGAGATCTGGGCTTTATAAATAGTACTTCATGCTGCTGAGCACTTCTTTTGAGAGACTGACTTGTTAGAAATTGACCACTAATTAATATTATTTTGTGTCTTTTGGAACAAAAGAACATTCAAATCCAGGACCCATCAGTAATATAATGAAACTGATGTACAAGAAGTTTGGGGAGATTATTTAGGTTTATGCCTCCCTTGAAAAGAGTGTGTTCCTATTCTCTTTCTGATAGCTTTCTTTCTTAAGAGGGATGCATTTTCTGACATAGGTAAGCTGGATTTTTCACTTTTAATGAATTGAGCTTCATGTATCATAGAGTTTAGTCATTAATAAATCAGTCTGAGTCATTCTCTTTGATTTTTGAAGGTTCTTCAAATTCAGAAATTTCAGCTTTATATAATTATACTTAGGTCTGTTGTGTTCCTTCAAATTTCTTCAGTTTGCCAAACCTCAAGACTTAAGTGAATGCCTAGTCACCCTGGATATTACCTATGATTAAGTGATTGACGAATGGTGACCAAATATCATGGTATAGTGGGTTGTCAGATAAGCGAACATAATTGAGTTTAAAACTAATATCCCATTGAATGTAAGAAAGAACTCATTTTCTTCTTTCTGCTAGTGATTTCTGGCCAAATCCAGAGTCAAAAAGATATTATGGTGCAAATAATAAAATTATCTCCTAACTCCTATCAACTTTCCATTATGGGTAGCTAGTATTTAGTGGTAACCAGCTTTTATAATAGCATCCTTAACTGTCATTGTTAAATAGCATAATTAAACAGCATCTTTAATTGCTCTTCAATGGATAAATGGAGTAAAACTTTAAAAAATGTCTAGTAGAATTTTAGCTAAAGTTGACATTAGAATTTGAGTTGCCATTTCTCCTGTCAGTATTCTGTCTGTAGAACTTACAGTCTCAGAGTTGTTAGAATCTAGAACAGTCCTGATAAAAGTTTCTAACTTTCTAATATTCGCTTATGAGGTAAGAAAGTCATTGATTGTCACCTCAGGAAATAAGGTTCTCCTAGGGTGTTTTGGGGAACATGAGAAGCAGTTTTGGTTGCTGGGGGACACTGCTGGATTACATGTGGCTGTGACCAGTTCTGGTAAAAGTCCTGCGTGATGACAAATAGCCCCTTCTCAAATGTCACTGGGTCCTGTTGAGAAACACTGAGCTAGGTGAATTTATGTACTTTTTATAGCTGGGAGAGAAGAAAAATCAGACAAATTTGATTTCCTGTATTCAAAATTGGAAAACAAGAGTGGGGTGATGGTAATACACTAGATACAAGAAAGAAACAAGGAAAATGCAAAGTTTGCTTATAATGCTATGTGACAATTTTCTGTCTTTAAAAAAACTTTTAAGTTTGTAATAATTTTAGATTCATAGGAAGTTATGAATATAGTACAGAGAGGTCCTATGTACCCTTCATCCAGTTTCCCCCAATGGTTAAGTTAGATAACTGTAGTACAGCATCAAAACCAGGAAATTCGCATTGGTATAGGGTGTGTGTAGTTCTGTCAGCACCTGTGCACGTTAGTGTATCCACTCCTACAGTGAAGAAACAGAACTATTTCATCACAGAGGCCTTCCTCTGTAGCTAACCCCTAGCCATCACTAACCTGTTCACCAACTCCATACTTTTGTCATTTTGAGAATGTTATATAAGTGAAATCATATACGACCTGTGAGATTGGCTGGACTTTTTTTCACGTCACATAATGCCTTGAGACAGATTCAAGTTGCTATATGTATCACTAGTTTGTTTATTCGTATGGCTGAGTAATATTCTGTGATATGAACACACCCCAGTTTTTTTTTTTTTTTTTTAACTATTCCCCTATTGTGGGCTATTTTGGGTGTTTCCAATATTTAAATATTACAAATAAGGTAATATTTGTCAATGAACAATTGCATACAGATTTTTGCTTTGACATAAGTTTTCACACCTTTGGAATAAGTACCTGGAGGCACAATTGCTGGACAGTATGATAAGTGTATGTTTAATTTTTAAACATACTACCAGGCTGTTTTCCAGGGTGACAGTACCATTTTAAATTTCCAACTGCAATGTATGAGAAGCCCAGTTTCCCTACATCCATGGCTGCATTTGGTATTGTCACTGTTTTTTATTTTAACCAATCAGGTGTGTAGTAATAGCTCATCATGGTCTTACTTGCATTTCCCTAATAGCTGGTGGTATTGAACATCTTTTCACATGCTTGTCATCCATATTTCCTCTTCAGTGAAACGTCTCTTTGTGTCTTTTGCCATTTTCTAATTGGATTGTTTTCTCATTGTTGAGGTTTCAAGGTTTTTGTTTGTTTGTTTGTTTTTTGTTTGTTTTTTTGAGTCCGGATCTTGCTCTGTCACATGGGCTGGAGTGCAGTGGCACAATCATGGTTCACTGCAGTCTCGGCCTCCAGGGCCCAGGCAATCCTCTCACCTCAGCTGAGTAGCTGTGATTACAGGCGTGCACCACCATGCCCAGCTAATTTTTGCATTTTTTGTAGAGACAGGGTTTTACTGTGTTGCCTAGGCTGGTCCCGAACTCCTGCGCTCAGGCAGCACGCCCCCATCAGCATCCTAAAGTGCTGGGATTACAGGTATGAGCCGAGTGAAAGGGACTGAGTATTTTAAAAAATATTTCCTGGATATGAGTCCTTTGTCAGATACGTGTCTTGCAAATATTTTTTTCAAGTCTGTACTTATTTTTTCATCTTCTAATTAGAGCTTTTCACAGAGGAAAAGTTTTTTTATGTTGATGATGTCCAATTTATATACTTTTAAAATTTTATGGATAATGATTTTGGTATTAGTCCTAAAAACCCTTCACCACACGCTACTTCCTAAAGAATTCCTCACATTTTTTCTTAAATTTTATACTTTTACATTTACATTTAAACCTGTGATCCATTTTGAGTTAATTTTTTAGTAAGGTATGACATTTATTTTTCCTTTTCTTTTTGCCTATGGCTGTCTCATGGCTCCTGCACCATTGGTTGAAAAAACTATTTTATTACATTGAATTGTTTTTGATGCAGCGTTGTGTAGTTTTCAACGTATATATCTTACACAGATCTACATAAACTAAAGTTTGGCTTATAGATGTGTATCTATGTGTTGTGTTTTGTTAGGGTTTATAAATAGCATTGCATTTTTAATTTCAGTGACTATGTGTTCATTGCCAGCATATGGAAAATACAATGGATTTTTATATGTTAATCTTGTATCGTCTGACTTTGTTGAACTTGCTTTTTAGTTCCAGGAGATTTTTGTAGATTCTTTGGAATTTTCTATGTAGATCATCATGTCATTTGCAAGTAAGAAGCATTTTATTTCTTACTTTTCAATCTGTGTACCTTTATTTCCTTTTCTAGGCTTATTGCACTGCCTAGAACTTCCAACACTATGTGGAGTTACAGTGGTAGGAGCACACATCCTCAGTTTATCACAGGGAAAGCATTCAGTCTTCCCCATTATGCGTGATGGAACCTGTCAGCTTCTGGGAGATGCTCTTAAGTTTAGAAAGTTTCACTTTACTTCTAGTTTTCTGAAGCTTTTCTGACATGATGGGTGTTGAATTTTGTCAAATGCTTCTTCTGCATCAATTGATATAATCATGTAACTTTTCTTCTTTAATATGATGGATTGTAGTAATTGATTTTTGAATATTGAACCAGGCTTGAATTTCTGCAGTAAACACCATTTGGTCATGGTGTATAATTTCTTTTGTATATTGCTGAATTTCATTTACTAATATTTCATTAAGGGTTTTTGCTTTCATATTCATGAGGAATATTGGCCTATAGCTTTCTTTTCTTTCTTCCTTTTTTTTTTGCTGCTGTCTTTATCTGATTTTGGTATCTTTTCTGGATTTTTTTTGAATATGTATTTACGTATTGTTTATGCTAACAGAGGTCTAATTCAAACATGAAAAGAAATAACTGCAATAAAAGATTAAACTCAGTCTAAAGTATTGCTTTGTAGAAGTAAGATTTTACTGCATTTAAATGTATATTTAAATTTGTAAGTATATAAAGGAGATTTTTTTCCATTAAAATTCTATTGAGGGTTTAAAAATTATTTCCAGGTAACTAAGATTGACTTAGGGTATAAATTATGTCAATATATTATAAGTTGAAAAGGACGTTGTACCAAATAGTTTAGTAAAATCATAGTAAACTAAATGTAGCTTCAGTAAAGGTGAACATTTAGGTTTGTTTCTTAGTTGTAATGTAGGCAAGTTTTACTTCAGAATTCGATTGGATACATACCTTCTACTCCTTAATTTAAGGATTCCCCATTTCTGTATGCATCCCATAAAATGACAGAGTCGATGTCATTAAGCTGAGATCCTCTTTTGCCAGTAATGAAGAGTTATAGTGTAGATTCATGTTTAAGCTTTGTAGTATGTTGAATGTTTATGGTGTATTAATAATGAGTAAGATATATATATATTACATATAAACATTTTCATATACAAAGTGTATGTAACTTTTAAAAAATTATTTCTTGCCTTCAACAAATCCATGAGTAATATCCAAGTAGATGCCAGATATGATCTGTTCCTTGTGAGTTTTGTTTTTTTTTTTTTAATGAGATGGAGTCTCGCTCTGTCTCCCAGGCTGGAGTGCAGTGGCGTGATCTTGGCTCATTGCAATCTCCGCTTCCCGGGTTCATGCCATTCTCCTGCCTCAGCCTCCCGAGTAGCTGGGACTACAGGCGCCCACCACTACGCCCGGCTAATTTTTTGTATTTTTAGTAGAGACAGGGTTTCACCGTGTTAGCCAGGATGGTCTCGATCTCCTGACCTCGTGATCCGCCCGTCTCGGCCTCCCAAAGTGCTGGGATTACAGGCATGAGCCACCGCGCCTGGCCCCTTGTGAGTTTTTAAAGCTAGTTAATAAGTGAAATTTTAAACTTAAGATTTAAATTATGGCCAGGCACGGTGGCTCACACTTGTAATCCTAGCACTTTGGGAGGCTGAGGCGGGAGGATCACTTGAGATCAGGAGTTTGAGACCAGCCTGGCCAACATGGTGAAACCCCATCTCTACTGAAAATACAAAAATTAGCCAGGCATGGTGGTGCACACCTGTAATCCCTGCTACTTGGCAGGCTAGGGCACAAGAATCGCTTGAACCTGGGAGGCGGAGGTTGCAGTGAGCCAAGATCTCAGGCCACTGCACTCCAGCCTGGGGAACAGAGTGAGACTCTGTCTCAAAAAAAAAAAGAAGATTTAAATTATGACTGCAATCTTGTTGACATGAACAAAGGGTATCTAAAATTATTCTTTTTGAGCATCCGTAGCATTACTTAGCAATCTATAATGTGTATGACCTATCATTTACACCACTGATCTTCTATAGCTGCATGAAATAAAATACATTTTACAACATATTTTAATGAATGTTTCTATATGCAGTTCCTCGAAAAGGAAAGGTTTCTCTTATTTCAGCTTTGTTCTGATTTCATAGGATTCAAGCCAAAACTCGAGAATTTAGGGAACGACAAGCTCGAGAGCGTGACTATGCTGAAATCCAAGATTTTCATCGGACGTTTGGCTGTGATGATGAGTTGATGTATGGGGGAGTTTCTTCTTATGAAGGTTCCATGGCTCTCAACGCTAGACCTCAGAGCCCACGAGAAGGGCACATGATGGATGCTTTGTATGCCCAAGTCAAGAAGCCGCGGAATTCCAAACCCTCACCTGTAGACAGGTAGGCGCCAGGGGCAATCATGGTATTGCTTCCAAATCAACTTTTATATAGCTTCTGACAAGGGAGTAGACCGTTCATGAATCCTCAAACCAGAATTGCCTTTTATTAATGGCCTTTAAAAAGCTGTTGTGTCTAAAAGTATTGAGTTTACACAAATTGAAACCTAATGGAAGGATCAGCAGAGGTTTTGATGGCTTTTCTAATGATTCCAACATATTTCATTTTGTTCCTAAGATGGTTTTATACCTGAGAACCAACCTCTAGTTTATAACTCAAATAAAAAGCCCAACTTAAAATTATGACTCTTGTACTTAAGTGATACGTCCTTTTACGGCTAGGAGAGCCTCTAGGTGTGGCAGTTAAGTAGATGAGGAATGACATGATTTGTTCCAATTATGATTTAGATGGATCACTTTTTTTTAGGCGGCATAACTTTATATTATGAAAGAATTGGTAAATGAGAAGAATAGTGTAGTATAACAGATTACTTATTAACAGCCACAGACCACAGGTCTGAATTATGTATATCAGTGTAGCACACAGGAGTGCAATGTTAACTGTATTCTTTAATTGACACATAGTATTTTACATGTTGATGGGATACATGTAGTATTTACATGCATAGAATGCGTAACGATCATGTCAGGGCGTTTGGGGTATCCCTCAGCTTGAGTATTTATTTATCTGTTAATTGTGTTTTAATGGCTATATATTTATTTGAAATTTTAAGTGAAGCAATTTTAAATAGATCTTTTCCGGCTCTTTTGTTTGTATGTTCAAGCACCATGAGGAGTTTAGTTCACAAATAATTTCTTTTTATATCAGACATATATATGCATGTTGTTGTCATAAATGATACACTCAGCCCATCATCTCTTATAATGATTTCTAATAAGTGTTGCTCTATTTAGGAACTGGACTTTGAACATTATGAATATCAGGTTTCATTAAAACCAGGGGCTCTCAAGCTTTAGTGCTTTAGCTTTAGTGTGTGTCAGAATCTCCTGGAGGGCTTCTTAAAATGCGCATTGATGGACTCTCCCCAAATTTTGATTCAGTAGGTCTGAGGTTGAGCCCAAGAATTTTCATTTCTTACACAAGTCCAGGTTTGACGCTGGTACCATTGGTCCTGGGGATGGCACTGTAAGAACCCTCGCAAGGCTAGAGACGTACTGGAATTACTTCATCCATAGTATCCGTGTGTTATTGGTTGCTGTGTTTTACACCCAGTTTCTATTTTAGCTACTTCCAGCTGTTTTTAATAGAGGTTTGCAGATGCAACAGGTAACTCTCAGGCAAACCCAGGAGGGAGTATTTTTAAAAATAGCAAATGCGAAGCCAGATCTTAAGGTGAAATGCTATAGCCAGAGTATTTTGTTTATTTTTTGTTTTGTTTTCCTTTTGTTGGGTTTTAGGTTTTCCTTATGGTCTTTTGAAAATCTGTAAATCTGTTTGATATTGACTATAATGACTGAATAACATAAGTTAACATAGGAGGTATATGGTTTATTTAGACCCCTTTGGTGTGATCACCTAGAAGGTTCACTTGCTTATTATCTAACCACAGATATGTCAGGATCCAAAGAATAAAATTATTATCAGTGACAGTGACATTTTCTTTAAAAGCTTTTACTTGGTTTCTGCCATACTTGTGAATGCTGCTTATAGAAGGTCACACAGCATTTGAAGGTCATGAATGTCCCATTGGAATTTTTTTCTTGGGAGAAAGGACACCAGAACACTGGTGTTGTCAGTTAGTAACTTTTGGAGGAAGTGAAAAAAAAATTAGTTGACATATTATTGATCATTGATAAAAACACTCATCATTTTCAGCACCTTCCACATCCAGTTTGAAAACCTGAAAAATAGTAGACTTCCTCGTAGCAGTTTTTTACACAGCTCAGAAGTCCCACATGACATCAGAGGCAGGAGTCAGATGGCTTCTGTCTTCCCAGCTCCTGGGGCCCAGAAGTGTTTGCTTTAAACCCCAGTTTAAATCATAGTGCCCTACAAGAGTCTAAATCTTGCATGTAAATGTCTGCAAATTTTCGGTCGCACTTACATGCTCAGAATAGCCTCTGTGTCTGGACTCCAGCATCCCCACCTGGAGTCTCTACCCTGCACTGTGCTAACCCCAGACTGAAACTCAGCCTCCTAATTTCTGCCAAAATCCACCCAGCGAAACATTCTGAAGGAGACTTTAGTCGTGAGGACGAGTTACACCAAACAGTAAGTAACTCAGAATCACATCTTAGACATTGCTGTATTCAAAAGCCCCTCTCAGCCTAACTCAAGCACAGCCTCAGCAGCTGTCAGACCTCTTATGCTTTTACGCATTTGTGCCCCAGAAGGGTGATTAGACTAGATAATTTGTAAGATGCTTCCAACTCAGGAGAGACATAATTTATACTTTTAAGAAAAAGGACTGTGGAAACTTTAGTTTTTTGTAATTATTATTTTTGCAGAGAGTAAGATGTCCATTAAACAGTGATTGATGTCACTAATCCAAAAAGCTGGGAATGATCATACCTGTAAAGCACTTCTTCACCTACCTTTAACAGAATGTGAATTTGGCTTCGATGTCATGGTGTCACCTCCATTGTCTGTTCCTGTCACAGAGAAAGCTATAGAAAAGTGCTTCTCAGACTTGAGGAGTATAGGAATTCTTTTTTTTTTTTTTTTTTTTTTTTTAAGGAAAGACAATCTCTTGCTACTGCAGTATTGAACTAAATTGTTTTGATTATAATGTTACTTAAATATGTATAAAAATAAAATAGGACTAAACTCCTTCTGTTGACAACCATTATACAACCATAAAGCCAAACATCTTTACAAATTAAATACAAATGAAATGGCAAAGCCATTACATTCAAATGAACAACATTAACTTAATGTGGCCAGTAATGTTTCTTAAATCTAAACTCTTGCACAAATCATGAATATGGTGGTGGCTGCTCTATGGCAGGTTCATCTGGGTTTGTTTGCCGACCCCCACAGTCTTGCCCATCCCTTTTCTCTGTTAAATTTCTGCAGTTCTCTTGTATGTTCCTGTTCAGCAGCCTTTGGCCTGCACCTCCCACAGGGACATCATGTGTGCATGAAGTTCAGCCCACTTCTGTTGTCATTAACCAGAGACAGTGAAAATAGCATTCCATGGTGCCTTCATGTGTGTAACCCCAAATTCAGACAGTGAAATAACACGCCTGTAAGAAGATCTGGAATATGCTTATACTAACGTTTTTGAAGAGTAATTATTCAAGTGGAAACATGCAACTTGGAACTCCGCAGATATTATTTCCTGAATGAAGAATATACACAATAGAGAAACTCCTGTCAACTGACTAAATTCCACCAAAGTTTACAATTGATGTCCAATGACCTTTACTATTCAAATTTTTGGATTTCATGGGAATGCAGGCAGTTGACAGTCTGATGCGTAGCCTGCATCTGTTCTGGGATTTTCATTGTTCGGTGAGGAAGCAGTATTCTACATTTCACTGCTTAGTCAGTTTAATTGCTCTTATAGTCAGAAATATGGATCTGGTAGCCCCACATGGAAACAGCCAGGGATGATTTATTAAATGCAGTGAATTTGGTGTCAAAATGAGATATTTTCTCGATTTCCACGTATTACTTATAAAATGTTTCTTATAAGATAGCATCATGCTATGTCTAGAAATAGTCCCATGTCTGTTTAATTGTATTATCACATGAACTGTAGGCTGTAGTCACAGTGTCATTGTTACTACTATTTATTAGTGTCGTGGGTAACATTTTCATTTTTCACGTTGGATTGATGCTAAAGAGAAGCAGATCCTATCCTTGTGTTTGATATGAATAACAAGGCTTAAAACTCACAAAAATGTTGGCATAGGCCGGGCACAGTGGCTTACACCTGTAATCCCAGCACTTTGGGAAGTGAAGGCAAGAGGATTGCTTGAAGCCCAACATCTGAGACCAGCCTAGGCAACAAAGTGAGACCTCGTCTCTACAAAAATAAAAATAAATTAGCCAGGTGTGGTGGCATGCATCTATAGTCCCAGCTACTCAGGAGGCCAGGGCAGGAGGATCACTTGAACCTAGGAATCTGAGGCTGCAGTGAGCTATGATTGTGCCGCTGCACTCCAGTCTGGGCGACAGAACAAGATTCTGTCTCTAAAAAAAAAAAAAAAAAAAAAAATCCCAGTTTTTTTCTGGCTAGCAGAGTGCCTAGCTAAAAGTTTCCCAGGCTCCCTTGCATTAAGAGGTGACCATGTGACATAGTTCTGACTCCTAAGTGAGGAACAGACCTAGAGTGGGGACTTTCTATAAAGCTAGTCTTTTCCTGAGTGCAATGGGACTGACTCCTTTTGTCCTTTGCCATTTTCCCTGATTCTAAAGGTATAGGCTACATGAAGGAAGAGGGTAGCAGTCTGGTCCTGTGAACAGCTCTTCTAGTTCTCGTCACCTGCGAAAAGTGAATTTGTTACTTTTTTAAGTTACCTGCAATCAGGTTTCTATTTCATGAAGCCAAAAACCATTCTGAATACAGATGCTCCTCAACTTTCAATGGTGTTCTGTCCTGATAAACTCATTATAAGTTGAAAATAACATGTTGGAAATGCATTGAATACACCTCACCTACCAAACATCATGGGTTAGCCTAGCCTATCTTAAACATGCTCAGAACACTTACATCAGCCTACAGTTGGACAAAATCCTCTATTCTAACACAAAACCTATTTTATAACAAAGTGTTGGATATCTTGTACAATTTATTGAGTACTGTACTAAAAGTGAAAAACAGATTGGTTGTGTGGGTACTTAAGGTATGGTTTCTACTGAATAGTTAGCACTTTTGCACTATCTAAAGTTGAAAAATCTTAAGTTGAATCATAGCAAGTCCAGGACCATCTGTATAATGAATTGTGCACAGAAGAGCCCAGAGGGAATCATTGTCTTTTGATCAAGATTGTGTACATTTTGGAGTACTAGACGCTGGTCAAATAATTTCCACAATATTTTGTGAAATTAAGTAATGAGCAGTATTTTCCAGTGGTGCTCAATTAGCTCTTATGCCTTTCATTTTGTTATACATCTAGTTAAAGAAATGTTACCAATCAAATGTCCGCCAGCAGCTATTCTTAATTCTTTAAGACACTGCTATCCTCTGATAACTCCTACTTCCACCAACAATTCTGCTATACAGTAAGAAGCAGTTGAGTGTAATGTACAAGAGAATGAACTGTGGAGCCAGAATGCTTGAGTTTGATCCTGGGCTCTTCTTTTTTTTTCTTTTTTGAGACAGGATCTCACTCTGTCACCTAGGCTGGCTGGAGTATGATTTGGACTCACTACAGCCTCAACCTCCTGGGCTTAAGCAATCCTCCCACCTCAGCTTCCTGAGTAGCTGGGACTACAGGCATATGACATGACGCCCAACTATTTTTATTTATTTTTTGTAGAGATGGGGTCTCACTGTGTTGCCCAGGCTGGTCTCAAACTCCTGGGCTCAAGTGATGCACCTGCCTCAGCCTCCCGTAGTGCTGGGATTACAGGCGTGAGCCACACCGTGCTCTTCCTTCTGGGCTCTTCTGCCATCAGCTGTGTAAAGTCTCTGCTTCACTTTCCTCATCTATAAAATGGGGATAATAATGGTACTTACCTCATTAGATTTTCCCAGGATTAACTGTGTCAGTGACATATAAAGCACTTCACACTGAGCATGGTCTATAATCAGCACTATTTGTGTGCTGTTGCAACTGTTACTTAGGAAATGGGCTTTTACTCTCAGGAAAGCACATATGCTTTCAGCATCACCACATAGATGCAGAAACAAGCAAGGAATAAAACTGAAATCAATAAAGAGAGGTTTGATTCTTTATACTTAACATAGATATAGGAGTGTGGGAATACAGTTCTGCTGATGCCACTTCCTTCATTAAATAGCTTGGTCTCCTAAGTATTCTCTATAAATTACATCACATCATGAACTGTTTCTCTTTAAATTAGGAGTTACTGAATTCAGGATAAGGCACTCCAGATGGCTTCTATAATATAAATATTTAGATTAAAAGTAAATGTTGGGTAGCATGAAACGTCTTATTTGAGAGTGACAGACGGGTCATGGTATAAGGACCTGACCGAGTCTTGATCAATTCCAGCCTTTCGTTTGGTAATTTGAAGGTTTTCATTTTGTACTTGCATGAAATTCTTTGAAGTTCCTCATGTTTTGCTTTCATGAAATTCTTACTGAGTCTGAGTTTGCAATACTCCATGGAAATAGGGAGGCTTGAATGTGTCAAACCTTGTCTAAAGTGTTGGTATTTCTGTTTATATCAAGTTTTCTCTTAGAGGGACAGGCAAGCCTGAATCATGATTTTAAGAACTATAAAGGCTAGGCACAGTGGCTCACATCTATAATCCCAGCATTTTGGGAAGCAGAGGTGGGAGGATCACTTGAGGCCAGGAGTTCAAGACCATCCTAGACAACACAGTGAGATGCTGTCCCTAAAAAAACACTAAAATTATCCAAGCATGGTGGTCACACACCTATAGTCCCAGCTACTCAGGAGGCTGAGGTGGAAGGGTTGCTGGAGCCCAGGAGTTGGAGGCTGCAGTGGGCCATGATCATAGCACCGTACTCCAGAATCAGTGACAGAGTGCGATGTCGTCTCTAAAAAGTAAAAACATAAAAAAAAAAAAAAGTAAAATTAGAAAAAACAGTGGTTTTTCTAATTTTAGCATATGTAGAAAGACCCTGGAGCACTTCTCACAGATCTTGACCTCCCCTCATAGATATTTTGATTCAGTAGATATAGTTGACTACAAACCCACATTTTAAACAAGTACCGCAGGTGACTCTGATGCAGCCATTCTTTGGAAAATATTACTCTTGAGCTAACAAAAAAACAATTTGGAACTCCAGTATGAGTTAGTTTGTTACTGTTAACAGTGAAGCTGTGAAATAATTTATCATTTCTGTTAGACATAGCTTTATACTGGCATTTATAATGACCATTGTTCATCTATGATCAAATAATCATTTTGTTTAAAACGTCATCTTGCAGGTATCATATTCCTAAACTTCATTCTACCTAGTGTTTTTGTTTTGTTTGTTTGTTTTTCTTTGAGACAGAGTCTCACTCTGTTGCCTAGGCTGGAGTGCAGTGGTGTGATCTTGGCTCATTGCAGCCTCCGCCTCCTGGGTTCAAGCAATTCTCCTGCTTCAGCCTCTTGAGTAGCTGGGATTACAGGCACGTGCCATCACGCTTGGCTAATTTTTGTATTTTTAGTAGAGACAGGGTTTCACCATGTTGGCCAGGCTGGTCTCGAACTCCTGACCTCAAGTGATCCACGCACCTCGACCTCCCAAAGTGCTGGGATTACAGGCATGAGCCACCATGCCCGGTCCCTGTTCAGTGTCTCTTGACACCAGAAAGTTTCTTTTCCTATAGGTTACACAATTCTAATTTGGAAAGTTTAGTACACTTTAAATTCTTAACAAAGAAATTATAAAATCCTGGTCAATAATGGTTTTTTATTTGCTTGAGGACACCATGCAATTTGTATTTTTATATCCAGAGATCAGAATCTGTAGTTAAATATTCTACAGAAAGACAGCTTTAATGGACATTTGCTGACTGTCACTATGCAATCATTTGTCACCAGGAGTGCATTGTCCTCAAATATAATGGGAATAAAATAGGAACTGTGTCACTATAAATCTAAATAGCAAGAAAATAGTAGGCTAGACTCCCCCTGTTTGCTGAGGACACCTTAATGGAAACATAAATACCATAATCACATGCTTTTTGCATGCATTTTACCACTAAAGAGAAAAATGTCGATTTTAAAAGAAAAGACCTTTGTGAACTTGTTTTCCCCTCCTGTTAAAATCAGAATCTGGTTGTGTCAAAAGGAAGCCTGGCAAACACAGAACAAAACTAATTTTCTTAGATATAGGCACTTATTAAGCATATGCTCTTTTAGAAGTGTTGGGTCATATAACAAAGTTGCATTTGCTACTCAAAAAGTCAAATACTACTTATGTTTGTTTAGTATTACTTACCTCTGTTTTTCTTGAAACGTGAGAAAGTAATTCTCAAAGGTAGTCAATCTCATTGTAATGTGAGTTCTGTAAGTTGGTGCCTTTGCTAATTAATGTGCTCCATCCAACCTGGACCTGATCTCAGTGTCCTTGGCTGTCTACTAATATCTCTGGCCTTGGGTAGCTCCTTCTCCATTCGTGCTAACCACTCTTCCAAACTTTGTTGCTCCCTTCAACACAACTCAGCTCCAGACCTCTAGCCCATCCACATGTGTACCTGGGCCACTTGCCTCTCCTTAATAGCTGAAGATCACCTTTCCTCCTTCCAGCCAGCTCTCTAAACAGTCTTCCAGATCCCAGCCCCACCCCTTCAAGGCACCTGCTCCGTTAGTGTCTCCCTCTGAGCCCCTGTTTTCAGCCTCTGCCTCTCTACTAGAACTTCCATGTAAACATGTTAATGTCTACCATACAGTTTAAAAAGAAAAAAATTGGCCAGCTGTGGCAGCTCACGCCTGTAATCCCAACACTTTGGGAGGGTGAGTCTGGAGGATTGCTGGAGCCCAGGAGTTTCAGACCACTTCGGGTAACATGGCGAAAACCCATTTTTACAAAAAAGTTAACAATTAGCTGGGCATGATGGTACCTACCTGTAGTCTCAGCTACTTGGAAGGCTGACATGGGAGGATCGCTTGAGCCCAGGAGTTCGAAATCAGCCTGGGCAACACAGTGAGACCCCGTCTCTACAAAAAATAAAATTAGTTGGGCATGGTGGCACCTACCTGTAGTCTCAGCTACTTGGGAGGCTGAGGCAGGAGGATCACTTGAGTCCAGGAGTTCGAAGCTTCAGTGAGCTATGATTGTCGTACCGATGTACTCCAGCCTAGGCAACAGAATGAGACCCTGCACTGCAACCTGGGCGATAAATGAGATTCTGTCTCTCAAAAAGATAAAAAGAAAAATTCCCTTTTTACCATCTAGCTATTTGCTTCCCTGTTTTTCTCCTTCACTTCTAATTCAAACTTCTTGAAAGATAATTAGTACATTTGATGTAGACTGCCGGATCTTCTTTCCCACATCTCTGGTTCATTCCTCTCATTGTATGATGGGCATGATGCTTCCCCAAAGATGCCCACGCCCTAATTTCTGGATCTTGTGAATGTTAAAAGGCGAAAAGGACCTTCAAATGGGGAGGTTTTCCTGGATTATCCTTTTGGGCCCAGTGTAATCACAAGGCTTTATCAGTGAAAAAGGGAGTCAGAAGGGGCAGAGTCAGAAAGGAACTCAAGATGCTGCCCTATTGGCTTTGAAGTCAGAGGAAAGGACCATGAGCCAAGGGATGCAGATGGCTTCCAGTAGCTGGAAAAAAGCAAGGAAGCAGATTCTTCCCTCAAGCCTCCAGAAGGAACTTGGCCCTGATTTTCATCCAGTGAAACCCATTTCAGACTTCTGACCACCAGAACTATAATATAATAAATGTGTGTTGTCTCAAGGCAATACACTTGTGGTGATTTGTTGCAGTATCCATCATGTATTTGTTTCCTAATGGCTTCCTAGAAGTCTGATTCAATGAAACTTGAGTCCTTTGCATTCTAGATTACTCGGTGGCATTCCTGAAACTCTGTTCTCTTTGTTTTTGTGACACTGCTTTCTCCTTCCTTTGAAACTATCCTTTTTTTTTTTTTTTTTTAAGAGAGAGTCTTGCTCTGTCACCCAAGCTGGAGCCAGTGGTGCAATCATAGCTCACTGCAGCCTCAAATTCCTGGGCCCAAGCGCTTCTCCCACCTCAGCCTCTTGAGTAGCTGGGACTACAGGCATGTGCCACCATGCACAGCTAATTTTTAAAATTTTTTGTAGACATAGGGTCTTGCTATACTGCCTTAAACTCCTGGGTTAAGCCATCCTCCCACCTTGGCCTCCCAAAGCACTGAGATTATAGGTGTGAGCCACTGTGCCCTTTTGAACTATTCTTTAGTTGTCTCTTCAGAGGTTCTATTCCACTTTTTCCTCTTAGATTTTGGATTCCCTAGGGAAATAGCTCTGGACCTCTGCTATTTCCTGTATGTTTTTCTTGGTTAGTGTTTTAACTACCATTAGGCGTGATCTCACTAACCCAGTTTTCTCTTTACAAGCCCCAGATTTCTCCAGCACCACCAGCTGGGAATGCACATTTCCTGTGCCTGTCAGTCACCTGATCCCAACCGATCTAAAACAGAATTCATCATTCTTCATTCTAAACCTCCTCTAGTTTCATCTGCCTAATCTCAGCAAATGCAATCACAACCCACACATCTCAAGCCAGAGCCTTTCTTTTGTAGCCTGCTCCCCCCATGACAGTCAGAGACAAAGCCATTATAAGTAATTCTACATCCTTCTCTCCTTCTGTCGTGCAGCCCATGGATACTGATGGTCATCTCCTGACCCCTCTCCCATCTCCAGTCTTGTTCTCCACAAGTCCATATTTCACCCAGTACCTGGAGTTTTGTACCTGCAACAAAATATGACCATGTCATTCCCTTGCTTAAAATAATTTTGTGGCTTATTGTCTCCAAGATGCAGTCTAAGCCCTCAGTATGGTGTTTATGGGCTGTAAGACGTCCAGTCTCGGGCTAATTATATCAGACTGTGTCATATTGGTTCACATCATACTAGAGGATCAGTTTAAAAGCATAAATCCAATTGCGTCTAATACATGGGTGAATTACGTGGCTCCTTGGTGTTATACATTTTGCAAATGTTAAATTTTGGTGAGTTAAAAACAAGCAATCACCATCCATTAAGCTATTCTAATATAGTTAGAGATGCAGCAATGAAATTAAAGGCTGAGGTGACATAAACCACCCAACAAATGAAATCTTAAAAGTAATGAAGCCATAAATAAGGTCATGGCTAATTTTAAAGACTTCTTGTTTAATTCTTTTTGTTGATTAACATTGCCCGAAACCACAATTTGTTTGTAGAAGTAATGTGTAATGGGGGTTATTTATATATTAATTTTAGCCTTAGAGGAAGTGTAAATATTCTGCAGAAATATGAGGATAAGTGAAAACTGTTTTAGACTTTGGTCGTTAGCAGGCAAATAATCCTCCAGCAGAGTATCTGCATTTTTGTTTTAATGTCTTTTCCTTCGTAGGCCACTGAACTTTTAGGTCTTTAAAGATATTTTAGGCTGTTCCATGATCAAAATCTACTTGAGCTGCCTGGAATTTCTTTTGATTGTAGCCTTCTAACAAAAGCTCCAAGATTCTGCTTCATGTGCAGTTTGGCACGATAGCTCATCTTTCTATTTCGACCTAATCGCTTGGTTCTCCTGTCCTTTAGATAGTCCAAACCCATGGCTTCAAGTACCAATCTTGTTGGTATTTTGTGATCTTAAGTTCGTGTTATTTTCTTCCTTGCTCCTGCATAAGGATGGAATATCAATCAACTATTAATAAAAATTCATGAGGATTTATGTGGAGTCCCATTGTGAGATGCATTTTCAACTTCTTAGGAGACTTTATCGAGCCCTAAATCCACAATCCAGTTCTAAATTAACTTCCCAGATGTTCTAGAGCTTTTCCTTGGGTACCCTAAGTCCTTGGTGTAAATAACTATTTGATTACTTTCTTTCTCTTGTTGTTTCATTTCTTCTTCCATTTTTTTTCCCCATTGGTTGATTTTGTGTAACTAAAGAAGATGCAGTAGTTGATTTTAGAAGATACCTGTTTTCTTTTCCAATCAAGGAAGTTGAGATATCCTTAGCATTTTTCATTAAAACAGTTGTGTACATAGAAATGTAAAAATTATAAACTTTCTGTATCGTTACAGAACAGAAAGTAACTAGATAATTCGTTTGTTGTATGGCTATGTAATAACTATTTGAATATGCATTTGACATTGCATAAAATAGACTCCAATGTTAGAGTGAATTAATGTAGATTAGTGTATATATACATTTTTGTAAAACTCACAGATATTTTTAAACTGGATTTTCTGTATCAGTTTATGCCTTTCATCACTAGTTCTATTCCATAGACTATATAGGGGGTCTTGTGTTGACTCTTTAAGAATACAAGGATTTGAAAATATTTGTTCCTAAAACAAAATGTTTTGGGACCAGGTAGTTGTCTCCAAGGTGATTCCTTTTGGTGAGGTAGGCGGATGTCTCTTGCAGCTTAACTGTTTTTACAGACTATAAATGTAAATTAAATATTACTTACAGGCAAGGAACTGATCTTAGCCTGAGACTGCACTTCTTTATCACCTTTGTTTTAACTGAAAGTCCTGATTGCCTCCAAGAGAGGCCAGCCTGGCCCTGCTCCAGCTATGGTAACCTTGCCGGGGTTTGGGGCCTGACCGAGTGTGGAGCAAATGAAAGAGCAGAAGCCCATGGAGCCCAGTTCATGACCAAAGCTGCAGACTATCCAGAGGAAATGGTGAATACCAAGTTCATGAGGCCAGAGGATTTCCTGGATGTGCACAAATTCGGACAAAAGCTTCACTACTTGGAATTGATTGATAATGTCCGTCTAAGTAGACAAAATAATATAAAGTCTGAATTAGTGAATTATTAGTGAATGTGTTCAAAGATATGATATTCTGAACTTTAAAGTGTATCCAGCAGCTCAGATGAAAGGATTACACTGCTTCAGTTAGTAAATCTTTATTTTTTAAACTCTACTATAGATTGTTTTTCATTCCAATTTTGAAATCAGATTTGCTTAAACTTTGTTTTGATGTGATTCATGTGTTGATTCCAACAGCATTAGAATAGAAAGTAGTTATTCTAAGTTCTCCTCAAATGAATCCCCCTAAAATCTTATTTATACTATAAATTTATATGGAAAAATGTACTTAATAGTGGAAGAGTAAGTTTCTTTATAAATTTTCAAAAGCTACAAATAGTGGCATGTAAAATAATTAGAAATCACCTCTGTGAAAAATACTGCTATAGTTTCATGTTGACTTCATATAATTCTGGAATTGTGAAAATCTGTTTTAAAAATAAGAGTATGTTATCTTGCATGAAGAAAAATGTTATTTAAAAGGAAAAAAGTTTGCCATTTCAGAACTTACTGATTATGATGACCTGAAAACAGTTCCCTCCAGATAAATCTGCATGACAATCACAGAACAGATATCTTTTTCCTCTTTTCCCTGGCCTCTGCTTTGATTACTTAACAGGTCATTCATTGCGAGACAGAAAGTTTGAAAAGCAATAATTTTTTATTCTTTTGAAAGTTATATCATACACTGAACCTGCATCAGGTACTTAGAAGGCGGTGCAGTGGTAAAATAAAAATTTAATTCCAAGTTTGTTTTTAATTCTATTATTACCTAGGATTTTTAAAGAAGGGAAGGGCAGGATGCAAATGGAATTGGGGTGTGCTGGGGATGTAGAGGACCAGTTGAGCAAGGTACAGACAATACAACTCCAAGGGGTGCTATGAAACTACAGCGTGGATTGGAACACTTCCGGTGATTTTTTTTTCTGGCAGTTGGCAGCCAAGTGTCTTGAGGAATGAGGGTTTTCTCTATATTTCACAGAGTCACTGTGTGGTCTGTGGCGGAAAGGAGGGAGACCTAAAAATGATTTAAATTGTAAATTATTAGAATTTGGATACAACAGAATTTGCCGGGGAGAGTTTTGGGGGTTTTGCAAGCTGTTAGCATAATTTAAAAAATACCTGCTTTGTAACAAAAACTAAAGCTGATTGAGGATAAAGACTTCTAATTATTGTTTTCCTTTTCTTTCTTTCCTTTGGTCTGTATATTTCAGCCCTGTGAAATAGTCAAGGGTTTAAAGTCTTCGCACAAGCCCAAAGTTCTTGTGCACATCTGTCTGTCAGTGTATCTTGCAGCCTTTGTGACTGATTACTCACTTCCCCATAATTTGGTGGTGACTGTGGGCCAAGAATTGTGGTAGGTGCCTAGGGTAGAAATGAGTAAGACCTATTCACCCCTCAAGGTCACCCCCTCTGGTATCACATAGCAGACCACACTCAATATATTGTGTACAGAGTGATAAGAATTAAATAGGATGCTAAGGAGACTGACTCGAGTTGAGGAAGGATGGGCTTCTATGGGGTGGTGTGCTTGAGCTGCATCCTGAATTCCTAAATGAGAAAGAGCTAAATTTATACACACACAAACACACACACACACACGTATACATACCTAGATGTTAATACTCACTTTTCATCACTGTTTATAAATGTTGATTACACAATTACAATGACAAAAAGAGAGATCATAGATGTTATAACAAATGTAACTTTATCTTAATTTTTTTTTTTTTTTTTTTTTTTGAGACGGAGTCTGGCTCTGTTGCCGAGGCTGTGGCGCCATCTCGGCTCACTGCAAGCTCTGACTCCTGGGTTCATGCCATTCTCCTGCCTCGCCTCCCAAGTAGCTGGGACTACAGTCATGTGCCACCACGCCTGGCTAACTTTTGTATTTTTAGTAGAGATGGGGTTTCGCCATGTTGGCCGGCTGGTCTCAAACTCCTGACGTCGTGATCCACCCACCTCGGCCTCCCAAAGTGCTGGAATTACAGGCATGAGCCACCATACCCAGCCTTAAAAATGTTTTAATTTGTTTATATTAATTAGGTACAAGTGCAGTGTTGCTACACTGGTATATTATATTGTGGGAAGTCAGGGCCTTCAGTGCACCCATCACTGGAGCAATGTGCATGCTGTACACACCAAGCAACTTCCCATCATCCAGCCCCTCCCACTCCCACGCCTCCAAGTCTCTGCTGCCCATTATGCCACACTCTACTTCCGTGTGTCCACATTATTAAGGTCCCACTTAGGAATTACAACATGCTGACCTAGTTTTGATAGACAGGGGACCTAGTTAAGGTACTGGATTTCTGTCTTCCTGGTATATATTAAATATGATGAGTACTTTACTATGAAAGTTCCTAGATACCTCTTGCCATGAAAAGCCACTGGCAGACTGCTGTGTCTTGTCTAAGTGGCCTGATTCCTTGAAACTTTCTATGATGTTTCAGCAATGAAGGGTTGCTTGGCCTCTACACTCATGTTGTCCAAAAACCTCAGGTAGCTGAGACCTTAAGACCTGCGGGATAATGAGGGAGAGCCAGGCCATGAAGAGATACTGCAGACCCTCCAAGGTAGCAACCAGATGGCTTCTAGGCCTCAGGTGCCATGGCTCATCACTGTGGGTGGTGAATGTGACAGTATGGATCAGTTCCAGAGTATGTCTGTCAGAATATTGATGTCTTTGATATAGTTTCAGCATGTGAGGAATTTAACGTTCTTGGTTTGGCCATTCATGACTGTGAATGGCACATGATTTACAGTATTGCTAGGGCCTGTAGGCTTTGCTGGAGCATCAGGGGTGAAAGAACTAATGTTAGTCAGGGACAGTATCTGTTGAGCACCTACTTGACACAAACTACCTTACTAGGCCATTTCAGATACACAGACAAATGTCATAAAGTCATGATTGAGTCCACACCTTCCTTCTGATACTTATTTGTAAGGAATTTTATTTGCATCTGGGAGAGTTCCATTAGTCTCTGTTTGTAACAGACAAATCTAAAACCTACTCCCACAGTTTCTTGTAAAGACCAGCACATCTTTGAATTGTCTTGGTTTTTTGATAAGATTTCCAGCTTTTATACCAGACCAAGGCAAACTGGATGTAAATGTAGCATTATCCTTGCTGACCACTGTTGCAGACCAACAGGTTCATAGTTTCCAACATCCTACCCATTTATAACTGAAATGGTATGTCAGTTCATAGTTTCCAACATCCTACCCATTTATAACTGAAATGGTATGTCAGTTGATTTTTAAAAGTGCAGGTGGTTTTCTGATCGTTCACTATGACTTCCCTTACAGCAAGGGCGTGAGAGCACCATTTCCCCACTTTTGTATCTAGTCCATTCTTGAAAATGTGTAACAAACGACTATGTCTATATATATGTATATATATATAGACAAATGCACACACATATATAAAACTCATATATATACACACACATAGACATATATATTCACAAAGGTTGTGTTCTCAGAATAACGGTAAAATAAACAATGATGTTTCCTGCAGGCACTGGTGATAAACTCCACTGTCTCGGGATGATCCAGGGCTGAGACACAGATCAGCAAGGGCTTTTGCCATTTCCCCATCACTGTAGAGACGTGTGTGCAGACAGGAAGCACGCTTTTCCATGAACTGTCTCTCCTGACCCCTCTGTGGACTCTGCCAGCACTTGCCCATGGCCACCACAGTTAAGTTTGCCTGTGTGGCTTCCAGGGAGAGCAGCTGGGAAGGGAGAGGAAGGGCCAGGAGATAACAAGTTGGTAGGAGCCCAGGCAAATTTTGGGATGTCACAGGAGCCTCAGTCCTTAGGAGGGAGTGAGTCACAGGTGCTTCTGCATGGAATGTCACGCTCTCAGGAGCACACACCTGTAGGGACCTCAGCGGCCTCTAAGGGGCCTGGCTCTGTCCCCACAGCACAGCAGCTGGGGGCAGGCAGGCAACACCACCAGGCAGTGACTGGAGTTAGTTGACGTGACAACACGCAGGTAATTTAAAAGTGCAGCTTTCCCCTCCCCCTCCCCAGCACACCCTGACTCCCTTCCCTGCCTTCTTTTCTTACTAGTCCTTATGGCATTATGATACAGCGTAAATGCACTTTAAAAATGTTATCATCCATCTCCTCCAGCTAGAATGAAGTTCTTTTTAGAGCGGGGAAGGGGGTGTTGTCTGTTTCATTCACTGCTGTATTCCAAGTTCTACCACGTAGACATTCAAATATGTTCTATCAATTAAGGAATGGATAAACCAAACTCCTCATCAGCACAGCAGAATCAGTTGATGGGACGTATGTGTGATAAGACCGTAAGCTGTGTAGGAGCAGAGAGGGCCTATTTCTAGAAAAGAAATCTGGAATTTCTGTCGGCAAAATGTAGTTAAACATTTTAACTGTTAAAGTCCCTTTTGCTTATTGTATGTTAAACTTATAATTCTTATAGGTTTCATAGAACTTGTATAGCTTTGAGGGAGAGGGGGGGAAGAAAAAAAGAGGATTTGATACAACACCATACCATAAGGTGGTAAGGTAAGATGTGATGTAGGTGTTTTTAAGAGCACAAGCTCTGAAGCCGGCTTAAGTTCACATCCCAGCTCTGCCATTTAACCTTCTGTGCCTTACTTCTTGTATCTGCAAAATGGGGATAATAACACTTACTTCACGGTTTTTTTTTTAGCATGACATGAATGACTACATGTAAGGGACTTTGAACACTGCCTGGCACACAGAGCAGTCCCATAAGTGTTAGTTGCTATTATTAGTATGATGCCACCACTACCATCACCATCATCTTTATTCTTGAGTTCTAAGGGCATTTCAAAGCTAAAAGGTTTGCTACAGAGATTGTTTTTGCATGGGTATGATATTGGATTCTGTATCTTATTTTTAGCATCTTTTATATGTAAACACCACTTAAGTTAGATTTCTCACCTTTGTATTTTATGATACAACTGATGTCTGTACCTCTTTACCTTACATACTCCTGCTAAAATGGGCATGGTTATGGACATTTGATTATTTTCTTAATCTTTAGTAATTTGGTATAGTATTTCACTTGAATAGCTAAAGATTAATTTCCATAACAGGAGACTAAGGTGAAAGAGGTTTGTGATATTAGAGGATGTGATTGAAGATTGTGCAGGCCTCAGGCCTGGAGTCAGGCTCTCCCAGAGCTTGTGATGCAACCTGAATAATTCTCACTCTTAAGAGAGAACTGCTTTCCTCCTGGAAGTATGGAGGGGAATGATAAAGCCGTCTTCAATAGCTCTCTGATATATTTAAATAAAATCTGCCATAGAATTGCATAATAGTATTAGAAATGCCTTGTATCAGTATATGATAATTAATTAAAATAAGTTCTATGTTAATAAATGTGTAGTGTACTATTATTGATGTTTGCTTTATGGTAAACAGGAAATATCCTGAGTGAATTTTTTTTTTTTTTATTTCCAGCTTGGAAATGATAAACTAAATCTGAAAAGGGGCTTTTTTTTCTTTTATTACTGAGTATGTCTTTTTCTGGCACATTTTTTCCACTTACCTGGGGTCAACTACATACATACCTCCTAAAATGAAGTCTCTCTATACCCAAGGATAGCTAAATGCCCGTCAAGGAATAAATGAATGCATTTGAGTTGCTTTAATTAGCTAGGTGTGATTTAAAGGTTGCTGAAATCAAAAAGCCTTATTCATTTTTCATCAATAATCACTTACCTTAATATTTCATTAGAACCTGCTGATTTGTAGACCTCCTTCTGGGCTTTGATTCATTATGACTGCAGACATAATTTAACTTTCTCTCTTTTTCTCGTTCTGTATTATGCTCTTTCATCTCTGAGACACTGTTAAGATGTTTCCAACATTCAGAAGGCTGCTAATTGATCCAACTTTTTTTCTCTTTTTTTAACTGTACTTAAAGTTAAGAGTTCTAGGCTGTGGAAAGTGTGTGTGTGTGTGTGTTTGTGCACACACGCGCGCGTGTGTGTGTGTATTTAGGCAGTTTTCTTTAATTCTTTAAACAGCTGATAATAATGTGTAAATTTTCTATTTCGTATGTTCTGAGAGTTAAGATGGATTTATCATATGCAGCAGGCAGGAAGTACATAGTTTGGCCACATTCTTAGACTATGCCATCAATTAGAAAGAACAAAGCATCTCATGTGTGGCATGCTCACCAGATAAGATCGCTATCCATGCATATACCTTATTTTCAAAATATTTCTCTAGTTGCTTTAGATGCAGCCTAGCCCGTGGCCTCGGATGCGCAGCGTGCCTGGTGGACTCAGGTAGTGGCTGCTATCCCGGGCATCTGTGCTGCCACCTAGGGAGTATGACTCTGATGCAGAGAAGTTGAGAGATGGGCCCTCAGATTAATAGGACGCTTGTGCAGAAAAGAGCCATTCTTCTTCTTAAACTGTGCCTTGACTTTATATGAATGATCAGATCAGAGCCAGAGACAGACCATCCAGGGTGGGGGACATCTGGTTGGAACTTCTTAAAAGCCAAAATTCCAGGCACCTGTCTTTAAACACAGTTATGTCTTAGGATTTCTGGGGGGAGTAGCTAATCTAAAACATAAAAATATACCCAGCATAGACTGGAATTCTGACCGGCTGATGGTGGCAATGAGAACAGAAAATAAATAAATATGTAACTAGATATTTTTCATTTCTTCCAGATTATGGAATGCTGCATGTCTGTCTTTTGTAACCATGTTAAATGGTTTGTATAAAGTGCATATTATTAACTTTCACTAGCTGTGCCAGTTTTGATGCTGAGTAAAAATTGCTAAATGTTAAGGAATAAATTTGTGTCCTTAAAAACTTGGTAAATTCAGGCCGAGCATGCTGGCTCATGCCTGTAATCCCAGCACTTTGGGAGGCTGAGGTGGGAGGATCGCTTGAAGCCAGGAGTTTAAGACCAGCCTGGGCAACATAATGAGATGCCTATCTCTTAAATTTTTTTTAATTAGAAATAATGAAAAAATTTGGTAGATGTAGATGTAGATTTATTCAGTAGTGTAAGTATATTCATTGGACTAGACCTTGTATTAACTTATTGATACTTTCCATAAAACATAATGCTGGTCTCCCTTACATCCTAGATTTCTGTTTCAAACACAAGTCTAAAAAATTAACAAGCCACCAATGTAAATATCTACTGATGGAAAATTAGAAGAACTCTTATGTGGTATGAGATTTTAACCACCATTTAAAATTATCAATCCCTGGTTAACCAAGGCTACTCTTCACATTTTGCTTTCCTTTGGAATATTTATTGATAGTGCTTTCTAATACACTGTGTGTGTGTGTGTGTGTGTGTGTGTGTGTGTGTGTGTGTGTGTTACAGTTAACATGAATTGCTTTGTGTATGAGTTTTAATACTATTCTTTGCTTATGATGATCTTCAGGATTCTGGAAGAAGTTTTCAGTATAGACTGTCTCTTCATTGGGCCTTAACTTTGTGACCTCAGCCTGCCTTTGTGGCTTCACAGCCATTGTTCTACCTGTGTGTGTAGGTGTGTGCTGGTGCCGGGAGGTGCTATTGTAGATAGACCCATGAGGCATTGGATTCAGATCCTGGCTCTGCCACTTACTTGGATGTTGGGCAAGTTATTTGACCTCTGTGAGCCTCGTTATATTCATCT
Organism: Theropithecus gelada; assembly: GCF_003255815.1. Taxonomy (NCBI): domain Eukaryota; kingdom Metazoa; phylum Chordata; class Mammalia; order Primates; family Cercopithecidae; genus Theropithecus; species Theropithecus gelada. The sequence continues at coordinate 15,539,925 of NC_037677.1, forward strand.
GTATTTCCATTTTTTTGTCCTATTGTTAGACCATATGTCAGCTGTGTCCTGATTTTTATATTTGGAGAATATGTTCTTGCCATGCATGATGATCTGTGTTAGAAGCTATTGGGGCTGAAAGAGAAATACAGATTCAATTTCTGATAGTAATGTTCCTCCAGTCTTTTGGGAGGATAACAGACGGACTTAAATAACACCACCAGTTTTATTGACCATGCTGTTTATTTTAATAGCTAAGCCAGAATGGTTTGATTGACTTTTGAAAAATCTGGTATTTTTTTTTACCATATGGACAAGGCCATATCTGGAGTGCCAAGCTAATAAGCCTTCTTTTCTTTGCCAGTGAACCATGAAAGTTGTTAGCAAAATGTTTTATCTTGAATTGATCCATTTTCCAAGCTCTTGGTGATATAAACACCCATCTTAAGGGATAAAGTGCAGATTATCTTTCATCAGTCATTGAATTTTGTCGCATCAAAGAACTGTAGGCAACTTTTTGGAATGATCTAAAAAGGAATGTACATAGTGTGGTTTGGGATGCCTAAAAATGTGTAGGACTACTGTAAATTGGTTACTTATCAGTACAAAGTACAGGTTACATTATTTTGAATGATGTTGTAATACTTGAATGTAAAAAATGGGAGTATAGTAGTACTTAATTATAACTTTTTTAAAAAAAGTTAAGGTTTAAAGAAGGATGACTGTACTTTTCCCATTCTTACAAAAGGTCCAATGCACACATCATTCTGAGTCAGAATGCCACCAATTTCTGTATCTAGCAATGAAACAATGTAACCAGTATTAGTTGTCTTTCAGTCTAATCAATGAATTAAGTATTCATTCCATCCCAGGCCTCCTTGGTACCATCAAAATATTTGTATTTTTCATTTCTGTCCTCTTTATGTTCCTGTTTTTCTTTATGTTCTTTAGCATGTATTTGAAGCATCTTTTTAAAAGTTATTTTTCCTCTGATTCTATCATCACTGTCCTTTCTGGGTCTGTTTTTTGTGTTTTTTGTTTTGTTTTGTTTTGTTTTGTTTCTTTCAGACAGAGTCGCTATGTCGCCCAGGTTGGAGTGCAGTGGCATGATCTCAACTCATTGCCACCTCCGCCTCCCAGGTTCAAGCGAATCTCCTGCCTCAGTCTCCTAAGTAGTTGGGATTACAGGTGCCTGCCACCATGCCCAGCTAATTTTTGTATTTTTAGTAGAGATGACAGTTCACCATGTTGGCCAGGCTGGTCTCGAACTCCTGACCTCAGGTGATCCACCCACCTTGGCCTCCCAAAGTGCTGGGATTACAGGTGTGAACCACTGTGTCCATCCTGTCTGTTTCTATTGATTGATCTTTCTCCTGATTGTGGGCCACATTTCCCTCTTCCTTTCTATGTCTAATAGTTTTTTATCGGATATCAGGCATTAAACGTTTTGTATTACTGGGGGCTTGGGTTTCATTTTTTTTTCTTTGAAAGGAGGCTCTTGCTCTGATACCCAAGTTGGAGTGTGGTAGCTCACTGCAGCCTCACACTCCTGGGCTCCAGCAGTCCTCCCACCGCAGCCTCCTGAGTAGCTGGGACTACAGGTATGCACCACCACACCTGGCTTCATTGTATTTTGTGTGTGTTGGATCTTTCCCAGAAGGCAGTTAAGTTACATGCTAATCCTTTATTTTTAAATTGCCTTTTAATTGCTTTTAGACCAGTTTCAGAGTAACCTTCATTCTAAGGCCTAATTTAGCCCCATTTCCAAGGCGTAGCCCTGCTTGACTGAGTACCCAGGATATTCAGCCAGCATGATCAATGCAGTCCCTTCCTCTTTGTGGGTACTGTCATGGTGCCGGCAGTTGTTCATCTTATGGCCGCCTGGTATTTATTCTTTTCACAGAAGTTGTTCTTGTCTGGGCTTACAGGATTTTCCCTTCCTCATGCCCAGAGTGGGAATCAAAGACTGAAGAGGGCCCGTGCCCATTTCTGGAGCTCTTTCTCTGTGTAGCTCTCTCCTCTCAGGTCATCTGTCTAAAGATGCTGACCACCTTAGCCTCCCCAAATTCATAATTCTGCCCCCTCAGCTCAGGGTGGCTGCAGTGTGGTTTGGTTTCACTCCCTGCACTGCAGTGCCCCGCAAGATGAGGTGGTGGTGGGGTACCCCTTCTTTATTTCCTTTTCTCAGGGGTTATAGTTTTATCCATCTTGGCCCCCAATTCCTGCTGAAAATAGTTGTTTCCTCTATTTTGTCTAGTTTTCTAGTTGCTTGTAGTAGGAAGTTAATTCTAGACTGCTGTATCTTCTTATTGCTGGAAGTGGAAATCCCTTAAAATATATTTGAACAATTGTTCTACTAGAGGCTTCTACCATCTCCTTACCTCATTCTTACACTTAAACCCCTTAAAATGGGCTTCAGCCCCTCTCTACTAAAGAAGATTCTTTTCAGGTGACAAAATTGCCAAATCTGGAGGCCATATCATAAAAATGTGTCCTCATTTGACCCTTCTTCCTTGGTCTCTAGCGCTCTTCTGTGTCTTCACTGCTCATCCCCACCTTTTGGGCGGTTCAGTTGTCCCTGTTGTGATTCTCATGTGCCTACTCCCTTGTCTAGGTTTCTCCCTATCACATCTTCAGCTGTCACTGGTGTGATTTCCAGAGTCACTGTAGTAGCACCACTCTGTGCCACACACCAGGCCTGGCTCCACACACATGTCTCTGGGCATCCTGACAACATCACAAACTCAATGGGGACAGATCTGGTGGGGTCTTTATTATCCAGACTGTGGCTGCCACTCTGTCCCCTCTCTCTGCTCTTTTCACCAGCACCCTGCGCATGTCCTGTGCTCTTCTTGCTTCTCCATCCTTAGCCCTCATACCTGGTTCTGGAGTGCTATTGATTCTATTTCTGTACTTTTTCTCAGATCAGTTCTTCCCCACCCATTCCTTTTGTTTGTCTCTTTGTTTGTTTCAGGGATGTATTACCCCTTGTCTGACATAATGAAGTCACAGCATTTCCGTGTCCACACCCCTCTCAGCCCCCTGTGATCCCTCTTAGTCCTGTCTGTTACCTTTCTAAATTCTAACCTGGGTCATCTCACTCACCCTCTCCAAAGAACAATGGCAGAATCAAGTCCAACTTACTTAGTGTGGCATTCTCAGTCTAGGGGAGCATTGCTGACTCCATCCCCAGTGTTTATCCTCTTTGAAACTAGTCACCTAGGGCTCTTTCCCATCCCAGATTGCATCAAGCATTTTCCTACCCCCATTACATATGCCTTCTCATCAGTGTGGAATGCCCTGCTGCAGCCCTCTGCTAATTCTCCAATGCCATCTTTTCTGCAAATTTAGTGCTTTTAGTTGGAATGAATCTCTTCCCATCCTCAGATCTGAAAGAGTTTGTATGTCTGCTGAGACTTCCTTGGGTGTCTCAACAGGATTGTTAAAAGCTATCTCCACTTTTTGCACAGTTTGTACTTTTCCCCGTGTTCTCTGGACATCTTTGGTGATGTTGGGAAGTCATTAAGGCATTTCCTGAGATCTGATTTTAGGACTCACACTGCTGCTAGAAAACAGTCTCATACATAGGGCTGTGGGATCACTGTGTACAAGACAAGCTCTCCTGTAAGGAATAACTTATCTTAAGGAGATAAGGATAAGGACCATGCCTTAATTCACCCTTATCCCCTCCAAATGCATTTGTACATTTTTGGAGAATTTAAAGGCAATATGTAAGATGAATTAGTGAAAAACGATGACTGCAAGTTACTTAATGACTCGATTCATTTATTTAAGAAGATTCCTTTATATAGCATATGAACTCAGCATGTAAAAATGATTCAGTTTTTAAAATTAGATTGTATAAGATTTTTAGTAACATATCAATGACATGGGACAGAATATATCACTTTACAAATCTATTATTACACTGTGATTTTTTGCTAGGACGTCTTTCCTCAAAAATAACCATAATTTAGAATTGATAACATTGCATGTTTTTCTTGGTGACTTTCTTAAGCCAGTGATCATGATATATTATCCTCCTGATACTGCTGGATTCAAGAACAGGTATCAAAAGGAAACAAAGTGTGTAGGTTATTTTGAGGCCCTTCAGTATCTCTGCCCGTCTGTGTTTTCTTCCTGTGCAGTTATTCAGGCAAGACTGGGCACTATGTTTAACTAGACGCAACATTTTGCTGATTTCCTTTAAATGTTTCCTGAGTAAGAAATATATTATTCCTTAATCAGCCTCTTTTGAGATGTCTGTTTATATTAAACAAAATCTTACTTCAATTAGTTTCAAATTCTAAGCAAAAGTACTGGTAATTAGACATTGTCTGAAGTAACATCCTGTTACTGTACTGCAATATTGAAGTTGAAATGCAACAGAAACAAATATTAAGCTTATTACCACATTTATCAATGTATTGGTATTCTTTAACTGATCAGCCACATAGAAAAACTAATACTGACAAGGAATTTTTCTTTTCTCAAACTTAAGCACTGAGAATTTGGGAAGCTTAACACCTTTCTCTTCTTACCTGTAAAATTAGATAACTGTATATAAATAAATAATTATAATCACTATCTTGTAGGGTTGTTGTGCTGGAGGAATGATCTAACCTAGCTAAAACATTTGGCATAGTGACTGCTTGCAGTATTATACACATATTTAATTATGGCACAGGTCAAATTTGATGACTATATATATATACACATATATACATATATATACACACACACATATATACATATATATACACATATATACACACACACACACATATATATATATATATTTTTTTTTTTTGAGACAGAATCTTGCTCTGTCACCCAGGCTGGGGTGCAGTGGCACGATCTCGGCTCACCGTAACCTCTGTCTCCCAGGTTCAAGCAATTCTCCTGCCTCAGCGTGCACCACCACGCCCAGCTGATTTTTGTATTTTTAGTAGAGACGGGGCTTCACCATGTTAGCCAGGCTGGTCTCGAACTCCTGACCTCGTGATCCATCCACCTCGGCCTCCCAAAGTTCTGGGATTACAGGTGTGAGCCACCGCGCCCGGCCGTATTATGATTTTTTAAAAGTCCTTCCAGTAAGTAGATCTTCAGACTTCAGTGAGTAGCTCAGTTACTTGAAGAAGCATTTCATTTTAGCACATCGTAGAATATTGGACAACACCTTGGAGTTTATTTTAAATGGAAATTAATCTGTAAAAACTGTGGGCCATCTATGGAGCAAACAAAATGAAATAATCTCTGAATGTGACATACTGGGCAGTGTACTTAATATATGTTACATATGCATAAGGATGATTTGCATCTATCTGGTGTTTTCCGGGTCCCGTGTTTTGAATGTGGGCATCAGGTGGGATGAGAGCATTTCAAACTTGAACTGTGAGTACATGAACCACCGTAACATTAATTGGCAGTAGTATTTCATAATGTGTGTGATCTGTTGCAGTGGTAAAATAGATTATTTTTAGATTCCCAATATAAAATTGTTTTCTCACTAGGTAATTATAATTGGTTCTATGTGTAACACAAATTTTAAATATTTTATGTTATTAGTTAACACCAGCATAACACAGATACTAACAAGGTAGAAATGCAAATGGATGTTCCTGTTTCTTAAACTGTGGCTACAAATGGAGAATTGGTTCCGTAAACTGTTGTTATCATCGCTTTTTGAGATGGAGTCTTGGTCTGTTGCCCAGGCTGGAGTGCAGTGGTGGGATCTCGGCTCACTGCAACCTCCGCCTCCCAAATTCAAGTGATTCTCCTGCCTCAGCCTCCCGAGTAGTTGGGATTACAGGAGTGCACCACCATGCCCTACTAATTTTTTGTATTTTTAGTAGAGGCAGAGTTTCACCATGTTGGTCAGACTGGTCTCGAACTCCTGACCTCAGATGATCTGCCTGCCTCCACCTTTCAAAATGTTTAAATTATTTTTAATGTGCGTACTTTTTACAGGGTCTTTACAGTGGTCATCATTTCTCATGGAGAGGTAGTGATGTTTTGACATGCTACTTTTGTTCGTGGTGAAATATTGGTTTTCATTAAACTTCATGTTGAAAATAAAACTTTTAGAATCATAGATTTCTGCCATTTTAGAGCTGGAAGGAGCGTGATTTAACAACCCTCATTTTATGGAAGTTGAACTGGTCTGGGGGTGTGGCGCTGGGGATGAAGGGTGCAGATGAACGTAGTCGCCTCTTACCATCGTCTTTCCTTTTACGGATGCCCTCTCACACCTCTCACACCTGATGTGGATTTGGACACCTCCAGGCTAGAGGGGCCACTGTCCTTAAATAGGAGTGCTGCCTTGGTCAAGGTTACCTGATTATCAGTAGCCTTTTATTAAATTCGTAAACAGGCATGATCATACCTAGTTTTCCGATTAAAAAAAGAAGATACACTGATCAAGCAAATTACGTATATGAAAGCATGCATAAAAATGTAAAACTGTACCAGTGTGTTATGTTCTACTGTGATTACAATGACCCCTGTATACTGACCTCTCCCATGAGCTCCAGGAGTGAATTCAAATGCAAAGATGTATATGATAGCAACTTTGGAAAGTAGAGTACACTTGACCATGCCAGCTGGTGATCGTAAATATACCTGGATTTAGGTATTTCTGTTTAAATGATACCTAGTTAAGGGTCTTACTTAGACTGAGAAGAGATTTTTTTTAAAAAAGAGACTCAATATGCACAATACAGATAGTTATAACCATGTTGACTTGAGAGTTAAACAGATACAGCTGTTTGTGAGTAAGCCAGACAAATGTGATTTGAATGTTGAAGTACTGATCACGCCTCTTTAGAACCTGGTAAGAATGCCGTGGTCTGGGACATCTGGGTCCATTTCTTCTGGCGTTGGCACTGAGACCTTGCTCCCTCCTGAATTCCATGTCTTCCCTATTACTCCCGCAGGCTCAGGTGGTGGTAGTTCCCTGGAGCGCACCTGTGGTCATTGCGCAGTTCGTTCAGGTTCTTCTGAAACATCTTGATGGCCCTTCATTGCAGCTGTGATGAAGACCTGTTGCCCTGCTGTGTGTTGAGTGCTTACTGTTTCCCTGCTTCCTTCTTCTTTTGCCTACTCCAGTGCTGCTTTCCGCTCCTCTGTTCTGTGCTTTTCCTTTTTCCTCTCTTTATGGACCTGTCTTTGCCTTTTCACTTCTGTGAACACCAGACACCCTGTGCCCTCCCACTGCTGAGGCCCGCCAGGACCACTGGGTCTCCCACCGCCCGTGCTCCCCAGGGTTCACTGTCCAGCCACGCTGGCCTCCTTGCACTCCTTGACTAGGCCAAATGCAGAGTCCTAGGCTGCTCATGCCCCTGCCCTTGCCATTTCATCTGCTGGGTGTCCTGCTCTGGATCTTGAAATGACTGGAGTCTTCCTGTTATCCAGGCTCAACTTAAGAGTTTCCTCTTTAGTATGGTCTCCCTGATGTCCTGTCTGAAGCACAAGCCGGGCCCCACCACATACACATCCTCTCAAGCACATGGTTCCTCTTGAATGCTTTTTATACCTAGATCCATATCTCACATTGCCCTGTGCATTCCTGTGTTGTTCTATTTCTGAGTCTGCCCTCTTAAGTGTAACTCTAGGAGAGCGGAGACCCCATCTGTCCTGTAAAGCTGTGAGTCTGCAAGCTCCGAAACAGCGGCTGGCAGACAGTGGCTGCTCAGTTGACACTGGTTTCACGGATGTGTGTGCAGGGTGTGGGCTCCACAGCCCTGAGCGTTTCTTTGTTTGGTGGTGCACGCTCAGGCAGTTTCTGTCTGTGTTGTCTTCTCTAGGTCCTTCTGTCTATAGTTTTGAACTCTGCTTGGCGGGAGGGAGTGTTTACCTCTCCTCAGAAAATCTTGCTCTGGAGACAGGAAGGGATAGGTTGGGGAAAAGGAGGCTGACTCCTGGATGTGCCACCAAGAAGACGGTCTCCACCAGGAAGCAAAAGAAGTCCTCTCTTTATGGTGCTCCCTGTTTCTTGTTTTAAAGCAACTTCTTTTCACCAAATCCAAAAATCCCACCTTTCCTCAAGGCAGCTGTAATTAAAAGCCTGTTTGTCAAAGATTTTGCTATTCAAAATTTCACATGCCTTCTGAGAAACTAAAACTCCTGAAAATTGTTATCATTGAATACAGAAATCGAATTATCCCTTTGACTAAAGCGTAAAATTATCTGAATATGAAATTGATACTTTTTTTGTATAAAACTTTACAAAACACAGAAAAGGGAAAAGATCATCCGGTCCCCAAAACAGTAATTTTTAATATTTTAGAGTATATTCTTAGACACATACAGTTATTTGCACATCTGTACTTATTCAGAACTCAAAATCATACTCTACATAACTCTTTAGTAATGTGCCCTCTTACCTAATATGTCACAAACATCTTTCCAGACCACTCAGTGTTCTCTTACGAGAACATTTTTTAAGTGGCTACATGATGTTTCCTTTTATGGATTTATCTCGGTCAAGTTGCTTAACCTCTAAGCCTCGGTTTCTTGGTCTGTAAAAGGGAATCATAATTGTGCCTTAAATAACCTAAAGGAATTTGACGGGGGTCGTACACTAAAGCACTGAGAATGTTCCTGCCACATAGGATGTGCACAGTGATTGTTAGCTGCTGTTTCTGTTTATCCAATTTCCTACTACCTTGTAACAACTTAAAATGAACTATGATTGATGTCTATGATCTGTCCTATTTCCTGCCAATAAAATATTTTTAAAGTCTAAAAATATTCATATTTTTTATTTTCAAATAATATTATCAAAAGATGGTAGGGTATTTCTCCTTAAGGCAAACACCAATTTTTTTTTTTTTTTTTTTTTTTTTTGAGATAGAGTGTCACTCTGTCGCCCAGGCTGAAATGCAGTGGAGCGTTATTGGCTCACCGCAGACTCTGCCTCCTGGGTTCAAGTGACTCTCCTATCGCAGTCTCCTGAGTAGCTGGGATCACAGGCACACGTCACCATGCCCAGCTAATTGTTTGTATTTTTAGTAGAGACGAAGTTTTACCAGGTTGGCCAGGCTGGTCTCGAACTCCTGACCTCAAGTGATCCACCTGCCTCGGCCTCCCAAAGTGCTGGGATTACAGGCGTGAGCCACCATACCAGGCCCACAAACACCAATTTTTAAAAACTTTGGTTTTAGCAGAAAGATCTTAGGGAAGCCAGGATTCCATCTGAAAGTAGACTTCAGCCCACTTCTCTCAGGCTGTGTCCACCTCTGTCTTGACACTTCCACTGAGCCCTCTGCTTAAGGCTGAGGCTCTGCTTTTGGTACTGATTTCCACCAGCCTGTTTCAGAAAGAAGCCAGAGAGCACCCTGCCATCGTCACCGTGCCTAGAGCTATTCTCCAGATTCTCTTTCTGCTTATCCTCTCAGCACTCAGTGGGCTGCCAGCCTCAGAATGGTGTTAGATTAAAGAAATGACCTGTCAGAGTTTAGTAATTCAGCAATATTCTTCAAGAATTCACATGACCTTAAATAAAACGTTCGATTTAATTTAAAATAAATCATGTCAAGCATGTAAGCAAACAAATTCCAAAATGGCAAACTGTTTCTCTTATTTTAGATTATTTTCTTAAAATACCCATCTCTATTTCTAGTGAAGGTCTATTCTCCTTATAAAATATGTCAATGCTCTTAAACTAGGTGGCCTGAGGAAGAAAAAAATGTTTAAAATAAAATATGTCCGTGTTAAATTTCTATTCTGAAGTTATGTGTATTTAAAATCATGTATATTCATGGTTGTACAGTGCAGTTATTAAGAGCTGGGAAAAAATGCTGCTTATTTTTAATCAGGTTGACACAGTGAAAAGATTTATTAGGTTTTTCCTCCTTTTCGTGAGTTAATCAGAATCTTTCTTATAGGAGATGGAGTGAGTTAGCTGAGAGACATATTCCTTGCAGTTAGAGTCATCTTCCAAGTGAGTGTCTCTTCCCATCACCGCTGTTTCTCTGAGAAGATTTTAAAGTGTTCAGCACTGCATGGTTTTTTAAAAAGCATTTTCTGTGATTTTGAAAATATTTTCTTAGCCTTTTTTTTTTTTTAAATAGCATGCTTTTTATTTTCCTGTATTTCTCTTTCTTAGTCAAAACCAATTGTTGGCTACCAGCTTCTTTGTCTGGGACCCCTATGTGTGGGAGATGTTTGGGACCAGGGGAGTTTGTTAGCCCTACTGACATTTGTATTGTTTAAGTGGAACTAGCTATTGAAAAATGCTAACACAAAACCTCAGCTATTCTTTTATTAATGTATTAAAAATTCTGACCAAATTAAAACAACCAGCAGAGCCTTGTTGAGCCTGAATCTGTTAGGCTATGAAATGCACCCTGGGTTTTGGGGAAGAAGTGAGCACATTTATAGCCTTAATTACTCATTTGGGATACTACAGTCTGTTGCCAAAGCCAGTTATCATCAGCTTTGATTAGAAATCAGGAAAGACAGCTGCTGAAATGCAGAGTGAAAAGAATTGTATTGGATTAGAGAGGCGTTCTTTTGAATCTGAAAGAGAAGGAAAGCATCTTTGGGAAACATCTGAATATGCATTTATTTTAATAATTCAATGGCTAGAGGTGGAATACAGTACATTGTAAGTTGGAGTGGTTTTCATTATTAAATTAAGTGCCTTTGTTTAGTTCATCTAGATTTTCCTATTGGCTGCTGCTTTTTTCTCTTTTTGCTCCATTTTGATGCAATGTTATATTCCTATTTGTGGGTTGAAATATGTCAGTGTTCGTAAACTAAATTCATGGACCACCCTTCCCATCATTTGGCCTGATGCAACACCATTTACCAGTGTGAAGCCAAGCCAGGAGAGGCATGTAAAATACTGCATTCAAATGCTAAGTGTAAAAAGACAGCATGATTCATTCCCAATCCTACATACATGGAGAAGTACTACTTTGAGCTTTGTTATTTTAACAATGTAATGTGGGATTATAACATATATCAGAATAATGTCCTAATCAAATGTCCCTGAGTAAATCAAAATTTCAGCGTTATATTGACTTGTATATGTTCATAGTTTATATAATCAAAAGATGTGTCAGGAAGATTTACTTTCTGCCTTTTGAAAGCTGTTTGAGATATTGTATGGAAATTTACACATGACTATTTCCCCCATCCTTAATTCAACTTGTTAAACAGCAGCATTTCTCCTATTTTACAAAAAACTATCATGGTTGTTAAAATATATATATATACACAGTGTATACAGAAGTACACCTAACCCTTAACTAAATAAATAAGAATACTTGTATTTATATTCATATTTGCAAGAGAGTAAACATTTATGCAAATACACTAAGGAAAATTATCAAACACTTTGTCTCCATGTGCTCTAGCTTCAAAGTCAAAGCTGAGAATTTTCACCCAATTATTTAACTCTAGGCAGTGTAGTGCTTAAACAAAACAAAGATAACATTCTGTGCCTACACAACGGATCAAAACAGCTTCCTTCATCCTCACTTTGGACCATCTGTTTAAAAGAAACTAAAAACCCTCAGGAAGCAAGCCTCTAATCTGTGGTTAAGAGTTTACAGACACATGCTCATTCTCACAACCCAGCAATGTGTACTGAGGGCTGTAATAGGTTTTGTATTAGCTGTAAAAGGCTAGATGTCTTGACCTCAGCATCTGTCAGTTATAGCTTCTCTGTTATTCAGGGAAATTTAAACACTCTTTTTGTAGAGGATCTAATTTTATGTTATTTTAACGTCAACTTTGATAAATATCGGGAATAATATTTTCCAAGAGCTAAATTATTCTTAGTTTCCCAATCCTTTTAAGAACCCTAATTCTCACTCTATCCCTACACTCCCTTGATGAAAAGAGTTGCAGTCATCCAGACTTATTGGAGAATAGACTTGATTGGTGCCGGGAGAATTGTGAAGGTCTTTAGCCTCACATTATTTCTTATTGAATCCCACTAAAACTTTTGAAAATTTCACATTGGTTTAAGAGATTTGGACATCTGTTAACATTTTCCATCTTGGGCACTAGCACGGGTCTAGGTCTGTTCCTCCCTGTAAACTAGTTGTAGGAAGGCACTCAGGGTTGCAAGACAATTTTTCCATAATACCAAACAGGAAAAACAACAATAGCGCAACAAAAGGTTTCTATCTTGCTAAAAGGAAAAGAATATTTTCATAATTAAAGCTTTTAGTTATTTGTCATATACTCATTATTGGAAAATGTTGTTATCTTTAGTCCTGTATTGACACAAATGTGTTACCTGTTCTTTATTATAGTTGTGGAAAACTTTAGTAAAGGTGATATTAAAGTAGTCCTGGGCAGGCAGCCCTGGAAACTGAAATAAATGCAATAAGAGTGGGAAGTAAAAAAATAAGCTTCAATATCTGTGTTTAGTCCAGTAAATGGTGTCTACTACTACAGATGCAGTTTTCTTTGATGGATATTATATCACTGGACAGACAGTAGGCTGTGTAGGTTGTGAAATTTAGTCATCAGCCCTCCAGTAAGTGCTCTCTCTCCCCGTTTCCTTAGATCATAAGCTGTAGGTTACCCATATTATAGCCGTCACATACCCCAGAACTAGCCTTATACTTCAATAGATGGTCGGATTAGGTATCATCTCAAAGGTCTTTTAAAACTCTGATTCCAGCATTTGGCATTCACCAACTATAGAGAAGATGACATTGTGACACCCTTTTAGTTGTGCAGTTTTCTTAGTATCTCTGTTAATTCAAATACGTTTAAAAGTGTTTGAATGTACTTATATGGTTGGATATTTTTGGAGAGAAATACTGTGTTTGGAAACATTTCAACTGGAAAATGCATTGAACTGGAAGTTGTCAGACATTTTCTGAGAACAAATGAAAATCATTTAGTACAATGTAAAATATAAAAGACATGCAAAAGCCAGAACAATTATTGCAACCTTTCTTCTTCGTACATATGCATCCCTGACTCACATTCAGACCAGTAAGACCACAAGTGGATATCATTAGTCAGAACTTGGCAAGATCCAATTTCATGCCAGTCACATTCACACACACATTTGTTTGTTTATGTCAGTCATTAGAACTCAGTAACTAAACGTCAAGGGTAGTTAATGTGGCGTTTTATAAACACATAAGATGAATTGGGGGAAAAAAAGCAAAGTATCCACAAATAGCCACCAATTGCAAATAATGCAATATCCATCACAAAAATATCTGTGAGTAGGAGAGAACATGGCAAGGGCAAACAATTTGAATGAGGTTATACAGAAAGTCAATGTGGTCGACTCTGGAAGCATGCCTAGAATCTTACCAACCCCTGAGCTGATTCTCACCCAAGTCATTGTCATGTTTAGCAGCAGAACTGGGCTGACTGCAGATCTCTCAGATGCTTCAGCCCTGACATTAGCTTTTATAGTTCCAGGAAGATTTGTTAGGAATTTCAACCTAGTAATTTAAGAAATTGTTTTAGTTCTATAACATAATAATTTTACCTTTAAAAAATGAATGAAGAAAATATGGCAAAACTTAATAAATTCACATTAAGCAGTAGAAAGACCTAACTAAATTAGTAATCTGAATTATAGAATCTTTTAAAAAAATTATTAGTAACTTAAGTACTGTCAGATTCATGGAGTTCCTTGGAGAAATTGCTTTGGCAAATAGATAAGGAAAATTTACAAATAGCACGAAACTTGGTAAATAAAGCAATTTCTAAAGAATCCACCATGGACTAGTATTTTTAAGTTATTTTCTCCCTAAAGTGCATGTATGTTATCAATTTGCCTTGCAAAATCATTTTTATAAGAAAGAGAGCTATTTCTGTTTTTACCAATTATTTGTGATATTTAAAAGTCATTCATTTACAAAAACATAAGAATGCTATCCATTTATTCATTCATTCATTGAGCAAATATATATTGGAGGTTCATTGAGCAAATATATATATATATGTGCAGGGTACATAGTGGTGAGTTCAATAAAGTCCTTGCCTTTTCTAGCATGGGGGATGGGAGTTAACTAAAAAATAAAACAAATGAATAAATATTTAGTAATACATTATGATAAGAGCATATTCAAGGTGCTGAATAATTTCTTTGGGAAGATGACATTTGGCTGAGTACTGAAGGAGGCAAAGAAGTCATTCATGCAGAGAAGGGAGGAAAGAGGCACCCAGGCAGAATGGAGCTATGCGGACAAAGCGAAAGGCAGGGAGATGTTTAGCATGGGCCAGAAACTAGAAGGTAGTCAAGTGTGGCTATAGTGTGTTGAGTGGCATGGGATGAAATCAGAGAGGTATGTGGCAGATGAACCTACCGAGGCAAAGCTAAAATATGAAATTTTATTCAGGATGTCATGGGGAGCCATATAGTGTTCTTTAGATTGTGGGCATAGTCTGATTCATAATTTTGAAACATCCCAGTGGCTTTTGTGAGGGAAATTGATTACAAAGTAGTTGTATCAGCCAAAGTAGTTACATCAGTAGTTATATCAGAAATTGATTACAAAGTAGCTATATTTCAGTAGTTATATCAGAAATTGATTACAAAGTAGTTATGTATCAGTGGTTATATCAGAAATTGCACTCTTACTTCATACAGATGAGATTTAGTATAGGGGCTTGGTTACCCAGGTGTTGGAAGTAGAAGAAAAAGACAACACAGGGGTAACTGTAGATAATAACTGCAGAAGGCAGCTCCCACATCACAGTGCAGAGTGGAAAGGGCCAACCTTGGAGCTCAGAGACAGTAGGTGAATACCAAGCATGGTGGGCAGCCTTGAGACAGGGAAGCCTGTGTGAGCGAGCTGCTGCTGCAGTCCTGGGACAGAATCATGGAGGCTTGCACTAGGAGGTGGGATGGGATAGAAATAAATAGACTTGAGAGAGATTTTAAACCTAGAGCCTATAGGACCTGATGCTTATTGGGTAGGAAATAAAAAATTACTGGCAAGATTCTGACTTGAACAACTAAATATCTGGGGCACTGCTTTTTGAGATAGAGAAAGCAAGAGAAGCAGGCTTAGAGCATTGTCGGTATTGAGTTTAGAACATACTAAGCTTGATGTCAAGCAAATGGTTAGATATGTGAGTATGGTAGACAGAGAAGACATGTAGGCTGGAGATATGGATGTGGAAATCAACATGCAGATGGTATTTAAAACCATGAAAATGGATGATATCATCTAGGGGGAGAATGGAAGAGAGAGACGGGCTAGTTCTGAGCCCTTGGGATCTCCTGTGTTGAGAGATCAGTACAGAAGCAAGAAGGAGCAAAGGAAACTGAGATGGGGTAGCAAGAACAATAGAAATCAAGAGAGTGCGGTCCTATAGAAACCAAGACAGGAAGGAGGCAGCGGTCCATTGTTTCTAGCGGAGTGAAGAGATGCTTAAGATGTGACCAAATGATGTCCATGTATTTAGCCACATGAGGATATCTGGCTACATGCCTGATGGGGCAGAAGGCTGAAGAGTTTACAGGAGGCAAGGGCACTCCATTCTGACGCAGAGAGTCCAAGGGAATATAAAGGCCAAATTGTTTCCTCAGTTCAGGGCCCTACTTGGAGCTAGGCAAAAAAAAAAAAAAAAAAAAAGTGTTAACATTTGAGGATGGGCCAGGCACGGCGGCTCAGACATGTAATCCCACAGCTTTGGGAGGCTGAGACTGGAGGATTGCTGGAGGCCAGGAGTTTCAGACCAGCCTGGGCAACATAGTGAGACCTCTTCGATACAAAAAATTAAAAAATCAGCCATGCATGATGGTGTGTGACTGTAGTCCTAGTTACTTGTGGGGCTGAGATGGGAGAATCGCATGAGCCCAGCAGTTCAAAGTTACAGTGAGCTATGAGCACACCATTGCACTCCCGCTTGGGCAATACAGCAAGACTTTGTCTCTAAAAGAAAAAAGGAAAACATTTGACTATACCTGCCATGAGGCAACAATCCTACCTACCCTTCCCAATTACTTTCTCTGTACTATAATTTGGAGACCAAGTTCTTGTTTGTATTGTACAATATTCATTACTTTATGATTTTCGTGTTGAACTTTCTTCCATCATACTGTTCTATAAATGAGGAAAATTTCCTCCACGTGTCTAGAAGTCATCTTGTTTGAAAAATCTCAGAAGATGTAAGTTGTTGGGATTTTAAGTCCTGATTAAAGGTTTGCCTCTCATGAGGTCTAAAGAGAAGGCCACATGGCAGCGTTTTAGCAGGTTTCCTAAACCGTTTAGGTGTATGCTGTGACTCGAAAGATCAGAAATGTTACCGTAACCTTTTCAAGCTCCCCTTCCTGTCTGTCATATCCAGGTCAAGTCATCTTTACTGAATAGATAGGGTCATAAAATTGCAATTGATTGGAGTCCTTGGAAGAAACGTTTTGTGAGTTTTATCAGTCCCCAAATACCTCATATCTGGACTAATAGTATAATTTAGATATTGCTATTTGAATACCTGTAAGACATGTTATCTGGTAATATTATCTCAGCAGCATTAACCTCTGACTCTGCTCTCAAACCAGGATTGGGAAAATGAAGTATTTGCTTAATGATTGATTAATATTTGGACCTTTATTCGAGTTCTATAAAGTGCCTAACATACCACTGAGTGTTTCGGCCTATTATCTCTTGATATGTAAGTTATCTCTTAGTTTACTTTGCTGTTGTAATTAAGGAGATAAGAACAGAAAGCCTATTTCTTGGCCAAAGTGCTATTTTTATAGGAGGACAAAACATGTGTTGTTTTACTTTACTTATCAACAGGCCACACTGCTGTTCACTAAGATTGTGTTTAATAAGTATGTTCTCTTGGGCCAGAATGTCAAATATATCCCTAATGAGTTCAGTGACATCACTGAGTGTGCTTATGTTCCTTGCCAATAGTCGGCATTGTTGGAGCAGATCACATTAGCTGTCATCTGAGCACAGATGCCAAGGTCGGGGCGTTAACGAGCAAGAGAGCTTCAAGAGGGAAAAAAAAAAAAAAGATGAAGATTTAAAGCAAATCTGTCCATGTTAGAGAACAATGAGTGGCTGTTTAGGGAGAGTGGTAGAGACATTCAAGAGAAGACATTTGCCTCATGCAAGTTTTCTGCACATCTCTGCCCTGTGGAAATTGTGTCAGTTGGGGACGGACCTGAAAGATGATCATCTGTAAGCCACAGCTGCCACTTTGAATGCTGAGGTTTGGAATATGCCATAGACAGCCCTGACATTCTAAAATTGATTGAAATTTTGTGACCTTCAGAAGTAACTAATGTATTTCCAGTAGTGTAAATTCTGGAAGTGATATAGTTCAGGAACCAAAAGTTGATTCTTTGTAGCAAATAGTTCATGAACAAGTTTTTTGGGTTTTTTTTCTAAGATTATATTAATAACACTAGTGTATGTCAAAAGGAAAAAATATCTCATGCATATATTTTTTCCTGTAAGAATAGAGTATATAAAGCTATTTTAAGAAATTTTGTTGAACATGTGTATATATATATATATATGGATGTCTAAAACAAATATGACAAACAGAAATTTTTGTGGCTAGGAGAAACCTCCACTTTTGGATACAACTGGAGTAACTTAAGAACGAAAAGCAACCTTAGAAGAAATTGTTTTGGTTTTGAGTTTGAATAGGGTTTACTTTTTTATGATACAGGGTCTCGCTGTGTCACCCAGGCTGGAATGCTAGTGTTGCGATTATAGCTCACTGCAGCCTTGAACTCCTGCACTCAAGAGATCTTCCCACCTCAGTCTTCCAAGTAGCTGGGACTGTATCCCCACCTCAATGCCCAGCTATTTTTAATTTTTTTGATAAAGATGAGGTCTCACTGTGTTGCCCAGGCTGTTCTCAAACTCCTAACCTCAAGTGCGCCTCCTACCCTAGCCTCCCAAAGCACTGGGATTATGGGCGTGAGCCACCAGTCCCAGCCCCCCCTTTTTTTTTTTTTTTTTAAGTTGCCAGTCTACAGTTTCCTCTCTACCCTCTAAACTTGTCATTTTAGAATGAAAAGAAAAAGAGTTTCTAGTTTTCCTGGTGGTTGGTTTGCATTGAGAAGGAAAAGGCCAAAATAGGGCAAGACATCCTCAGTATTCAGTTGACTAAAGGAAAAATAATTTGGAGGAGGTAGAGCCAGTCCAGATCTATATTCAGGTGACTAGTGGGAGTTGCTAGGTATGGAAAACTTTCAGTCTATTTCTTCTCTAGATATTGGCTGTATTGAGATGTCTTTGTACACTGCTTTTTGGCAAAGATAAACAAAATACTTAGCTTTACCAATGTGAATTTAGAACAGAATCTGTCTTCATACAGAGGCCTGGGGTAGAGGTAGAAGGGGATGATGGAAGAGGCACACAGCTCTTCCAGGTTGTCCCCGCTGCTGCGGGGTGCACCAAGCCCTGGTGTGTTTCTCCCTGCTCAGGAAATCCACATGTTGAGTCTTTCCTGGTTTCTGTGGCCGGGTTGGTTTATATTCTGTGGTATGTATTTATTTATTGGTTACAGTCTTTGATTTGTGGTTGCTCAATGTATTAAATAGAAACAGAAGGCCACATTGTTTCCTCAGCTCGGGGCCTCCCCAGAGCTGGTCAAGGAAAAGTTATTTATATTTGACACTAATGTATTTGCCTTTTCTGTCGCACCTCATTGCTGCCCAAGTGTATAAATATGAACTAAAGCTTCAGTGTTTTTAAGCTGTCCAAATGCAAATAGGAATTCGTTTGAGAGCCACATGACAAAAGCCAGATGAATAATTCTTACTTAAGACTTTTATGTAACAAAAGGTACTAAAATGCACAAATTGATGAATAAAATGAAAGAAGTGTTTCTTTGTTGCATCAGCACTTCACTCCTTCTCTCTTTTGGTTATTTGTTTGCTTGTTCATTCATTGTCCAGCAACGAAAACAACAAAAATTGATTAGGTGTGCTGAAAACATAAGAAATATGGGGCAGAACAGAGTTTGTGACCTCGAGTTTTTGAGCAGGTTGAACCCATACACACATACACACACCTCAGCTAGAGAAGAATTACCAAGGGATGTATGAATAAGAGCAAAATGATAGTATTAAAGAGGCATACTTAGGCTTAATAGTTGTGGAATGTGTTTAAAAAGAAGAGTTTGGGCCAGATGTGGCTCACACCTGTAATCCTAGCACTTTGGGAGGTCAGAGTGGGAGAATCACTCAAAGTCAGGATTTCAGAGACCAGCCTGGGCCACATAGCGAGACCCTATCACTACAATACAATTCTACACTACGGTAAAAATTCTAAAATTCTAAAATTAGTTGAGCATAGTGGTACACACCTGTAGTCCCAGCCTACTTAGGAGGCCAAGATAGGAGAATTGCTTGAGCCCAGGAGTTCAAGGCTGCAGTGAGCTATGGTCATAACACTGTACGCCAAGCTGGGCACTGTGGCTCATGCCTGTAATCTCAGCACTTTTGGAGGCCAAGGCGGGCGAATCACGAGGTCGGGAGATCGAGACCATCCTGGCTAACATGGTGAAACCCGCCTCTACTAAAAATACAAAAAGTTAGCCCAGCGTGGTGGTGGGCACCTGTAGTTCGAGCTACTCTGGAGGCTGAGGCAGGAGAATGGTGTGAACCTGGGAGGCGGAGCTTGAAGTGAGCCAAGATCATGCCACTGCACTCCAGCCTGGGTGACAGAGCAAGACTGCATCTCAAAAACAAACAAAACAAACAACAACAAAACACACACACACACACACACACACACACACACACACACACACACACAAACACCGTACTCCAGCCTGGGTGACAGAGCAAATTTCTGTCTCTAAATAAAATAAAAAGGAGGAGGAAAGTTTTAAGCTGTATTTGGAGGAGAGGCATCTCATGCAGAAGCAATCATATAGCTGATGCTGAGAAGCTGGGCTTGGTGAGTCCACTGGCTGCGTGTGTGGCTGTTGTGAGGATTGAGTCAAAGGGACAAGGGAGCCAGTTGCTGGAGGTTTGGAGGCTGAAGGAAATGATAAGGAAGCTCTGTTATGATGTCCTCATCAGCCCTCCACTCAGGAGAAACAGAGACCAGGGCCATGGAGTAACTTGGATATAAAGAGGAAAGAAGTGTGATCTCAGACGAGATATAGTGACTATAGTAATAAAAAGCAAAAAAGAGAGAGGATTCAATATAATCCCAGAGTTATCTGCCTCAGAAACACACGTGCATAATAAAGGGACAGGTGCAGAGAGTTTCACATGGTGGAGGGGATGTCTCAGCTTGCTTTTGGGAGCACGGTGTCCGTTTTTTCATTTAAGCGATTTTGTTGAACACAATTCAGCTTCTGTGCAGCCTAAAATCCCATATCTTCCCCCGCCATTTTCATCCTAACCGATGCTTTATACCAGCTTTATTGAAGTATAATGTTCATATCATGTAATTCACCTGTTTAAAGTGTACAAGTCTATAATTTTTAGTAAATTCATAGAGTTGTGCAACTGTCACCACAATCTAGTCTTTTAACATTTCTATCCACAAAAAATCCAGCACTGTTCTCACCCCGGCATATCTGCTTCTGTGGATTTACTTCTTCTAGACATTTCATATACGTGGAACTATTAATATGTATAATTTTTTACATGTGGATTCGTTTTTATTTTTCTTCCAGCTTTTACGTGCAGGTTTGTTACATGGGCAAATTGCGTGTGGTGGGGGCTTGGTGTACACATTATTTTGTCATCCGAGTAGTGAGCATAGTAGTGGTTAGGTAGTTTTTCAGTCCTTAACCTCCTCCCTCCAGTAAGCCCCGGTATCTGTTGTTCCCTCTTTGTGTCCATGTGTACTCAATGTTTAGCTCCCACTTATAATTGAGAATGTACAGTATTTGATTTTCTGTTCTCACATTCATTTCCTTAGGATAATGGCCCCCAGCTCCATCTGTGTTGCTGCAAAGGACAGGATCTCATTCCTTTTTGTGGCTGCCTGGTATTCCATGGTGTATATATGCCACATTTGCTTTATTCAGTCCACCACTGGTGGGCATCTAGGCGGGTTCCATTATCTTTGCTATTGCAGATAGTGCTGTGATAAACATAGGCGTGCATGCGTCTTTATGGTAGAACGATTTATATTCCTTTGGGTATATAAATAATATATACTCAAAGGATTGCTGTAATGGAATTGCTGAGTTGAATGGTAGTTGTAAATTCTTTGAGAAATCTCCAAACTGCTTTCCACCAGTGGCTGAAATAATTACATTCCTTCCAGCAGTTTGTAAGCATTCGCTTTTCTCCACAACCTCACCAACATCTGTTTTTTGTTTGTTTGTTTGTTTGTTTGTTTGTTTTGAGATGGAGTCTTACTCTGTCACCCAGTCTGGAGTAGAGTGGTGCAATCTCGGCTCACTGCAAGCTCCGCCTCCCGGGTTCACGCCATTCTCCTGCCTCAACCTCCCGAGTAGCTGGGACTACAGGCGCCCGCCACCAAGCCGTCTAATTTTTTTGTATTTTTAGTAGAGACAGGGTTTCACCATGTTAGCCAGGATGGTCTTGATCTCCTGACCTCGTGATCCACCCGCCTTGGCCTCCCAAAGTGCTGGGATCAGGCGTGAGCCACTGCGCCTGGCCTGTTATTTATATTTATTTATTTATTTATTTATTTATTTATTTATTTATTTAGAGACAGTGTTTCACTCTTGTTGCCCACGCTGGAGTGCAGTGGTGCAATCTCAGCTCACTGTAACCTCTGCCTCCCGGGTTCAAACGCTGCTTCTGCCTCAGCCTCCCTAGTAACTGGGATTACAGGCATGTACCACCATGCCCAGCTAATTTTTTTGTATTTTTAGTAGAGATGGGGTTTCTCCATGTTGGTCAGGCTGGTGTCGAACTCCCAACCTCAGGTGATCCGCCCACCTTGGCCTCCCAAAGTACTGAGATTACAGGTGTGAGCCACCGCACCCAGCCTTGACTTTTTAATAATAGTCATTCTGACTGGTGTGAGATGGTATCATTGTGGTTTTGATTTGTATTTCTCTAATGATTAGTGACATTCATTGAGCTCTTTTTTCATATACTTGTTGGCCACATGTATGTCTTCTTTTGGGAAATGTCTGTTCATGTCCTTTGCCCATTTCTTAATGGAGCTGTTTGTTTTTTGCATGTTGATTTAAGTTTCTTAGAGATTCCAGATATTAGATCTTTGTCGGACGCATGGTTTGCAAATACTTTTTCCCATTCTGTAGGTTGTGTGTTTACTCTGTTGATAGTTTCTTTTGTTGTGCAGAAGCTCTTTAGTTTAATTAGGTCCCATTTGTCAATTTTTGTTTGTGTTGCAGTTGCTTTTGAGTCTTTGTGAAATCTGTGCCATGCATGTAGATTCTTTAACTTAGCATTCATCCATGCTGTTGTGTATATCAATAGTTCCTTCCTTTATTTTGCTTCATAGTATTCCATTATAAGATATACTACTTTTTTTAATTCATTCAACAGTAGATGAATATTTGGACTTTTCAGTTTGGGGCTACTATGAATCATGCTGTTATGAACTTGTGCATAGAAGTTTTTGTGTGGAAACATTCTATTTCCCAGGGGCGAGATTGCTGAGTTATACACTAAGTTTGTGTTTAACTTTTTAATAAATTGCCACACTGGTTTTCAAAGTGACAGGATCATTTTACATTCCCACCAGCAATGTTTAAAAGTTCTAATATAGTCACATCTCCACCAATACTACTTATTGTCTGTCTGGTTTTTTTTTTTTTTTTTGAGACAAAGTTTCGCTCTTTCACCCAGGCTGGAGTGCGGTGGTGCAATCTTGGCTCACTGCAACCTCTGCCCCCCGGGTTCAAGCAGTTCTCCTGCCTCAGCCTCTCAAATAGCTGTAATTACAGGCATGTGCCAACACATCCAGCTACTTTTTGTATTTTCAGTAGAGATGGGTTTTCGCCGTGTTGGTCAGGCTGGTCTCGAACTCCTGACCTTAAGTGATCCACCCGTCTCAGCCTCCCAAAGTGTTGGAATTACAGGCGTGAGCCACCATGCCCAGCCTATTGCCTGTCCTTTTTATTATAGCCATCCTTGTGAGTGAGTGTGAAGTGGTATTTTATAATTTTAATTTGCATTTTTCTAATGATGTTGAACATCTTTTTATTTGATTAATAATAGCCCATTTTATTTCTTTTTTGGTAAACTATTCATATCTTTGCCTCTGTTTTTATAAGATTGCTTATCTTCTGACTGAGTTGTAAGAGTCATTTATAGATCTGGGTACTAGTCTTGTAATAGATACATGATTTACCAGTGTTTCTCCCAGTCTGGGACTTGTTTATGTATTTTTTATTTTTTTATTTTTTTCAAGGCCCAATGCTACAACAATGTAGCTTGTTTCTTAATTTACTTACTGTTGTCTTTTGAAGTATAAAAATTTTTAATTTTGATGAATCCAATTTATCAAATTTATTTTCCTCGATCATGCTTTTGGTGTCGTGTCTAAGAACTCTTTCTCTGTCCCAGAACCAGGAGGAGTTTTCTTTTATGTTTTCTTCCAGAAGTTTTGCCGTTTTAGCTCTTATATACAGGCCTGCAGTCCATTTTGAGATAATTTTTGTATATGAGATGAGGTAAGAAACTCAAGTTATCTTGCTCGCATGTGTATGTTTTAACCGATAATTAAAATAGACCAGTCTGGCTGGGCATGGTGGCTCACACCTTTAAAACCAGCACTTTAGGA
Source organism: Theropithecus gelada (assembly GCF_003255815.1). Lineage (NCBI taxonomy): Eukaryota > Metazoa > Chordata > Mammalia > Primates > Cercopithecidae > Theropithecus > Theropithecus gelada. The sequence goes on from NC_037677.1 coordinate 15,563,561, forward strand.
GGTCAGGGTGGGTGGATCATCTGAGGACAGGAGTTCAAGAGCAGCCCGGCCAACACGGTGAAACCTCATCTCTACTAAAAATACAAAAATTAGCTGGGCATAGTGGTGCGTGCCTGTAGTCCTAGCTATGTCGGAGACTGAGGCAGGGGATCACTTGAACCCAGGAGGTGGAGGTTGCAGTGAGCCGAGATTGCACCACTGCACTCCAGCCTAGGCGACAAGAGTGAAATTCTATCCTAAAAAAAAAAGAAAAAGGCCAGTCTGCCTGGTGAACTTCCATTTGTCCTCTGGAACCCATCTTGGATATTGAAGCCCTCTGTGGTACTTTCCATGTCCTCTCTTCTCCACTCTGATACAACTTCCTCCTGCTTATCTCTGTGTACATTTGTCTGTTGTTGAATATGAAATCCAGTATTGTCATGATGTGTATAAGTCTGTGTTCCCTCCTGAAATATGAGCTTATTCATCTTGGTATTCTCAGTGGCTGAAACATAGTAGGACCCAAAATATTTTTGGTTAAATTTGATTAAATATTAACATCTCTAAACCTTGAAAATCTTGGTCTCCTTTTTTTCTGTCTCTCTTTCAAAATTTAAAACACTCAAGCATTTGAAACAACAACAACAATGAAAATAGAGCCAGGGAACCAGCTTGTTCAGGAAAAGGAATAAATCATTCTAGCTGACAATACTCAGTAGACCTGCTTTGTAGCTTTTTGAGATAGACGTATAAAAAGGGACACTGATTTGATGGGACTTGAACAGGATGATGGATAAGTGCTCCAGGCCTAATGAAATAGCATGTCTAAGAAAACCTGGAAACCCTCAGATGACAGCAGACACGCGACCAGTTCCACCTCTGCTGTTTACTCCCAGTCATTCTGCACTTTGTTCGGCCGAGGGTTTCACGGCCCCCTGTTGATTGCAGAGATGGGCCCTTGTCCCTCTGCCTGCTCTGTGCACTTCCTGTTACGGCACCTAAGTTTTCCTACTTCACAGGTGTGACAACAACCAGTGCCTTAGAGAGTTATCTTAAATGTGCTGCATTGGAGTTTATTTATATCTCTGCATATTCAGGTGAGAGAGAATCTAGTCTCCTTTCTCCACAGATATTTACTGAGGATTTAGAGTGTATAAAGCTCTGTGCCCTGTGCCCTGTGGAAGACACATGCACACTCGAGTGACACCTGGCCTGTTCCCCTGAGGGGGAGTTTCAATATGCTTTAAAGATTGATGAAAGAAGAAGAAATATTGCTCTCATTCCCCCATGTACCTCTGCAAAATCTTGTGAGATTTTCCCCAATCCAGCTAGTCATCTTTCCATATTGTCAACTTAAGCAGGATTCACTGAGCAACGTATTCAGATATTGATCTTCTTAACTATGTCTTATGAAAAGCTTTTAGGTCAATCTCTTGAAGTTTGTTGTTTTGAGACAGGAATATAAGGGTGTTGATGATTATAGGAACTGGCTTAGGCTGTCAGAATGAGACGACTTCTCCCTCCTGAGGCTGACCTGCTCAGGAGTTTGAAACGTATCAAACTGTAAGGATCAAGTACATGCTCAAGGTTTAAGAACAAGCTCTTAAAATATCCACCTTTATTGTCTCACCTCTGATGTAGTTTAAAACATGTCATTAAGAAAAGTGATTAGGCTGGGATTTAGAGCCACGAAGACCTGGGTTAGAATCCCGGGGCTGCCACCTGCTGGCTGTGTGTCCTTGAGTCTGTGACATGGTCTCTGAGCCCCAGTTTCCCATTCTATACAAGCAGTGTTCACACCTGTCTCACAGAGATGTTACAAAGGTTAACGAGGAAATATATAGCGGCTGGGTGGACCGACCTTGTACGTAAGAAGTTATTAATAGATGGCTGTCATTATTACTGTTTTCAACTATTTCTGTGCTGACATGAACTTGATTATGCTAAGCCCATACAGTTTCTCCATAGCAGTCTATGGCTCATATGGTATCTCTTGATTGCTTTTTATCCTTTAGAGTTCTTATTACATAAACCACACATTATGGATATGGTCAAATTTATCTCTAACCCTGTTCACCTTCCCCCATGTAAAGAGCTAAGCAGTCTCCTGAGATGGGTCTGTGTCCCTTGTTTATTTTTAGAAACTCACCCAACAATGAATAAACACACCGATTCCATAGTGTCTGATATATAACCTGCTTTCAAGTTCCTGAATTGGTAGAGTTTGTTTTTGATCTGGGATCCAGCTAAATCGTATGCATTGCATTTGGCTGTCATGTCCTTTTCAGTTTCTTCTCACCTGGAACGTTCATTCTCCCACCCTTCCCCTTTTTATGTCCCACTTGATGGTGGCATTTTGGCAGAATCTGGGCCAGTTGTCTTGTGTAACATCCTGTCCTCCGACCCTGCCTGGTGGCTTCCTCCTGCCCTGCGAGCCCCGTGAGGTGATGGTAAAGTGTGGTCTGCAGGCCCGGTGTGTTTCCTGCTGTGCCCCTGCTCTCAGACTCCACATGTCCAGCTTCATCTCTCAGAACCTGCTTCTCTTCCAACTATGGGACTTACAGAACACAGAGGGTTACTGTGAGTTCCCAATGAGATGACTGAGGGGAAGGCCTGAACAATTCCGGGCACACGGTACAACGGCGAAAAGGTTTTCAGCAGCTGAATAGGCGCAGGAGTGCTGCCCAGAGAGGTGAGAGGAGAGCCGGGTGGGCCAGGCGAGGATGGGAGCAGAGTGTCCTGAGTGTGGTCAAAGCTAGCAAATGCTTAAGAGAGTGGTTTTGTTTTTGTTTTCCTTTCTTGGATTTACTGTGCGGTGATTTGGATTACAGAGGAGCAATGCGACTCTAAACTGAGGCAGCAGTTTCAGCAGGGTTGATAAAGCAGAAAAGCTCCCTTTGAAGGTAGGAATTAAGTAAAGTACTGGTCCAGCTCTGAGCATCTGGCAAGTGCTTTCTGGACCTTGGGGACGCTCACAGACCTGGGGTACCTTCATGTAGGTGAGAACCACACTCTCCCTTCACCACCAGATGGATCTCTCTCTCTCCATTTATTACTAACCTGGTTATGCCAGAAAGCTTCTGCTGTTGCTGCTGTTTGTGTTTTCACATTTATTTCAAGAGCAGCCAGGTACGTACATAGAAGGTTCCTAGATCTTGAAGGGGTCTCCCATTTGGGGCCTTATGCTGTCGGTCCCTAGTAGGAGGGACTGCTTTCTGCAGGGCAAAGGGAAAGTCCTAATCCTTCCTGGGCAAGCCTCAGTTGTCCTTTTGCCACTTCAGGGACAAAGACTGACTCAAATAACTGGCTCCTGGTCAGTGCTAGTGTTAGTACATGCTTTGTGAGGTCCTATGCAAAATGAAAATGCTGGGCCCCTTATCCAGAGCACAAGAAAAAAATCCCTTTAAAGATATTAAAATAAAAGACTTGTTTCTGTCTTCTGTGGTCTCCTTCCCGACTTGTCATGATGTTTTTAATTTGCTATTGAATGTTACTCCAAGAAAAAAAATTAAAATTTAAAATCATTAGCATGAATTTTACCATTCTTCTTTATATAGTGCAATGCTAGAGGTTTTGTTTTTTTTTTTTTTAAATAAAATTTACCATCTTAACCATTTTTAAGGGTACAGTTCAGTAACATTAAGTGTATTCACATTGTTGTGATGAATGTCAGTTTTAAAGCAAATGTAAGAGCTTTTAGCCGGTATGTAGAATCACTGAAATGACATCACTCGTATTTCATAGCTTATACATGGATGTGTATTGCATTGTCAGTAGAATGGTGAAACACTACACAAAACTAACTCAGCGGTTTGTATCTCATTTCTTTACACACGGACAGTGTACCCACACCCTTGACTTTTGGCTTACTGATGAGTAAGGAAGGACTAAAAGGAAGGACACTATAGGTTGCCTGATCTTTTTCTTTCTATGTCATCTTTGGTGTAAGTGGTTGACTAACAGAAATATAACACACTTGTTAAGAAAAGAACGGATAGGGCTCCCTGGTCATTCATGTTTTATAAAATGCCATTGCCTTCTTTCTGCATTCAGAGCAAGTTCTGATTACTAAGAAAGTAGATTTTAAGTATTCTCACCACAAAAAAATAAGTATGTGAGGTCATGCATATGCTAATTGATTAGATTTAGCCACTCCACCACCTATACATATATCAAAACATCATATTGTACACCATAAATATCTACAATTTTTACTTATTTTGTTTTTAAAAAAAGAGGCAAGTCCTGGTCTGAATGGAAAGAGTGGCCTCCTGAGGCTCTCAGCACCTCCGCGGAACTCCCAAGCTTCCCGGGTCCATGGGAAGCTTGCACTCATGGGGCAACAAGGAATGCGGTGAACGTGCACATCGCCAGATGGCCTCTCCCATGCACCACGCACGTGTGCCCTTAACCCATCAGACTTCGCTTACACAAGTTCAAAGGTAAATTAGTGAAAGTGGCAAGACGGGAACAGCAGAGCCCCTCCACGCATGGGCTCTGTGTGCCTGTCAGGGTTGCATACCCACGGAGGAGGTCCTGCTCATAGCAGATGTTTCACCCAGCCCTGCAGGCAGGGAAGATATTGGGGACGGCCCTGCTTTTGGGAGCCCCTTAAATCAGACCATTTGAAGTGGCCAGTCCATCTCCCAAAGGTGGCCCCGCTCCCGTTCTAGCCCTTTCCTCACATTCATTAGCTCTCTCCTGCGGCTATCCCAGATGTAATGAATGCGTCGGTACCAAGAGGTGGGATTGGGTAGGCTTTATTAGAATCCATTTAACTAATTCAAACTGGGGAATCATAGACCCATACTTTTACAAAATATGTAGCACATTAGTCCCCACTGTGAATATGTTATTGAACCAGCTATGTGCTGAGAAGTGCACGCAATCTTCCCAGCTAGGCTAGGACCTAAGCAGAAGGTGCCATCACCCCCATTTCACAGCTTAGGAAATGGAGGCCCCAAGTAGGTAAGGCGGAATTAGGCATTCCTCCATTCCATTTTGGGTGCCTGTATTCTGGTTTCAGAGCTTTGTCAATCACCCCCTCTTCAGAGGGCTGAAGGAAAACTTCATTCTCCGCCAAGAGTCACCAGCCCTCTTTGAAAGAGCTCTCGTTTGAGCACAAAATCGCACAGGTAAAATGCACTCTGGGTGTGAGGCACCAGGTGCGATCCAAGTAGAGGAAAGTGCTCATTATTTTGAAGGTTACAAATGGATTTCAAACGTGGGACTGTTCTTTTGGTTGCTTCCGGAGATGAAAGTGCAATTTTCACAACATACTTTTTCAAAAGCTATCAGAAGCTTCATATTTTTTAAAAATGCGGGATGTCACTCCCCATCGTCTCTGTGGTTCCCTTGTGGCTGAATATTTTAATCAGGTGTTTCTGTGCTTTAAAGATTTTCTCATTTGATTTACAACTTGTAGGAGTGGAGTTGCAGTGAGTAATTAGGAAGAATGCCATAAAGAGGACAAAAGGAAGGTGAAACCCAGTGTTAATAATTTAGTTTCAATAACCTTAAAAGGTTTACTGTTCACTTTTAACCTTGTATCCCAAAAAGCAAGCTACTGCAGTGAATCATAAAAATGTTTCTTTTAATTTGCAAGTCATTTATCTAAGTAGGCTTACAGGGACTGATGTGTTCGTAAAACAAAAAGGTCACGAAACGACAGCAGCTGCTCGATTCGATCCTGGCCATTTGAGGTCGCCTTGCCTTGGATTGGAAAGATCTTAGGGTTTAAACTCTGTAGAGGCTTAAATGTATAGATTAGTACAGTGCCAAATGTAGTAGCATGTTAGTTAGTACCAGGCAAATCAAAATAGACTCACACTAGTGGAGAGGCAAGAAGAGACTAGAAGTGATTTTTGATGAGGACGAAATGACTAAGAGATTTACAGGTGATATGTAAATCCTAACGTCAAAACTAGGGGGCAGGCTGAGGTTAGACTCGGCAAGGAACTTCAAAACACCTGCAAACTAGAATTTTTACATCTCAGGAGGCCTGCCAAATTAACAGAGAGATTTTTCACCCAGATCTCATTACCAGCCCTATTAAAACAATCCCTGTTGAACATTCTACTACGCCATTGCAGAGAAAATCACCAGGTGCGTGAAGGTGTGCTTTGTTTCATAATTAAGAGGGGGGGTGCATACCCCAGCAAAAGTGGAAGAGCTAATGGCATCTTTTGTGGGGGGTTCTTCCTCATCTTTAATTAAAAAATATGTACCATGATAAATGGAACCATTTTTTTTTCCTGGAGTTATGTTCTTTCTGCTGATGAAGTTCATCAGTATTTTGTTTCTCAGTGTTTCAGGCATTCTCTCCAACTCTTCCTACTGCCGGGCGCCTCTGCTGCAGTTGGGAAATCGGCCTCCTAAGACTGCCTTGTATGATTGACCTTGAAAAAAGAGGGAGGCTGAGATTATTGAGAAATCCAGAAAATGGGTTACTAGATTTTTTCATTTTGATTTTGACATAAAGTGGGCAGGCACAGCTGAAAAAGTGAGCTAATAATTCCTAGACTTTTAATGGATTTTCACTTTTTAGCTTGAACATTTAAAGTGAGTTCTTCTTCCTGCTCTAGGCCTTTAAATACTATAACTACTTTTGGCCAATCCTGAAATCCCGTGATGATTTGAACTATTTATTCGGTGTTGGTTGATGGACTTGGAATACCGATCTGACCTTAAAATACCTTTATGGTCTATTATTTTCAGGTGCCACTGATTACAGAATAGTCAGGTTTTCACCCTTTCTCTTCCTCTTTCTGGTTCTGCATCCCCACCCGCCCACCCCCCACGACATCCCTCCTCCCACAAGCCATCTCCCATCCCCCATTTCCCATGCCCTCTCCATCTCCTGTCCTCCATGTTCTCTCCAATCCATCTTTCCATTCATGGCTGATTCTTTTTTTTTTCTTCCTCTTCCAACTTCTTCATTGTTAATAAGTTTGAAACCTTAAAAAATTTTTTTTTTGTTTTTCCCTTGAAGTGCCCCGATTGGCAAAGTATTTCCTGCCCTTCCCAGTTTTACCAGTGATTTGCTAAGTAGTCTGTTACTTGGGCACATCTCAAAATTGAGTAGGTTTGTGGAGGGCTGGGTGGGGACGGAGTGGTTAGAAGCTAGTCTGCTTTAAATGGTATTTAGAGATACTGTCTTGACCTACATCTTCAGGGTGATCATCTGTACCTTATTTTTTCATGATGGTTAGTTAACAGAAGTTGCTTATGGGATTTTTCTGGTCCTATTTATTAATTTATTCATTCAGCAAACAATGACGGAGCACCAAGTGTGGTCCTGTGTGCCAACTCCTCCAACTCCTGTGCTAAGAATGAAAAGATGTCATGTGCCTTCCATAGAATTTTCCAGAATAGAGTCTAATGGGTTCAGAAGTCCTGAGATTCAGAGCATAATTTGGAAACTACAAGCACTTGAAGGTTAAAAGACCAGCAGTCAGGTGTGCATGGTGTTCCTTCCTTGTCTTGAATCTCCTTTGTGAGTGATGTTTCAGGGATGTAGGGGCGTGCAGGGATGCCTGTGGAAGGGAGGTAATATTCTGGCCTCGGTTGCAAACATGGGCCCTGATATCATGTCTTCAGAGGCCAGCTCCTGCCCCCCCCGTGTGTCTAGTTCCCACCGTCACTCTTCATGACTTCATTATATTTTTTAAGGTATCCATCAATATCTGAAACTATATTACTTATTTATGTACCTTTTGGTGTCTGCCTCCCTCTTTAGAGTCACAGAGGGAGGAACCCTGCCTGTCTTGTTCAACATTGTGTTCCTAGTACCTCGAACAAAGCCTGACCTGCGATAGGAATTCAGTAAATATGAGCTGAATAAATATCCCGGGATTCAAAATCCAAAAGCATCTCACCCTTGGGCCACAGTCATGCATGACTGCCTCTGAACTTCATGATTACAAAGCTTCTCCTCATGCACTGCCTTGTCTCAGTGCACGCCACAAGCATGGTTCCATGCCCATCTATCCCTGTAATCTGCTGTCTGCTCCAAGGTGTGGCACTTGATAGACCAGCCCTCCGTTTCCTTACCCATGAGGTGGGATTGCACCACCTGTTACACCTCTGTAACTGTCATTTTAAGGATGACAGTGATAATGAATTAGCCTTTCCAAAGGCTTATCCTTATACGTACAAGTATTGAGACTTGTACAAAGGGAGTGTTTTTACAAGGGTAGAAGATGATATGTACCCTTCCTTTTTAGATAATTCAAGGACAATTTGCACCAAAGCTGTGAGCAGTATCAGGTATTTAACACTCTCTATCTTCCAAGTGATGACGTGTACGATCTAGTTCTCCCTTCCTGGAGAGAGACAGAGACAGCACAGGAACAAGCAAGTGAGAGCACCCAGGGACAGGGAAGCAGTGAGGTGGACATCCTCCCACCAAGATGGTAACGTCTAAGGTGGACTAGAGTTACTGGATTTCACACTGTGTCTTCTATACCAACCCACCATTTTCTATCACCCACACTATCACACTGTTCCAAGGAGGAAGAATGATGCTCTGATGGATAATCGTTTGAGGTTTCATAACCACAGAAGTCATTTGTCTAATATAGTTAAAGAGACAAATATTTATATAAATCAAAGCATTTCTTTTTCTCCGAAGAATGCCATTCAATGAGGATGGGGATGGGGACAGAGTTTAAAGATGGCATTAGCTAAAAATGGGGACCCAAGCAATTTCCTCTAAAGTGTAATTGGCTGTCGTGTTAATCTTTATGTCCATAGTCAGGGAAATCACCATTATAGTTTTCACATGTGAGGGAAGTCAGACATGCCTTGTTTACATTACTGCCATTTATAAAACATTTAAAGCAGCTATTCTGCTGAATAAACATTCAAGAGCCTGAAGGATAAGCATATCACTTAAACTTCTTAAGACTAAACTTTCCAAACCATTTCCTGCCAGAGGGACCCAGCAGCAGAATTGCAAACTCTGTGCCCTGAGATGAGATAGGCTGAATTAGATTAAGCAGCTTACTGTTGACATGTCTATTGATCTGGGTTCAGTGCAGTTTCCTGTCTCTGCCAGCAGTCAGATTGCTGTATACAATAACACAGTGTCCTGGTTTATGTGAAATTGGGGACTCCAAGCATCAATTACTCCAGGAAGGCAGTGGCACTAGGAGATAAGGTTAAGCCGCTTGCAGTGTTTAAGACGGCTAAAATCCAGGCAACATATTTGCTGTCTAAAATGTTGCTTACAAATTTGACAGTGTTCCATTTATAAAATTTCCAAGGAGACCATCCAGTGTTATTCTCTGCAGGTAGTCGCACAAATAGCATTATGAATGCTTATTGGTAAAGTGGTATATCCCACTTGCTCAATTTCGTGCATGTTTCTTAAGTATTTGCATACAAATATTGAACTGGGTAGCAGGACATCAGGAATGTTGTGGCACCATCTTAGACCATCAGCTGTGCCCAAATGAGGGAATGCAGTTGATGTAAGAAATAAATGTCAACCATCTGACTTGGGTATTTTCTTTTCTCTGGGACCAATCAAGTAGATTCAGTCAGCTACTCTCTTTGTATTTCTAATTTTTATTTGTTTTCATAGAGCAATTATTTTTCTAAATACTACTACATATTTAATGCAAAAAGTGTATGCAATACAGAAAAGCAACTGCAAACCACAAATGTCACCACCCAGTGATAATTATTTTGAATTTTTGGATGCTAGCAGTATTTTAGATATTATTTTTAAATACACCCTCCTCCATCCACCCGTGCCTGCGTGTGACACACACACTTCTTTGCTAAGCACTCATTTAACTGTCAATATAATTTGCTATCTTTTTTGATTAAAGGAAATACGGCTTTCCTTAGAAGATTCTTACCTCTTACAGTCCTACAAACATTATAGAAAGGATAGAAGTTAAGCCTATGTTTTTAGACTTCTGAAGAGTGTAACTAAAAGGCATTTTTATAATCCATGGAGTTGGAACTCTTCAGAATTCTTGGTGGGTCAGCTCTGTTCATGAAAGTTGTCCTTAAGTTTCATGCTTAAAATGTAACTTCTTATTTCTGTAAAAGATGTTCACAGAGCAAATTCCACGCTTTCTGGTGAAACATATGTGCTATGAATTGGATTAAAGGATACAGTTTTGAAAGTGACATTTCAGCTTGCCTATCATGACATTTTATGTATTTTTCGATACATATTTATCTCAGAAATATCTCCCTTTCTTTTTATTACAGGTAGAAACAGAGTTTCGCATAAAAACTTAGGAAATCCCTCAAATACAGTACTGATAGAAACCAGACCTGGAAATTTGACAAGTCTAGGCATATTTTACTAACTTAATTGTATTTTCCAGGCTGACCACCTGAGATTGGTACTGTCCTCAATAAGTCTTTGCAACATTCACACCATTCTTTTCCATTTTATACCTTCCAAGAATGAGGCAAAATGCATGTATTTAAAGTGTATTTAGCATTTATTGGCAAAGTTTTAGGTTTTATCTTTTAATGAGATTTTAATTGGTTTTATTGCAGAATTGATGCAAGGTGCCCAGAATGCCAATAGGTGAGAGGGCCCTAATAAGCAAAATGGGCCATTGCAGTTAATGTTAATCTGAGAACCCTTAACAAAACTAGCATGTCACATTCCTGACTGCGTCTCACCCTTAAAGGAAATCAGGCCTGATCATTTTCGATTTTTTTTCAAGGGGCCTAGACTCTTCGAAGTACTGAGGATTCCTCTCATAGTCTTTCTTTACTGAAATATCTTGACTTTGTAAATTTTTAATTATCTTCAAAATGTCACTTCTGATGTTATGCTTCTCCTGAGAAAGAGGGTCCTCTCTGTATGATACTTTGAGGTATCCATTATACAATGATTAACCCGATGTAAACAACCACACTTTAAAATAATTTTTTTGAAATTTTTTGTAGAGACAGAGTCTTGCTACATTGCACAGGCTGGTCTTAAACTTTTGGCCTCAAGCAGTCCTCTTGCCTGAGCTCCCAAAGTGGTAGAATTAGAGGCATGAGCCACTTCATTCATATAGTGGTAGTGGTGTCTGCAAGGAAGAGCCAAAGGGAGCTCCTCAGCTGCTTTTCTCTCCCCTGTGCCCAGAAACAGGCATCACCACCCCATGTTGCTTATGTTGCTCAAAACCATAAAGGCCTTTGTGGTCAGTTTAGCTTGTCATTGATGATGTGCAAGGAAGAATTATTGAATTTTTTGATAAGAATCACATGTACAGCCAGACTAATAATGGCAATAATGTTATTAGGACTTTCTGAAATCACAACACCCACCATCTCCAATTTGCGGACCCTGAAGAGCTATAAATTTAGGTACTCTACTTAATCAAAAGCATCCACACATGAGAATTAATATAAGGCCGGCACGGTGGCTCACACCTGTAATCCCCGTGCTTGGGAACCTGAGGCGGGAGTATCACTTGAGGCTAGGAGTTCAAGACCAGTCTCGTCAATATAGTGAAACCCCGTCTCTACAAAAAAAATATGTTTTTAATTAGCTGGGCGTGGTGGGGCACACCTGTCATTCCAGCTACTCAGGAGGCTAAGGTGGGAGGATTGCCTGAGCCCAGAAGTTCAAGGCTACAGTGAACTATGATCACACCACTGTAACTGCTGTCCAACCTGGGTGACAGAGCAAGACCCCGTTTCTAAAAAATAAAGAAAAAAAAGAATTAATATAAAAAGACACCCTGCAAAAAATCAAAATAAGTTGAAAAACGTATAACAGAAAAAAGTCATTTGTCATTATCACACAAAACATTCATGAATTGTGGAGCAGCACTGCCCACATCACCTCCTGTCCTCTGCTGCCAGGCAGTGATTTCTCCTCACCTTTATCCCTGGTGTTATGTAGCCATCTTATCTCTGCTATAGGATTGAGAGCCCTTCGAAGGCCTCTCTCTTTTATCTTTACACCTCCCACACAACCAAATAGGAAACCAAACCCTTAGAATTGTCTGTAAACATTCATTTAATCATTAATTGAGTCAAGGTAGACCACTAGGCTTTCCAGGCCTGAGTGGAGTGTAAGAAGTGAGAATGAAGTAAAGGTTGGCTTCAGCTGCGCTCTGGTTAGGAAATAGTTCATCCCCACCAAAGCTCATATTGACATTTGACCCCCAGTGTGGTGGTGCTGGGAGGTGGGGCATGGTGGGCTTGGGTCATTGGGGCAGATCCTCATGAATAGATTAATGTCCTCCCGTAGGGGTGAGTTCTTGCTCTGGTGTGAGTGGATGCAGATTGTTAAAGGAGTCCGGCTTCCTCAGTTTCTCTTTCTTGCTTTCTCTCTTGCCATGTGATCTCTTTGCACACACACACCCCCTTTCCCTTTCTGCCATGAGTTGAAACAGGCTGAGACCCTTGCCAGATGCAGCTGCCCAATCTTGAACCTTCTAGCCACCAGAATTGTGGGCCAAGTGAAACTCTTTTCTTTGTAAATTACATGGTCTTAGGTATTCTGTGATAATAACACAAAACAGATTAAGATAATATGATAAAACACTTGGGCAAGCTTTGGAAAGGCCTAAGATAGTGTGGAGAGCAAAGAGGAGCCAGTGAATTTTTAGGATGACTTAAGCTGATTTGAAGAGGGAAATAGATGAAGCAAGATGAAGGGGCTTTGAGAAGAATGTCCTGATGGTGCCTCTGAGCCTGAGGTTTGGTGGCAGTATTAGTGAAGATAAGTTAGACTCTCCTGGATGTTTGCAAGGCCTCTGAACTGGTTTTTAATCATGAGTTTCTTTTTTTCCAGTTCATCCTCAATGTAAGGGTTTTCTGACCAGGTTGAACTCCTGATTTATTAATGGCCTTTCAAGCTGCTCCACAGAACTCCATCCACCTCTGCAAGCTTTGCCCCTCAGAATCCGCCCTCCCCGCACTGACCTTCCCATTGTTCCCGACTCCATCAGGGGCTGTAGGGTGCACCGGGGACAGTTCTGGTCTTATCTGCCTTGTATTTTTAACATTTTATGGTGACACATTGGGAGTTATTGCCCTAAGTGAGGCCCTTTTTTGAATATATCCGTGCCCTCATAGCCTGGCAGAGTATTCAGACCTTTGGATGATTGAAACAAAGCTGTGGGAAAAGAGCAGAAAACTAAATAACAATGCCAATTTGAGCTAGCAGACGTTGCTGTCAGGGGTTGGGCTGGAAAGATGAGAAAAACTGAAGCCTGCTTAGAGAGGTGTTGACAACCACTAGATCTGGAAGAATGACCTAGGTAACAGGACTTCAAGTTCTGACATGATTTTATTAGAGATGTTTCAGAAATCTCTACTGGAGAAGTTGTAGGAACACAGGGGAATAAAGTCACGGGGGGGGGGGGGGGGGGGGCAGCGGGGAGGAGTCATGATGGTAAGTGTTGATTTCCCCAGCGTGGATCACCTGATAGCATCATCAGTTAAGTTAGGATAATAGTGATTTGAGCATACTTAAGTTAGTAGATGCAAGAATGGGAGGAAAGGGCAGAAATATACATGGAAGCAAAATAGAGTAGAAATATATGGGAGCCAAAAAAAAAGCTTAGAGCACTCTGAGATTCCAAAGAAGTAACATCTTATGTGATATACCAAAAAGTGGCCTTTTCTCTTGATGGAAAGAAGGAAGTGCAGTGTCCCCAGATACCACCAAGAGCCTTGGGAAGATGTTTTGGGATAACCCCAGGGAAGGCAGAGATACTGATTTGCTCACAGATAGTGAGACTCCTGGGAGAGGGACAGGCATCTCTACTCCTTTTTCTTTTCTTTTTTTTTTTTTTTTTTGAGATGGAGTCTCGCTCTGTCACCCAGGCTAGAGTACAGTGGTGCCATTGTGGCTCACTGCAACCTCCGCCTCCTGGGTTCAAGTGATTCTCCTGCCTCAGCCTCCCCAGTAGCTGGGATTACAGGTGCCCACCACCATGCTCAGCTAATTTTTGTATTTTTAGAAGAGATGGGGTTTCACCATGTTGGCCAGGCTGGTCTCGAACTTCTGACTTGGAGTGATCCACCTGCCTCGGCCTCCCAAAGTGCTGAGATTACAGGCATGAGCCATCATGCCCAGCCTCCATTTTCTAACTAGAAGTTTGCTCCCTTCCTCTGTCGTTTCCTGCTTTCCCTTTTTCTTCTGCCTCCTCTCTGCATACGCCCCACTCAGTCCTGAGCATTTGTAAGTGTTTCCTCATTCCCTTCCCACTGGCATAACTGTGATCTGAAAGAGGAAACACACACTTTGTAGGAGGTGACTTGGCAGAGGCAAGGGCCTACCTGGGCTATGGGGTCAGATGGGCCAGAACTGGGCCCAAATCCTTATGCAGCCCCCTTCTTATCTTTAAGACCCTAGACACATTTCTGCATCTCTTGTTTGGAGGTGATTTATCACTGGCCCTCACAGAAATGCAAGAATGAAGGGTCCAGGGAAGAGAGCAAATGTTTATTGGTGCTTTTCGTGAGCCCGTCACAGGCCGAAGAGCTGTGTATCTGTTCTCATTTCTCACATCAACCGGTGAGGTAGATTCTGTTAATCCGTGTTAATGAGATAACACATGCAAACACAGTTCCTCCCTCCTCCTAAGCCCATAAACATGTCACCTCTCCTCCCTTATGATTGGTAAGTGTCACCTGAACGGTGAAAAACAGTACGTTCCTTTAATATTGGGGACACAGGGTCATAGGAGAGTGTGCAGCCAACCCATTGCCACCACACTGTGTTGAAAAGTTGGGGCCGGGCACGGTGGTCCACGCCTGTAATCCCAGCAATTTGGGAGGCCGAGGCGGGCGGATCACAAGGTCAGGAGATCGAGATCATCCTGGTTCACACGGTGAAACCCCGTCTCTATGAAAAATACACAAAATTAGCCAGGTGCGGTGGTGGGTGCCAGTAGTCCCAGCTACTCGGGAGGCTGAGGCAGGAGGATGGCGCTAACCCGGGAGACGGAGCTTGCAGTGAGCCGCGATGCACTCCAGCCTGGGTGACAGAGTGAGACTCTGTCTCAAAAAAAAAAACAAAAAAACAAAAAAGAAAGAAAAAGAAAGAAAAGAAAAGTCAGGAAGAAATTGTCTGTATTCCTAAATGACCATTGTGCACTGAGTTCTAGTTTTCCTAGAAGTTCCATGGTTGAAATCATTCCAGACATCCTGTTTCCTGAGAATCAAGTCCAGGCCGTGGCTGGGCTGACAGTGACGTGGTGAACTTCCTCTAGGAGACCACAGAGTTAGAGTCACTCTTGTTGAATAGTCTGAGCACCTTCCCACGTATCAAGTTTTTGATCGTTAATATCTACTGTGTCAGTCAGAAGAGAATGATCAATTATTTCCACTTTGTACCACTGGATGTATCTCTCCTCCTTGTATGTAGAAAAGTCTTAACACCTTGAGCTGTTGCATATACTCCACAGGCCAGCAGGCTCCAGTGCAGAAGGTGGTGTCTAAAAGAAATACTCCCCGTTGCCACTCAGCCCACTAAATGCTTCAGCCAACATCCACACGCAAAGTATGTGGGGCAATTCACCCGTGAAAGAGTGGTTCTGATTTATGTTAACATGTCACGGAGGAGTTAAACCACAAGCTTACTGATAAAAGAAAGAAAACTCAAATATTCCTTATACTCTTCCAATTCCTCTTCTGTCCTCCACCTGCACCACACACACACATACATACATGCACAATACATGTGTGAGTACCCACATGACCTGGTTTTGCATTGATTATAACAGAGAAGATAGGTGTTTATATGTTGTATGTTGAGAAGTCCTTAGTTCTGGCCTCGCATTGAGCACATTTCATAAGCACTCACATGTTCACATTTTGGTATGAATTCTAAAACTCTTCCTAGCCTTGTAATATGTGGCTAATTTTATAAATTTACAACGTATAAAATAAATGTTAGAAATTCAATGAGTCTCATCTCCACTAGGTAAGATTTTTGGTAACTGAGGATGAATTTTACATATAAATATTAAAGTGGTGACTTATTTTGGGTTTCTGTCCATAACGTCTTACCTGATACAGTTGTATCATTATAACAACTTTGTGATTAAAATAATAATGTTAGTGATAACTAATAATAGCTAACATTTACTAAATGCTTTCTCTCCCAAGAATTTGCATGTGTTTTCTCATTTGGTTTCTGTAGCATCCCTGTAAGTGAGCACTTTTTTAAAAAACCACACTACAGTACACAGAATGTGTAGAAACTTAGAGAAGTGACTCAGCCAAGACCCCATCGCTAGCAATTGGTGGGAACCAAGATTTGAACCCCTGTCTCTCTGACCCATTTCTTTGCTCTTGGTTAGGAAAACTGAATTGAGGAATATTTTTCTCCATTTATAAAAGATGTTAATTTTTGACTGCCCCCCACAACACACTAACATTAATTTTAATATAATTCATCTCACAGAAGACAGAATCGACTACACTCGGCTTCTTGAAGCAGTTCTCTTCCTCGCTGAAACTCCGATACTGCCCCTGATGACATCTCCACATCAGCTCTGCCTTGT
Organism: Theropithecus gelada; assembly: GCF_003255815.1. NCBI lineage: Eukaryota > Metazoa > Chordata > Mammalia > Primates > Cercopithecidae > Theropithecus > Theropithecus gelada. Next base: position 15,580,033 of record NC_037677.1, read on the forward strand.
TCATGTCGAGAATATTTAATAGCATGACATTAAAAGAATCCTTGGGGCTCCTGCTCCTGATAACCAAATAACCCTCCAACTAAATATTCTGCTAGATTTTGGATGAGAAATTTCCTGTGAAACGAAGTTTGTTTCTCATTCAAACAACCAGTTCATTTGTCAGTGAAAGTGCTGTTCATCTCTTGACCCAAGAAATAGAATTAAAAGAAGAAGGGATTCTAGGTCACCCAAGTAGAAACAAAATCTGAAGTCATCTTCTTCCCTCTAGTTAAAGTTTACTTTGTCTTACTTTTTTTATTCCTAGTCAGAATATTATATGTGAAATTTTAGTTTGCATTAAAATGGTCATTCTCAAATACTATAACTTTTCACCATCATGTATCTATTGGACAGGTATATTTCTGAAAGCTTAAAGAACTTGAGGTATTTAAATTCTTCTAGTAATTCTAACATGTCTGTTTGTTTATAGAGGTTTCAAACATTTAATATTCATTGAAGAACTGTGGACTCCCTTTTTAATTTGTTCAATGATATCAAAACCCTCAACTATTAAATGTCTGAAAGGACCTCAGAGCGCTTGCCCCACACCATGCTGATAGCTACCTGGCTGCCGAGGATTCTGATGGCCCTCAGCTCCTTGAGGTTCACAAGACTGATCGCTGGGTGGTACCACTCCTGTCTCCTGAACGCTTGCCCTGCGTGAGCAGTTCTAGGGGACTGTTGGGTTATGCCTAACACATTTCTGTAGCCATCTTTGCCTACCTCTCTCCTCTGCATCCTTAACCCTCTGCAAAATGATTTCACAAGAAATCAACTATAGATGCCTGTGCCATGAGGTGTGATCTATTAGTAAACAGCCTTGTTAAAAACGTACTGAAAGGCTGGCATTCCCCTAGTGGTCCTGGCAAGGATTCATAAGATGGAAGATAGAAGAGACGTGTTGGTAACGTTAGGTGAGAAGTCACTAATATTGCTGTTCTCTTATTGAACAACTGGATAACTAGTTATGCAAAGCCTCTGTAATTTGGTCCTGCTGCCCCCATTCAGGCCACCTGCAGACAGTCTTCACTTAGGCACCATCCTTATTGTCAATTACTTTTCTTCTCTGAAATACTTCTTCTTTAATGAATGTTATTATTTGCACTTTGGAGAGTAGTTCATGATACCTGATTTGACTTGTGTCCACGACAGAGACTTTTATTTTTTCGAAGATGCATAAGAAAAACAGTAAATCATGTGTTCATGGTTATGTCTCGAAAAAATGCAGTTCTGCTGATTTGTAGCTAAAGCAGCCTATTAATTAGCAAAGGCACTTACCATTGTTTTACACCGCAGACAGTATTCAAGCTTTGAGAAATAGAAAGGTGTGTTCTTTGCATGAGAAGCTCAGGCATATATTTTCTGGAGAGAGCTCATTACTTTTTTCTGTTTTACAGAAAGTTAGATAACAGCCTCTTTTGACAGAAAAAATGTCCAATTTTCTGACAAAGGACGGGAGGCATTCTTCTCAAAATCAGTAATTCTGGGTTTTCTAATAAAGCCTCAATGTTGTTCATTCTAAAGAAAATTGTGTCACCTTAAAAACTAGATTCATGCTGGTTATTTCTATTTAAAATAGGGATTAAGAGATTTGAAACAAAACTCTTGGTAAATATCAATTGGGAATGTCCATAAAGTTTACAGTATCTCTTCATTAGTGTGCAGTTTTGGGGATTTGTAAAAAGGGTGAAAATATCATCTTGGTAAAAGAAAAGGTAGTGTACAAATTTAATCCTTGAATGATTCTATGCCTTATTTGTGTAACATGCTTCGTCCTGAAGTGAGTGAAACTTGATCTATGGTGTCCCAGCCTGCAGTGACCTCTGACACTCCATCTGAGGACCAGGGACAGTTGTTCCACTTCCACCATCAGAAATGCTTTTGCCAGAACCCCACGGCTGGGGTTTCACTTTTTCTGTGTCCCGACTTGTTTACATTTAATTTAATGCTGAGAGATGTAGGAAATCAGCTCCATCTCTCAGCAGTTAGGGTGAGGGTTCCTTATTGAAAACACTTGCTGCTGTGCTTATTTTAAAAACATATTTGGTTACCTTTTTGTCCCCACCCAAGAATGACAAAAAACCAACCATTTGAATGGGAGATAATCAGAATACTGAATCTTAACTAATCATGAGCCCCTGTGTGAGATAAAGGAGGAAGTGGAAGTATTTGAGGCGTGAATTGCTGATGCAGGCTTGATAAGTCTTGTTTTCCTAGTTAAACTGTAAGCAGAGAGCTCTCAGCCACCCTAACCACACACCCAGGTGAGCACACCTGTGTACCAGCACACACCGTGGCAGATAGTGGCTTAAAGCTGGGCACACAGTACGTGACAGCTAGGTGCTTGTCGGTTGATGAAGCTGTGTAAGCTAGAGTCCAGGATTGATCCTGTGGAATTGTAGGTGATACTGCTTTTCTCTGACTGTATGGGACAAGACCTTGATCTAGTAGTAAGGTAGGAGGGGAGACTTTACTCCAGACCAGATTGAAGACTGGTTGAAACAGAAGTGGTGAGAGCACCTCTCCATAAGACACACCCACCAGTGCCATGTCACTTTACCATTGCTATGGCAACCTGGAAGTTTCCACTGCTTTCCATGGCAGCAACCTGGAAGTTACCACCCTTCTTCTAGAAATTTCTAAATAACCCAACCCTTAATTTGCATGTAGTTAAAAGTGGGAATAAACATGACTGCAGAACTGCCCCGAGCTGCTTCTCTCCACCCACTGCCCAGGGGGTAGCTCTGCTCTGCAGGAGCAGTCAGGGAGATTGAACACTACGTCCTCAATAAAGCTGTTTTCTTCTATCACTGACTGGCTCTGGAGTTCTTGCCCAAGTGTTGCCAAGAGCCTTCCTGGGCTAAGCCCCAGTTTTGGGGCTTGCCTGCCCTGCATCAATAGGAGCTGACAAATCTTAGTAGCAGAAGGAAGGCCATAAAAGGGGCTCACTCCAGGCAAACGCCGCCCATTTCCTATTTCCATCCCGCCCCCCCCCACCCCCCCCACCGTGCTGGATTTGCTGAAACTGTCACCGTAGCGAATGACATCTGAGACCTGTAGTCTGGTTTCATACCCCAATGTGCTGAAGATGTGCAGTGAATAGCCAGGGGTGCTAGAGCCCTGGACCAGCAAGCAGCCTGTGCCACTGACTGCCCTGTTCTTGTTCCGCCTGGCCCAGCAGCCACCTTCCACACCTGCACTGGGACCTCCCACCATGCCTCTCCTCCCTTCCATGGGACTCAAGTGAAGAGGCGGTCAAATTATGCTTGACTGTTGTGATTTATACATGTGAAAGGTGTTTTTAAATGATCCACGCGGCCCCCACCGCCACGGGTGCTGCGCGTTCTCCCAGCGTCAGCGTCCTCAGCCATGAGCTGCTGTGGTTTAGAAGCAGCAGCCATCAGATGCCCAGCCCCAGGGGGTGGGGGCGCTCTATCCGGAGCGCATGCTGAGGTGTTCTGCCTGCCGCCCGCACAATAGCCACAGCAGAAACAAGTCAAAATCCTGAGATATGTGGCTTCTTCTCAACCCCAGAGGAAGTTAGGAAAGTGAAGGGGCAAGAGGAATCGCAGGAGGTGAGTCCTTGCTCGTCTTCAGACTCAGCCTCTGCTGCCCATCCTCTTCCTTTCCAGCTCCCAGGCTTTCACCAAGCACATCGCTCCACCCTCTTCCTGGCTGCCCACTTCCTCTTCGCAGAGCCTGGCATTCTTCCTTCAAACTTCAAGCCCCTCTGCTTGCCTTTGCATCTGACACTTCGCTGCACTCATATGGGATTAAAGTTTGTGGATTTGACTTCTGAAAACGGATAAAGTGAACAGAGGAGAATGTTTTTCTTAAAATCATTTTTTAAAAACACTGCAGATGGATTTGAATGCTTTATTAATTTGTTTTCTAATGCATGAAAACATTTTTCATTTCACCTGGCCTATCTAGCATGTGAAGAGAATTTAGGCCAGCATAGGAATATGGGCCAGCATAGGAATATATCAATTGAGTTCAGATGTCAGCATAACAGGCTAAATATAGTCAGATTAGGCAAGTTCAACAAACAGGTGTTAAAGATCTCATTTCCTGCTGATTCTCACCTGAAAGTCCCAGTGACTTCAGCATCAGATGTCTCTTAGTTGAGAAATACAAGATCAAAGATTTTTTTCCAGTAAGTGTATAACACACCTAACTGATTTCACTAGAGCCCTGAGGCTGATGTTGGTGAAATGTGCTTATGATGCAAAGGTTTACAGTGTGTTGTTTTCCAACTTTTTTGACGATAATCATCCCCAGACTCAAATTACTCCCTATAGTTGCTATAATGATGCAGGTACAATCGTTTGGCTTAATTACAGTTGACTGTCTAAAACTACCTTTCCCTGGAGTCATTGAAAGTTTTATTGGAGTTCTTTAATATGATTATAAAAATTAATGGACTTGTAATTAGGTATAAGAGAAGCACATCCAAAGTTTGCCAAATAAACAAATGTTCTACTTATGAGGTTACACATTTCTGCTTAATAATATACCACGAGTTCAAAATCTTATTCTGGCTCATGTTTACATCAAGAAAGATAATTTGAAAAGGAATTCAGATCCTCTTATTGTAGAGGGAATGTATCTGATAGCAATAACATAAGCACACCCTTAGGATGATCCTGTATGGCAGATGCATCTGAATGTGTGTTTCAAGGGCATCCAGGAGTAGCCAACCCAGAGATTTGTTCCTTGTCTGTGAGGAACATGTGAGCCCCCATCCTGTTCTGTTGAACACAAGCTGTATGGGGGATTGAGGCCCTGAGTTTTGGGTTAAATGAAGGTTGCGAGGTGGAGGTCGTTAAGGGGAGGGTGTTAAGTGAAAATGCTGTATAAACTGCATGCTGTTTGCAAGTGGCTGTGGTTTTCCTACCCAGCCTGCCAACACTGTCCTGTGAGGTTATGCTGTCCAGCCTGCCACCACTGGACCATATGTAAGGCGGATGTCTTGTCCAGCCCATTGCCATTGGACTCTCTTTCCTGTATGTAAGCCCCTAATAAAACCCCATGTGTCATTTGCTCACTCTGGGTCTCTCCTTCGGCCTCTTGAACTTGGTGCCTTCCCTACTGAGGTTAATAGAGGTTCCACACAGTACTTGCAACTTTCTTTGAAAAGGGAATATGCTATCATTAACATCAATACTGTCAACACTATCAGTAAATGTTGATGTGCTTAGCTTTCTACATACCTTGCATTTGCTAAGTGAGATCTACGCTTAGTCAACACATTTACTATTCAGAAACCTCTAATCAAGTGATAGAACTCCTATGAAAATTCTAACTACAATCTAGCTGCCACTGAGTTTTAATCATAACATGAGAGGCATCTTTGAGGCATTTAGAACCTTCTTTGAAAGATATTAGATATCTCCCAAACTTCCCTTGCACGTGAACAAAATATCTTCACAATATCCCTATTCTATAATTTGAGTGTATCTCTTCTGCTGTTGCAAAACCAGGCATTGACAGATCCATAGAACTCAGGTGTGTGGATTCCTGATGGTACTTGTCTCTGAATATACAGTCAGCCCTCTGCATTCAGGGGTTCTGCATCGATGAATTTGACCAACCACAGATCATAAATATCTGGGAAAAATGAATGAATGATTGCATCCATACTGAACGTGTTCAGGCATTTTTTCCTTGTTATTCCCTAAACAACACAGTATAACAACTATTTACATAGCATTTGCATTTTATTAGGTATCATAGATAATCTAGAGATGATTTAAACTATACAGGAGGATGTGGGTAGGTCATATGCAAATACTACACCAAGTTATATAATAGACTTGCACATGCGTGGATTTTGGCATCCACGGGGTATCCTGGAACTGATCCCCCATGGATTCCAAGGGACAACTGTATTTGGAAAGCTTCAGAAGCTTTGCAGCTGAATGCAGAAGGCTGGGAGTCAGTGGGAGCTTTACTAACCTCAGAACAGCCATTCATTTGATCTGTGTCGAGAATGAGAATTTCTCTGTATGAGCTATGGGTGATTAATCCATTTTGCCTTCATTCTTCAGTGGTTTGGCGTATAGATTGAAGTGTTTTGCTTTTCTATCTATTGGCAGAGGCAAATAGAAACAGAGCTGTCTCTCTCTTGCAGTGTACCCACACTCCAAAGTGCCATAAAACGACCTTCAAAATTAAACCATCATATTTTCTTGGCACAGGCAAAGCGAGAAACTGGGGACGTATGCACTGGGGCTGCAGCTGGCAGTGGGGCCTGGGTGGTGGAGTGGGGGCGTTGGCAAAAGGTAACTGTGCCCATTTGGTTGTACTCAAGTGCAGACCTCAGTGAATTGAAGTTCTAGCCTCTCAGGATGCCAGACGTTGTGGTTGCTTCTCAATCACAGCCAGCTCAGTACAACCATTGTCACTGAGAGGGTTGTATTTTTTTTCTGAATCTAAGCCATTTGTGTGTCACAGTAAGGGCAACAGATTCATGTATTGTGCCTCAAATATTGCCAGGAAAGTAACATATTAAGCACATACTTAGACCCTTCTTTTTCCTTCTGTTATTAAATTGGATATAAACTCATATAAAGAATAGATTCTAGAATGCAATTTGTCTATATTGATGCATAAAAGAAATACCACCCTTTGCAAAAGCAACAGGGAGTAAAAGGAAGAGAATGTTTGTTTTATTGAGTTCTCAGATATGTTAAGCAAAGTTTTAGTCTCTTGCCTGGTTCTTGATCATCTGTGTGATGTGGTGAAGTCACTTAGCTTTCTGTACCTCTGTTAACATGCCTGTGTCATTTATGCAATGTGACATTTGGACTAGAAATGATGCTTTCCTCTTCTAAAGACTGGCTCTCAATCTCAGTGGGCTCTTTCACACTTCTTATCTGTAAAAAGTTGAAGATATATATAATGAATATATTCAGGAGTCTTTAAAATATTTTCACCAAATGCAGTGCCTCATGCCTATAATCCCAGCACTTTGGGAGGCCAAGGCTGGAGGATTGCTTCAAGCCAGGAGTTCAAGACCAGCCTGGGCAACATAGTGAGATCCCATCTTTGTAACAGATTTTAAAAATTCCTGGCCAACATGGTGAAACCCCGTCTCTACTAAAAGGTAGCCAGGCGTGGTGGTGGGCGCCTGTAGTCCCAGCTACTCGGGAGGCTCAGGCAGGAGAATGGCGTGAACCCGGGAGGTGAAGCTTGCAGTGAGCTGAGATTGCGCCACTGCTCTCCACCCTGGGTAACAGAGCGAGACTCTGTCTCAAAAGAAAAAAAAAAAATTAGCCGGATATTGTGGTATGTGTCTGTAATTCTAGCTACTCAGGAGGCTGAGGCGGGAGGATTGCTTGGCCCTGGGAGGTCGAGGCTGCAGTGAGCTGTGATCACACCACTGCACTCTTGCCTGAGCAACAAAGAGAGACCCTATCTCTAAAAAAATAAAAATAGGCTGGTTCGATGGTAGTAGGTTATCAGAACTTATTAGTGTCACAAAAGTCGGTGTATACACCCCACTGCTAAAATCTGACTGGCTAAAAATAGTAAAAATAAAAACAAAAAAAGATACTTTGCAAGCCCCCTGATCCTTCTCTCCAAGAGCAATGGTGCACTGGCTTGGGGATCCTGTCATTCAGCGTTTCCTCACTAGTATCCAGCACAAGGGTCCGCAGAAGTGAGTGCTCAATGAATGTTTGCGAAACAGAACCACGTTTCTTCCCTTTAGTTCTTACGATAATGGAAGCTCTGTATCCTGATGGTGTGGTGAGTACATGAATCTCTTGATGTGTTAAAATTCATTTTATTTTTAAACATACCCTAGAGTTGCTTTTTTGGGTGAATAACTCTATGAATTTTAACACAGAGAACTGCATACCACAAAAAAGTCCATTTTACTGTATGTTAATTTAAAGATAAAATTTTAAAACATGGCTCCCCTTTTGAAAGAGTCACTTTCAGCACTCTGAGGAGATGAACCAGCAGCTGAAACGTCTCTCTCCAAAGCATTCTATGTCTCTTTCTATTTATAGTTCTCTTTGATTTCTTCATGATTTATTTAAATAAACTTTTTATGCTGAGATAAGGATCTACCTTTGTTATAAAATACTGCTTTTAAATAATGGGAGAATACCTGTTTTCTTCCAATAAGTTTTTCAGTGGAAATAAAATGATTTCTCAGCATTTCTTGAAGCAGTGACGAACAGAAGTATTAGTGAACAGCATTCATTGAGTGCGGTATGCCACACTGCTAGCTCAGTAACCTGTCTTGGTTCCCTTTATCCTCAGAGCTCCCCCAAAGTATATGACTGCATCTTTCTTTGACAGATGAGAATTTAAAGACTCAGAGTGGCTCATAGTACATGGTGACAGAGATGGGATTGGAACCCAGTTATCTCTGTCTCTAAATCCCATGCCTTTCCTATTCCAAGAGGCCTCCCTGTAAACAGATACAGTTTATAAAGGTAATTTGGCAGGGGTGCGTGTCTGCTTGTATACACAGGCACTCACACGTACACTGGGGGGAGGAAAGGTGGGCAGTGAAGGGAAGGGTGTTGCCAAGGAGCTGCCAGAGAGTTTATGCAGTGTCTGCCCTGTTTCTGAAATAGCAGAAGCTGATGCAGGAACAGCCACATTCATTGAGATGCCTGTGTCGACCACTGCAACCAGCTGAAAAACCATCTGCTCTTGTAGCTCTGGCGTCTGCACGTGAGCTTTTGTTCCATAATGCAGCAATATCCCTAGAGTGGAGAGAGCCAGTAGCCTAGTAACTAATGCTTTGTCCCCTCCTTTTCCTGCTGTCACGATTCTGTGTCCGCAGCTAGTCCTCTATTTTTTATTGTCCATCTAGTGAGTGGCTGGACCCTCACTGATGTGCTGTTGATGCCTTATCAGGGTTCAATAAGTACTAAGCCATGTGACGGATGGGCAGAGGGCTGGCAACAGTTTCCTCTTTCTGCTACAGACTAAGACTCCTTAACTAAGAGATGAGGCAAGGAGGCAGATAGACCCCATCTGCTGCCCCAGATTCATTTCCTGACTTGCATTTCTTGCCTCTCCTGAGGGTTTGTTAACTCTTCAGTCTTTGGCAAAAGTTCCACTGGGCAGCAACCACAAATATCAGCCATCCCCTAATAAGTTTACTCTCTGCAGGAAAACGAAGATTTTTTTTTTTTTTTTTTTTCCGTTATCGCTTAAGAGGTGTTGGAAGTCAGCAGTCTCGGGTCTTGTTCTTCCTGCCTTTAATTAGCTAGGTGACATTATACCAGTTACTTAAACTCTATTAGCTATATTCTTCCATGAAAGAAGAATTATAAAACTCCCTGTCTTACAAGGTTGTTTTCAGGATTAACTGAGATAATGAATATGAAGCCACCTAACATAGCTAGAGATCAATTGTGATTATGATTGTTATTTATAACCAAGATCCACATGATCATAGCTCACAAAGATAGTTCCTTTATAAAAATCCACCTTCTTTTACCATGACCTTCACTTACCAATCATGTTCCATGGCTGTCTAGATGATTTCCTCTACATTACCAAATTCAGAATAATAACACAATATCCTAGAATCACTAAACCATTTTTCATGGACGTGGTATTCTGCTTTTTTTGGGTTGGGCAGTTGTAACACATTCAAATAGTCTTTGTTGCTAAAGAACCTAGGAGAAGCCAGGTAGAAATTGCTCTAACGAGGAACTTGCCTCGTTTTATGGTCCAGTTACTGATTGTCCAGTTCTCATTAATCACTTGCTCAGAAGGGAAAGCTTGCATCCTTTGTTCTTGAAAGTAGGAAGGAGGTGGTCTTGCTCCACACCTAGTAGGAAGTAAATGTTTGATACTCCTATTTTTAAAAATCCTATTCATGCTTTTATTCAGGTTTTTCAGATTTCCTTAACACAACAGGCTAGGCTTTGCTGAAGGTAACCGGGGTTGGGGGTGCCACCCATGGCTGTAGGGCAGAACAAAGCTCCCTGGTCACCCTCATGAAACCATGGCCATGACCTCGTTAACTCTGAGCTCTGCCTTCACTGACCAGCCACTGGGGATTGTCAGCTTAGGGCAATTACTCCTTAGTCCTCACAGCAGCTCCATGTGTGAGATGTCTGTGGCTTCCCCAGGCTAAGCCCTGTCACTGAACCAAACTGGGTCCATTTGCCTGTTCACAACAGAAAGCCAAACACTAAAGCACTAAGTTTTTATGGCAAGCAAGGTTAATTGTGAATTGACTGACAAGGAGACAGGAAAATACGCTCAAATCTGTCTCCCGAAGCTGGGGCCTGGGTTGCATTTTATGAGCATAGGATAATGAGATCTGATCTGATTGGATTTTGAGATGAGGTGATGCTGGGGGGCATGATCTCTTTGGATCCTGCCATGGAGTGATGCCAGAGCTCAGTCTTATTGGATCCTGGATCCTGCCATGTAATGTTCACTTCTTAATTCAGTCCCATTCCTTGGTCCCAGTGCTTAGGTTCTGCCCATGGTTGCATGCTTGGATCATCTAGGGATGCTCAGGTTTTGTGACCTTTAACCTGAGAGTCCATGGCAACTGAAAAGCAACTCACAGCTTGGTTACATAAAAGTTGAACCCGTTTGGTCTGACGTTGTTATAGCTGTTCCACAATGGAGCAGGGCTCCTGAGCATTAATGATCACCCATTGTGTCACAGTCCCAGATACATGGGAGGCCTGGGGTTAAATCTCACTGTTTGACTTCCCCTCTGCATTTGTCTGTTTTCTGACACCCTTCTAAGGGGTTGACTGTTTTGGGCATTTTTCACAGTCTGTAAAGGACATCAAGGTGCAGTTCAGTTGACTGTTGTAAAACAAAATGACAGCTAGTGAAAATTTTCTATCAAAATAGAATAATTTTAACTTTTAAAATAAGGGAACAGCATTCATTATAAATATTCTAAAATGCAGAAAAATATAAAGAAAAAATAACAATGACCCACTTCCCACTGACATCTTCTAGGATTATCCTTCCAGTTACCTCTTCACACACAGGCACGCACACACACACACACACACACACACCAATTAGTGATTTCAAATAGGCATTCTTCTGGATTTTTAATTAACTTTAGTTAAAATTGGTACCCAGGTTGGAACTTAGTGAAATATGATAAATCTGTCTTTTGCTGAGTCACTAAGTGAATGTTGACTGTTTACAGAAAAAAAGACAAAAATGTGAAACTCATAGTCACCAGTGTTATGTGTGATTTTTATCTTCTTTTTGAAATAGCTGCATTATCCTGAATTTAATATTAATATGGTTCCTTAAGATCAAAAAATGAAGTGATTTTAAAATTGGCTGGAAAGTATCTATTTGCTTGGCTTATTGAATTTTTTACAACTTTAATTTCTGAATCTTGCTGTTATCATTGTTAATGTTAGAAACTGCAGTGTGAATGCCAAGGTCCAAAAACCATTTTTCACTTTTAGCTTCTCATTGAAAAACAGCAGATTCGGCCGGGCACAATGGCTCACGCTTACACTTTGGGAGGCCAAGGCAGGTGGATCACGAGGTCAAGAGATCAAGACCATCCTGGTCAACATGGTGAAACCCTGTCTCTACTAAAAATACAAAAATTAGCTGGGCATGGTGGCGTGCGCCTATAGTCCCAGCTGCTCGGGAGGCTGGGGCGGGATAATCACTTGAACCCAGGAGGCAGAGGTTGCAGTGAGCTGAGATCACGCCACTGCACTCCAGCCTGGCGACAGAGTGAGACTCTGTCTCAAAATAAATAAATAAATAAATAAATAAATAACAGCAGATTCACCTCCTACAGTAGGAGCAAAGGTTACCCAGCAAAATACAGTGGAGAATTCAAACGAAGACCTAGTTAACTTGTGTTAACATTACTTTAAGGTAACCTGGAGGCCTGAATTTACTAGCTCACTCAGCATACACCTGGTCTAAGTAAGAGAGAAGGGATAGAACAATTTTTATATCCCGAAGTCATTAAATGCAAACTAATGATGTTTACATTGTTGAAGGTTTGACAAAGGAACACTTGCTGGAAGCTTGGAGGTTGATTTCTGAGGAGGTTTGTTCGGTGGGAATGGGCAGGTGGTGTGTGTTTCTTTAGAGGAGAACGTGTAGTCCTAAGTGTTCGTTCTGCACTAGGAGTTCGTGGACAAAAACCAGGAGGGGGAAGGTTTCATTCCAGGCCTGGTCCAATCAGTCCCCTCAGATTGAGTAGTTTAACGCATGGAGAGCATCTGTGAATACTCAGAAGCCAACTCAATCTTGAGAAGCAAGCAAGCATTTTTCCTAAAAATAGAAGGTATTTGGTCACTGTGATAAAATTGTTTAAGATTATGAGCTAAGTGTGTGTACATATACACACTTTAAATTGGGAGGAGAACACAGTTTTTGAAGACCCTGCACTCTTCAAATTAATTTAACTTGATTTTGAGCTGAAAATTTGTTCATGTAGTGGGTACAGTCGGGAAGGCACAGGGTGGCAAAGCATAATGCCTCCCTGGTCTCCATACACCACCAACCATTTCATGACGCGGGTGAACGGACAAAGCTCGCGGTGCATAGTAACGTCAGTATCAAAAGAATTAGCATGGGAGGCACCGTGTGGGCTGTCACCCAGACACAGACCTTAGGGCTGGTCTCCCTCTTACCTGCATTAGCAATCAGAACAGAAAAGGGCACAAAGTATTTGTAACTCAGGAGACAATACAGTCAAAAGTAAGTAACAAGAAATGCCACTGTTGTGAAAATCATTTCTCTCAAGCATTGTTCAATTTAAGATGGGAGCTGGGACCATCCTGTATGGTATCAAAAATTGTCATCAACATAAGAACCAGTGCAATATAAGGAGATTCCAGGATATTAAGAATAAAGGTGATTTTTTTTAAGTGATTCTCAAATGAGAGTGCTCTTTAACTAGAGTTGTTGGGGTATTAACAAGTGGAGCTTAATGCACTCTAGTCAAAGGTATTATGTATTATGTCACAAAGTGGAGATGTGGTCATTGTGCGCCACGTAACCCCGCAGAGCACAGGAATACAGAACTCCTTCTGGGTCACTTACTTCTAGAAAGCTATAGACAAAGGAGCTCACAGGCCAGCAACGGAATTGATTAAAGGGATAGGAAGAGTCTTGATGAGAGCAAATTAAATGGCATAAGTATGAATAATTGGGCTAAGAAAGGGTGAAGTAAGTTTAAAGTAAAGCAATTCTATTATAGCTAATATTTCTTGAATGCATATTCTGTGTCCCAGGCACTGCATAAACCCTTTATGTGGGTTTAGTTTTCACAACATCTCACTTTCACAGCAACACTGTGAGTTTCCACTGTTATCCACATGTACTGTACCAGGAAACTCAGGTTTGGGGTAGTGGTTAAGGAGCTTGGCCTCGTCTTCATAGCTAGCAAGTGGCAAGATTTTCAGGTTTGCAGTGATCCCCCTGTCCTGTCCTGTTTGATGACATCACATACCTCTTCCTAAAATTTGAACTGGGATGTTTGTGCACATCCACATGACTCTAAATACATTTTTTCAGTGTTGACTCTGTCACCTTCTGTCCCTTCTCATTCTTCTCGGAACATATGATGCCTTATATTCTTAGTTATGTAAACATCTTGTCTCTTAAACTGGAGCTGATTTATTGAGGATGGAGAATGTGTTTCCTGTCCAATACATAAGCACTCTAGAAGTGTTTGCCTTTGATGTATTTCTTTTGATTATGTCTATTTAAAGGATTTTTCTCTGATAAGCACCTAGCATGTTGCTGTGTGTTGTCAGTTAATACTTATTTGTGTGTTTGCGTGTGTGTGTGTATTTGTAGCAGGCATTCTGTGCATGTGCAGTTTATTCCTTATATGCACAGAATGCCAGTTCTAAGTGCCAGGCACTACTAGGACAACAAAGAAAAGAGCAGACACTTTGCTCAGTGTGGTGAAGAAAATTGCCTGTCAGCACTGAGGATCCTATTACAAGTCTGAAAATGGACATACAAAAATAATTAAGTTTATCTTGAAGTTAGGATTAGAAAAGATGAATATTTATTTAAGAAAGAAAGCATAAACATTGGATTAATTGTGTTCAACTTTTTGCAACTTATTTTGCAGCTACTCCATTAATTATTGATTGCACTTTTCCTTAAGAGACATTGTTTGGCATATTTATTTGTGAAAAAGCAATTTGGATTCTCCTGTCAACTTTACATAGAGAAAGTACGTTGGTATATGTTGAAATAGGAAGGTACAGAATCAGGACAGGCTTACTCTGCCAGGCCAAATGTGGCACATCTGTTTTGTAAATAAACAGTAGCTGAAATTTTATCTTAGATAAAGTTCATCAAATTTTACTTTCTCTGATATATGTAATCACTTCAGCTATATAGTTTAAGTATTCAATGACAGTAAACCAGTAATAGTCTTTTTTTTTTTTTTTTTTTTTTGGAGATGGAGTCTCGCTCTGTTGCCCGGGCTGGGGTGCAGTGGCCGGATCTCAGCTCACTGCAAGCTCCACCTCCCGGGTTTACGCCATTCTATGAACTATAAGTATTTAACAAACTATAACTATCTAAGAAACTCTAAGTATTTTTAAGCACAGAGATTTCATTGATCCCCTTCAGGGACTGTGAATAATAACTTACACATTTCATCTTCAGTCCAGCTCCCCATTATCCACCTGACACTGCCTTGAACATGGAGGGGGAAAAACGTGTTAATTTAAGGGGGGAAAAAAAAAAGCTTTGGCATATTCCAGGGTATTCGTAGTGATTTCTTGAGTTATTTTAGGAAACAGTTCCAACTGATTTCCAGAAACCACAGTTGATGCATAAATTCCCTAATTTGTTTACTTTAGAGAGATCATCTCAAGTGCAGCATCTGTTTTTTGCTTTCTCTGTGAGATCTTGGTTTTACATCAGGAGGAGTGAGGCACAGGGACGTAGAAGACCGGCTCGGGCCACACAGGCAGCTCCTGAACCTGCTGTGTGCTGTGTCAGGAGCTTTCTGAAGCAGTGGTGGGTGTGCCTCCTGTTACTGCTCTGGGTGGGCAGCTTCCACGTCTGCCTTTTCAACTGTTTCTCAGGGATAAACTCCATCTGCCAGATAACACTATTTTGCAGCTAGAAGAATGTCGCAACTCAAATTTTGCTTAGTATGTCTTATTTTGGAGAAGCAGCTTTCTTCTGTGAAGCTCAGAGCAGTAACCTAAAATTACTCTCAGTATGTAGAGGGAGAGCCTTCTGGAAGTGCAGTGGTTATTTACGAAGCTTGGGTGGGGGAGCTCCCTGCCATGTTCCAGTGAAATCGGAGAGATAAAATTTTAACGTTGGAGACTTTTCTACCATTTTGCTCCTTCTGCAGTCCTTGCAGAAGCTGCTGCTACAGGAAATATATTTCCAGAGCCCTTTCCAAGCCCATGCCCAAGGTCACAGGAGGAGGAGCACCCCGTAGTTTGTGATGTTCATAGAAAATTCAGGGCATTGAAAACCAGGGAAGTATCAACAGCCTCCATCTCTGAAAAATAGCCAACTGAATTTTCTCTCATAAAGGGTGGTCCACGCTGGTCCTGCAGCTTCACTTAGAGCTCTTATAAGGATGTGCAGGAATTATTGTGAATATAAATTCGAGCTGAAGAGAAGAGAGGGAAGTGCAGAAAATCCAATTAACTGAAGTGAAAGTCATACAGAATAAACTACCCATTGCTAAAAGAAATAGGTTTTAAATTGAATGAATCTTTAGAGCAGAATTGATCAAATATGTCCTTATTGTATGAGAAGATGCACTTTGCAAATAATATTTGTCAGAAGGCATCATCTGCTTGAGGACGTTTCATCTTCTTATTAAGAAGGCCGTTAGAAGTTTGGAGCCTTTTTCATCGTTGTTATTAACTTGCAGGGGAAAATCTTCCTACTCCAATATTCATTAAATGGATCTCCTTGTGTATACAAATATTAAAAGTAGTTTTGAAAGTACTATAGGTAAGCAAGGGGAAAAAATGCATTGTTTGTTTCTTCATAGAACTGACATTTTTATTTAGGGAAAAATCCATGAATTTACAATCTCTCCCTTTCTAGGTTTTTCAACATTTCTTGCAAATTGTATGTAAATGAATGCAAATAAGCAATCCTCACTAGCAAGCTGCTTAGAAGTGTAAAATGCATAAAATTAAGATGCTGAGAGAAACGTGCATCTAATTAAGGTAGCATGTAAAGAAATGTTTAAATTCAAATTAGATACTTCAGTGGAAAGAATTTACTTGTTTAATTCAAAAGGTGTTTTGTATAATTCTGAGAAGCTTGTCCTTAGTGGTACTCCCATTTCCTTCAAAGCTCCAAAAATCAGTTTTAGGAGCTTGCCCTGGTTCAGTTAAACTTTAAAATTGGGTTTAAGCTAAGAATTGGAATGCCATAAAAATAAATTCTAGTTTTAATGCCTTTACCTCAAAAACAGACTTAGAGAGGCGGGCATGATAATTTGAGAGTGAGAGTGGGTGGATGTGTGGATCACTATTTCTGTCCCATTCATAGAAATCCCACGTGGTACTTGGATTTCTTGGGTTCTTAGAAAGCCTGGGGATACACAGATCACAGCCATCTGGTTATCCCTGGATCTTAAGGACATTTTAGGAGCAAGACAGGAAGGATGCCGACCTGCGCCATCAGCAGCCGCACCACACTCTGACGTCTAGGAGGTCACCTTTACTCTTTGGAGCCATGTGAGTCCAGTCCAACCTCCATCTCTGCCAGGGACAGAAGAGGAGGAGAGGAATTTGGTCTCAATTTAGAAGCCTTTTGTTTAAGCAGATGAAAACATTTTTTGCAAAGCATTAAGCAACAAGCAAAGTATTGAAGAAATGTAAGATCTGTGTGGAGAAGACAGAAACTATCTTCTAAGGTTGGTGCTGTTTCTGTCCCAGACACAACAATCGAAAGGCAGATAGAAAAACAAGCAGGGCTGGGGATGATGGCTTATGGCTGTAATCCCAGCACTTTGGGAGGCCAAGGTGGGAGAGTCTCTTGAGCCCAGGAGTTTGAGACCAGCCCAGGCAACATGGCAAAACCCTGTCTCTCTACCCAAAACAAAACAAAACAAAACAAACAAACAAAAACACCCCACAAACAAGAATTAGCTGGGCATGGTGACACATGCCTGTGGTCCCAACTACTCCGGAGGCTGAGGTGGGAGGATCACTTGAGCCCAGGAGGCAGAGGTTGCAATGAGCCGTGATGGTACCGCTGCACTGAAGCCAGGATGACAGAGCCAGACCAGGTCTCAAAAAGGAAAAAGAAAAAAAGCAGGAAAGTGGCTTTTGCTAGTTTTCAGAATGCCTGATTTTGAAGTGTTCCACTGAGCTCCACTTCTTTTAGTGAGAGTTCCTGCTTTCTACCAGATCACATATTCCTCCTATTTCAGCTGAGCCTGTGTTTCAGCCCGTAAGCCTATAGTCTCTATTTCCTGGCCTCACAGATGAGAAGTCATTCATTAAGTTTTGATCACGTGCAGTGTACAAATTCTTTCTTAGACTCAGGTTCCCTCATCTGAAGTTCCTGTCTATGTCTGAGCTGAGGAATTAGAAAATGACACTGAGCCTGTTATTCTTCACTGGGGAGTTGGATCTGCTCTGTCTCTTCAGCAGGGCCAGGAATCCTTCTGAATCAATGCCAGACTTCTTTCATCCTCCCTCCCCCTAGGCTCCCAGACCCCATCCTCACCCCCACCCCCAAGGCTCAAGCACAGACCAAACCATCCAGGACTGTTAATTGAAAAGCATCTTCTGGCTGGTGACATCTGTTTCCAAATATCCAGCAAGTCTACTTAGGTTGAATCAGAAGGGTCACAGTTGGTGTTTCCTCCTTGGGCCAGGAGGTTTTTCTCCTATGGGACTTGGGCCTGATGCCTTCCAGTCAATTAGAGCTCCTCTCCCTCTCTGATTCCTTGATACTTTCAGTGGCTGCCTCTCAGCCAGTGACTGGTTGGATTAGTGAGTCCTCTAGTTATAGCACAGACTACATCTACCGCCCACTTCCTGGATATCCCACATTCACCATAGTCGTCATATTCCAAATTCAGCTCGATAACTTTCCTCTGTAGTGGCTTATTCTCCGCTCTAAATCCCTCCCGGTTAATGATGCCGTTATCAGCCCTCTTCTCCTTGCAGATTGCCAATGCTATCATTAGGCCATTTTTATTTCTTACCTAAGTTGATGCAGTAGCCTCCTAGCTGCTCTCCCGTCTCATCGCACACTTCTTCACTCCTGTCTTCACACTGTTGATGAAACAGCTTTTTCTTACAACACAAATCTTGCATAACATTTCCTGATAAAGGCTTTCTGATGATCCCTTGTTAACTTTTTTCCTGTCTTAAGGGATCTGGGCTCTATCTAACATTGCATTCAAATGTCTCCTCTCCTCCCCGCACTCCACGCACCAGCCTAGTTGAACTACAGGACCCAAGAGATGCCATGCTGCCATTTATATTTCTGTGCCTTTGCATATGCTGTTTTCTCTGCTCCTCCCCACCGGCATCCTCCAAGTTGGCCTGGAAAACTCCTCCTCACTTTCCTCCTCCCCCTCAGAGAGTTTTTTCTTTTCTCACCCTCCCAGGCTGAATTTGTCACGCTCTCTTTTGTTGCATTCCGGGCCTCTGGTTACAGCATTCATCATGCAGTACTCTAAAGGTTGTTTCCTGGTGTATCTCCCATTTAGGCCATGAGCTCCCAAGGGCAGAAATTGTGTTGGGTGAGAAGGTGCCCAGAGATAAGACTAGGGCAGTGTTTCTCAAACTTTGTGCCCCCAGGATCCCTTTACACTCTTAAAAACTGTTGAGAACCTCAAAGGGCGTTTAGTTTATTATTTGGGTAAACATCTGTTGATATTTCCCACTGAAATGTAAACTGGGAAATTTAAAACTAATTTGTTCCTTCAAAATCAACAATAATGAACTTATTAAGTAGTAGTATAAAATACATTTTATATAAATAACTGTGCAGAATAAAAAATTGTAAGACCAGTGGCATTGTCTTAGATTTTTAGAAATTTCTTTGTGTCTGGCTTATGAAGGGAAGACAACTAGATTCTCCTATTTGCTCCTTTAGTCAGTCTGGTTCATTGTGTTTTTTAATGTCTGTGAAGACAATACATTCTAATTGCAGATGTTTTTCTGGATCAAAACTTGACAAGTGGTAGTTTCTTACTAGTTATTGTAATGTGAAACCTAAAACCTGAGGGAACTTTCCTTACTGCTACGTTAAAACTGCTCATCTTTCTTGCACTTCAAATGGCCCTTTTGCCCATGAATGTTTTACTTACACCATGCATTGGTCACTTGGAAAATATGAGACCACTGAGTTATGCAAATCCTTCAACAGATGGTACACTCTGTCATACAATAAGAAAAGACAAAAGAAATCTTTATTAGGCAGCCATCAAAGTCATGGTGGTAGACACAAGTTTTCCGAAGTTCTGATTTTCACTTGAAAGCTCAAGTTTTATCATTGACGACAAATACTGTCAGCGGTTTTCCTCAAAGGGACAGGCTCATTTTGCTCTTTTTCAAGAAAATGGCTTTTTAAATGCCTAAGTCTGAATAACAGGTTTTTGTCAGTTGTCCTTTTTCGGAAAATGTTCTGTGAAGCAGGTGGCTAGTTCAGCTCGCAACTCAATTGCACGGGTGCTTTTCCTTGAGACAAACATCATACATCAGTAGGTCATGGAAACCTGTACTTGCCTTCTCATAACACACTGTTTAAAAGATACTTACTCAGATCAAGATTTACCAAATTAATACTTACCACTTCATCCAGGGCATGCCTAAGTGACACTGGCATTGATTTTCCTTCAAGTGCTCAGAGGGACAAATGCAGTGACCACTAGTATTGGTTGGTGTCACTGGCTGCCTTGATCTGTGCCAAGTTGCCAGCTGTTTTGCCCCCTCCGCTGTGGCCTTTGCACCACCAACAAAGTGTTAACCCCATAAAGAAAGAAAGAAATGTCTTAGCAGTATTTTTTAAATTTATTTTTATTTTTGTAATGCAGAGTCTTGCTCTATTACCCAGGCTGCAGTGCAGTGGCACTATCATGGCTCACTGCATCCTCCAGCTCCTGGGCTCAAGGGCTCCTCCCCTCATCTCAGCCTCACAAGTAGCTGGGTACCATGCCCAGGCTATTTATTATTTTTATTTTTGTAGAGACAGGGTCTCTCTATGTTGCCCCGACTTGTCTTGAACTCTTGGCCTCGGGCAGCCCTCCCACCTCAGCCTCCCAAAGTACTGAGATTACAGGCATGAACCATGGCTCCCAGCCAAGAAATATCTTAGTATTTTTATCAAATACTTTTGACTTCATAAAACCCCTAGGAGTCCACAGACCACACTTTGGGGCCCATGGAACTGACGGGAGTGAAGCAGAAGCCCCTCATACCAGGTTGCAGAGTCCATGCTGTGTTGGGAAAGGTGTGAGGGGGGAAGTGCTGTGGTCAGATTTGTTTCTTAGAGTGACCACGGTGATAAGAGAGTGGAGCATCTTCTGGGGAGTTGGGAAATTGGAACTGGACATCATTGCTGGAAAAAAAAAAATAGCAATTTTTTTAAGTTACCATATGAATATAGGATGATTGTGTAAGCCCCAAATTCTTAAACCTTTTGGAGTGGTGTTTTCATTCCAAATCACATTCAATTGTGTGAAACTAGGTTGAAGTATTTTCTGGTATTATTTCAGGATAGTATTATTTCTATTCTGTGAATGAATTTGGGTGCGCATGCACATGTGTCGGTGCACTTTCCGTATGTACTTTATGTATGCTTGTATGTGCTTGTACCGTTGGCTGGTGGCTATCCTGGGTGACTCCTTTCTGGCCCACGTTGTCTTTGTGTTTTGTCATCAGAAGTTCATTCCTTAGACTCTACGTATTATCCTGGATCGTATGTAAAAAACATTTTTTTACCCTAAAGACCTCCCACTCAGTGGAAGCGTGGGAGACACATTCCTGAGTTAAAAGGTCTAGATCAATATAATATTCAGAAGTAATGGCAAATGATTCTAACCAACCCAGCAGTGCTTACTTAGGACTCTGTTCAAGAGCCTCCTTGCCTCTTTGTTGATCTCTTTAAGTACCAAACAAAAGACAATGAATCTTCCAACTCCAGCGATTCCATTGTGATTGATCTGAGCCAGTTTTTTGAGGTAATTGATGATATTGCCTTAGTTGAGTCTGTTAGTGCAAATAATTATTAATCAATATGCTCTCAGCTCTTAGTTCAGAAGATAATTCTAACACATGATTTATGCTGAACATTTCAATTGAGCTACCTTTACAAGAGGAAAATCAATTGGCGAGTGTTCTAAAGCACTTTAATTATCTGCAGCTCCGCGTTCCTCTGCAGCCATATTTACCCAGACAGCTAGTTGTCCCATCCTAGAAAGAGTCAAACAGGAAGTTTTTCATCACCACGGTAGAGAGATAATGTATCGTGCATCTTAGATTGACTATGTTGATTTAAAGTAATTTAGTGGAATACCTTAAAATGAAAGCATTGCTGCTTTCTTTTGGAGAGCATAATTAACACGGCCCGGGAAAAAGAAGGAACATGTTACTGATCTCCATTTAGTTGGAAAACAGTTTGCCAATGTGGATAGTGAATGTCATGTAAGTCAATTTAGCCATAAAACATGAGGAGATCTGAATCACAAAAAGGAGGTTGAGGTGTAAAATATTTTAGGGGCTAAATTTATATCACTCCCCTAAACTGTTGTTAAGATGCTTTGTGACTTCCTTGTGCTAAGGCTTTCTAGTATGGAATTTGTTGTTTTACCCTTTTAGACAATGTCTTGATGAATATTGTGGTTTGATTTTTCCCCCCTGTGAGAGGAGATGCAGAAGAAATTAATCACCACTAGGAATGAGCCTGCCTTTGTTCAAAGTGGAGCTTCCAAGCATCTGTTTTTGTTGTACTTGTGGTGGGTACAGGAATGTGTGGGCTCTGGCCTGGGACTTTTAGACATGATTATAACAGATGGAATTTTTAAATGACAGTTCCCTGCATTGTCATGGTGGAGCCCCTTCAGTAGCACTGAGATGCTCCGTTACACTTCTTGCCCAGTACTCTCTCTCTCTTGCTGCTATTAAAGCATCTCTAAATGATAAAACGTGAAGGCATTTGGCAGCTTTCAAGGGCAGTTCTTTAATGTCTCCACTCCTCACCGCCTTGTACCCCTGGGACCCCCAAAACTTGGACCCAAGACTTCACGTAGCAATAAACTGAAACACCACTCATTGTTCACAGCTGGTCCAGTGTTGGGTCTCCAGAAGGTAATGCTCTTAAGCACTGAATTGTGAGTTCATACTATCAATTAAACAGCGGGAGAGAGGAAAGGGAGGTTTTGACTTGGGATTTTTCAGGAGCTAATTCAGTAGGCATTTTTGGAATGCCTGGCTTGAAGCTAGCTCTACAGGGAAGACCAAGAAAAATGAAGCCCTGCTTTTGCCTTTAGGAAGTCACAGTCCTGTTGGGAAGGGTTGAAGTGGAGAGGGGAGACTTCAGCCGTTAAGAATACAGGAGAGAGGGGCTGACACCAGAAGGTCTGTGGGCAGAGACAGACGGCTGAGTCCTTGGTGCCCAGGGAAGAGGAAAGAGAGGCTGATGGGTCACAGAATGGCATCTTACATGGCCCTTTGAGGTTGCCACTGCTTATGTCCTCCTCCTTCTGTTCCCCAACTGCTCCCCTCATTCTTCCCTGGGAACAGTAGCTCACTCTGGGCTCATCAGAAGGAAACCAAGAAACTGTGAGACATAAAGTCTGTAACTGATTGTGGTCCTGGTGATGACTTCTGCCAGAATGGCTCTCTTAGTCCAACAGTGAGGTGAGACTGAGGGTCAGAACCATTAGGGGACAGTGTTCCAGCCTGCACCTGAAAATCCCAGTGTTTGGGACTCTGACTGGGGAGCATCCTGGAGGCAGGCTGGGTTTTTTTGGTTTGGTTTTGTTTTTGTTTTTGTTTTTTTTTTAGAGAGTCTCATTCTGTCACCCAGGCTGGAGTGCAGTGGTGCTATCATAGCCCACTACAGCCTTGAACTCCTGGACTCAAGCCATCTCTCCACCTCGGCCTTCCAGAGCGCTGAGATTGCAGGCATGAGCCACCGCACCCAGCCTTAGGGCTGGGTTTTGAGGAAGCTGTGTCCTCGTGGCCTGAACTTTTCTTTTCTTCCTGTTCCTCCTGCATCTCCTCCCCCATGCAATGCCTCCTCCCTGCTCATTGTTTGGGTTACAGGGTGAGAGAGAGAGAACCTTCTCCAAGTCCTAACTGCTCCCTGGGCCCAAATTCAGGTCGAGCACCTTGACTGGCCCTGCAATCTTACACATGCCACTCAACTCCTTGGAAGCAAAGGTTTCCTCTCTGTAAGTTGAAGATGATACGTAACCCCTGGGGTTGTGAGAATTAAAGGATGCACATTTTAAAACACTTTTTAAACTGTAAAACTCTGCAATATAATGTGTAATATGGATAGTCATATACTAATATAATATAGAAGATGTTACTTTGTTCAGTTTTATTATTGTACCTGGCTGCCTGCTCAGGGTCCTGCGATGTTCTCTGTAACTGCTCTAGTTCAGAGATGAAGCCTCGAGTAGGAGATGTGGACACTGCCTGCCCTGGCTTCTTTCTACCGAAGTGACTTAGATGTCTTGGAGCTAAAACACGAGAGGCAAAAAATATCTTAAATGCCGTGTCTGTGTTGCATACAGTAATTCAATAAATATCCAGTAACTGTTCAGATATGAGCCCATGAATAGAAAAAAGAA
Source organism: Theropithecus gelada (assembly GCF_003255815.1). NCBI lineage: Eukaryota > Metazoa > Chordata > Mammalia > Primates > Cercopithecidae > Theropithecus > Theropithecus gelada. The sequence continues at coordinate 15,603,842 of NC_037677.1, forward strand.
AAAAAAAAATCCAGTAAATGAAGGAATTACTTTAAAAGATTTCAGTCTTTTCCTTTTGTGTTTTTCTGTTTTTAATATACGTGAAGACTAATTTAAACCCTTTTCTCTTTTTAAGTATGTTTGGAGATCTATATGGCAAATTGACTCCTAACATTGTGTAATACTAATGACAGGATATGAAAGACAACATTCTTTAGGACAAAGGAATGCAATTTTCAAAGACCAATAAAAATTGGCAAAGAAATTTGCAGATCAGGACCCAGGACAATGCTTACATAACCTCTCAACTGTTTTTCCAGGTTTGAATTGCAAATAACAGAGATAAAGACAGAAATTACACATGTAAACCTGATACATTAATAGCTCATCCAATCTACATAACAAAATAAACCAGGGGTCTACCCTAAAAGCAATAGCTGTGGTGTTAGATTTCTGGGCCTCCTTTATTCCAGGGGATGGGGCTCTGACAGGTGAAACACAGCATTTGTTTAAACAGAATAGAGAAAGTCTGCAAAACATTCAAGGGCAGGAAGTAGCAATAAATACTCCTCTGTGCAACTGAAGCAGCACAGAGCTTGGGGTGAGCAGAATGTCATCACTCAAAGTAGAATTTGGCCAGGGCCTCCCAGGGTCCCACCAAGGGATACAGTGAACTTTCTAAAAGTCAAGACCTCTGTCTTATCTCCTCCAAAAGATGAGAAAGTGAGATGTGAAGCTCCTTTCTGGAGATGGGATGTGTTTTTCATGGTAGGTTCTGATCTCTTTTGCAGGCTTTGAGCATAAGAACCAAGGGCATAAAAATAGCTCCTTGAGGAAAAAAAAAAAAAAAAAAGCCCCAAAGGCCTGGAACACAGGATGGTGTGCAGGCGTTGGTGAGCTGGGGTTGTAAATCGACAATCCCTTGAACAGAGGAAGACCTAGTTAAAGAGACTTTAGTCTTCTTATAAGGCATGAATAAATGCTCTGGGCAGTCTGCCTCATTGGAAAACAGAATAATGCTAATAATTTGCATTTATATAATACTCCCCCCCTCCCCCCCCGCTTGTGGATCTACAAGCACTTTGCAAACATTGATTAATTCTCTAAACCCTCTATGAGCCAGGAGGTGCCATCAGTAAGTAATCCTGAAGGAGGGCCAGTGATTCTTGACAGAGTGGATATGCAAGTTAGAGAACACTGCGAGCTCGGGAGCTGAAGAGGTTGAGTGGAATTTTTATGAGAAACAACCAAGGTGGAATGTTGATCAGACTGTGTGGGAAACAAACCTGGATATTGTAACCATGGATGAAGGCTATCAACTAACAATTCAGTTTCTCTCCTGTTGTTCGCCTCTTCATTTTCTTTCTTTTTTTTTTTTTTTGAGACAGAGTCTCGCTCTGTCGCCCAGGCTGGAGTGCAGTGGCCGGATCTCAGCTCACTGCAAACTCCGCCTCCCGGGCTTACGCCATTCTCCTGCCTCAGCCTCCCAAGTAGCTGGGACTACAGGCGCCCGCTGCATCGCCTGGATAGTTTTTTGTATTTTTTTTTAGTAGAGACGGGGTTTCAACGTGTTAGCCAAGATGGTCTCGATCTCCTGACCTCGTGATCCGCCCATCTCGGCCTCCCAAAGTGCTGGGATTACAGGCTTGAGCCACCACGCCCGGCCTCGCCTCTTCATTTTCAAAGCTCTGCTTATACTTGGTCGGAAATCTCAGCGTGAAGGTCTGGATTCAGTTCACTATTCCCAGTATAAAAGGATGTGCAGACTGAGCATAGTGGCTCACACCTGTAATCGTAGCACTTTGGGAGGCCGAGGCATGTGGATTGCTTGAGCCTAGGGGTTAGAGACCAGCCTGGGCAACACAGCAGAAACCCTGTCTGTACAAAAAAATACAAAAATTAGCCAGCTGTGGTGGCGCACACCTATAGTCTCAGCTACCCAGGAGGCTGAGGTTGGAGTGATACGGCTCCGATGACTGGAGGAACACCAGGGTTCTTGGTTTCATGCCGATAGGATTACTGACACGTACATATGTGGAGTGGTTTTAAGGAGTGAAAAATTTAATAGGCAAGCAAGAAAGAAGAGAACAGCTCCCCCATACAGAGACAAGGAAGGGGGCTTGGAACAAAGAGAAACGCAGTGTGCGGCAGAAAAGTGGTTGCTTATATTGGGATGCTGGAGGAGATGATGTCTGATTTGCATAGGGCCCAGGGGATTGGTTTGACCAGATGTGTTATATACGTAGCCTCACAAAAACCTGGCCCTCCCACCTTGGACTTTTAATATGCAGATGCAGAGCGCCATGATGTTTTGAACACATAGTATTATCTGCAGGTGGCCATGACACTTGGTACACCTGGTGAGGAGAAGAGGGAAGGAATCACCATGTTGGCCATGTTGGGTAGACCCAGTTTCTACTCGCCCGCATTTGCGTATTAAAGCTTGCCAGCCTGGCTCTTCAAGCTACCTTTCTGTTAGAAAAGAAATGGTTTGGAGGTTGCTTTTATTGAAAGAAAAACCCTTACTATGAAGTCCTTTTACCCTCTTTATCTGCCTAAAAATTATTTCTTAATAACTGCTGTATTAGGAGGATTGTCTGAGCCTGGGGAGGTAGAGGCTGTGGTGAGCTGTGATCACACCGCTGCACTCTAGCCTGGGCGACAGAGCAAGACCCTGTCTCAAAAAGATATGCAGCAGCTGGACCATACTAGAAATCAGTATTTCTGTTGCTGTTTTAATAGTTCAGAGATTCATTCATGCATTGACTTATTCACTCAGTCACTACTAAATTTGGCAGATAGGAGTTTTTGAGTTCTTGCTCCCTGTTAGACATGGGGGTTATCCCCCAAAGGCTCATATATAATGAGAAAAGCAATTCCCTTCTCTTGGTCTAGTGGCTCAGTAATACTTTCTTTATTCTCTATCATGTATTTTTGTTTCCCTAGTCTGCTCATCTGACATAGATGTTAGGATTATTGAAATGTTTTTGCAATGTTGATGTAATTTATGAGTAAACATTGCTGTATATATTTGAATTTCTGATGAGAAAGACACTATGCACAGAGGAGAGTAATGACCTGGCATAAGAGAACCCATTTACACCAATAGTTACATCTCACTAAATTGGGCCTGTTAGATTAAAGGACTATTGGTATTCATGACTTTTTTTTTTTTTTTTTTTTTTTAAAGAAATGTAGTTTGAAGCTAAACCAACAAAGTGCCACTTATTGGTGGTACTGAGGGAGTTTGCATTTACTGAATAGATAAAATTTGTTCGTGATCTTTTGGCTGATATCACAGTGGAACAGATAGGCTACTTTTCGGATCCTCAAAAGTTGGATATAGCAGGTGTTTTCCAAAATTGATTCCCATTCTTTTAGATGTCCCAAAAATTCAAGAAATTTGCACAATATCCCTTTATAAATTAGTAGAAAAGCCAAGTTCACTCTAGCTCTTTCTAAGTAGTAGGAATGAATGGCATATGAATTCTTGAGATGTTTTTATGTTCACGCACATACATCTCTACTACAGTGTAAGTCAGATGAAATGCATCATTTTTTGTTAAATCATTTTTATGTTACTTTCAAGTTAACTAGTATACATAGAGCAATCTATATGTAAAGAAGTGTCAATATTTTTCTTCAAGTATTTTGAACTTTAGGAGAGATGATGCTAACGAGGCCAGTCCTTGCTGGAGCTGCCTGTCAGAACAGCAAGGTAGGCATGGCCTGGGGCAGGGGAGCTCTGTCTGCTCTGTGGACAATCAAGCCAGCGCTTGGACTCTTCCTCCCAGAAAGACATGCGCTTTCTCTCAGGCTGCTGCCAGCTGGTTTTGCTGTATGGTAGTGTTAAGCTTTCCAGATTGAAAACATCTGGCTTTTCATCAGCCGTATAGACTCAGAAAGAGAGCAGTGTTAGCCGAAGTAAATTCAACAAATTCTTATCTCACACATTCGGTTTATCCTAATGTGATAAACTGAGCCAGTCTCTGAGGATGAGTCCTGTTTCCAACTGTGCACCTTTTCCCTCTATCCTTGCCCTGTCCTTGGAGGAATCTTGATGTTAAAATTTGGAAGTATGTCTTTATTGGAGGCGTCAGATGCACTGTTGGTAGTGATTTCTGAAAGTCCAGAGAGTTATTTGCATAGAGGTCAAACACAATGTTTCCTGCAGGAACTTCCTGAATAATGAAGTTTCAGAGCAATCTCATGTCACCAGATGTCAGCAGGTTCCATAAAGATCACTGGCTACCTGTTGCTGTTACAAGCAGGAGACTTCTAGTGTTAACTAATTTCAGAGGAAATAGAGGAAATTTGTAAATATTAAGAGTAGAAAACTGTATGTATCTACTAAACACATATTGAGAAACAATGACAGATTGTGGTGATGTGGTACTTTGGGTCGTATCTGTCTTTTGAAAGCATCCTTTATGTTTTCTCACTCATTTCTTCGACAGCACTTTACATGGCTTAGCAGGGACATTCTGAGACTAAAAATCAATACCATCATCCCTCTGAGTTTTTGCATGTGAATGTTTTTCAACTTGCAAACTGGTCATTATGTAGATACGTATTTTTGAACAGTGATTTACAAATCCAACTTTTGTTAACTGGATCATAGCTTCCCACTGAGTTAAGGCTTCAGAGCTGGCTGATCAGTGTTTATAATTGGTCTGGTGTTGTTATTGGTCTTTGCACTTTAGTTTGAAGTACCTCAAGAAGTTAATGACCTGTTAAAAGAAAATCCACTACAGAATGTTCTCCTTAAAAGATACGGGTATAAGCCATGAGTATTTGTATAGTGTTAGCAATAATGTTGCACAGGTATAGTATGTCAGTTGTATGTGAGCACAACAGTCTGTCAAGATGGTAGTAATTAGCCCCCTGTTACATTAAGGCTCAGAGAGGTAAAGTAGCTCACCTCAGGACACACAGCTAATCATAAATACCTGTGTTTGTTGCTCCCCAGGTGACCAAAAATACTGGGCTTTGCTTCTGTTCCACAAGCACATTGGGTGTTGTTCCAGGGCCTTTGCACTTGCTGTGTCTTCTGTTTGCAGTTCTGTTTTCTCATGATAGAGAGGTCCTGTTTGTCATTTAGGACTGAACTCCCCTCTCTTTAGAGAGCTCAAGCAGGCCAGCCTTAGACTCCTCCTCCCAGCAAGATACGAGGGCAGTTGTTTCCTTCGATTCCCATTGATTTAGATTTCCCACAAATTTGCGCAAAACTTTATAAATTAGTAGAAAAGCCAATTTCAGTAGTCCAGCTCTTTCCAAGTTGTAGGAATTAATGGTCTGTGAATTTTTGAGGTTTTTATGTTCACACATTTATGTTTCTACAACAGTATAAGTCAAATGAAGTGGTTAATTTTTCATGTGTTAAATCATTTTTATATTCTTCTCCAGTTATGACCACGCTGTCTCAGCTAAGTGATATCTCAAACCACTCAAGAGAGACTCTCCTTCCTGCAGTTACCTAGAACCAGCCTCTGTGATCTCTCTGCCTCCATTATTGCTATTCTGTATTAATAAGAAGTTTTATAAAGAGTATAATTTGGATTGTTTGCAACTCAATGGAAAATGCTTGAAGGGGTCCAGGCACATTGGCTCATGCCTGTAATCCCAACACTTTGGGAGGCCAAGGCAGGCGGATCATGAGGTGAGGAGACCGAGACCATCTTGGCCAACGTGGTGAAACCCTATCTCTACTGAAAAACACAAAATTAGCCGGGTGTGGTGGCTGGTACCTATAATCCCACCTCTCAGGAGGCTGAGGCAGGAGAATCGCTTGAACCTGGGAGGAGGAGGTGGAGGTTGCAGTGAGTCAAGATGGTGCCACTGCACTCCAGCCTGGTGACAGAGTGAGACTCCATCTCAAAAAAAAAAAAAAAAAAAAAAATGCTTGAAGGGATGGATAACCCACTCTTCATGATGTGCTTATGTCACATTGCATGCCTGTATCAAAACAGCTCATATACCCCATAAATATATACCCCTACTATGCTCCCACAAAAATTAAAAAATAAAAAAATAAGACATTTTAACCACAGTCCCACCTAAAGCATGCCTGCTACCTGCACATGTGCCCTTTCTCCTCTTTTGCTTTTTCCTAAAGGACATAGTTGAGAAACCTGCTCTATTAAAATATAATGTGGTTCAGTTTGGTGTATATTGTGATTATTTTATTTGCTTTTTACCTTGGACTCAGTCTTCTACTTTCATAAACCTGAATATGCATGTTGTGTAGCTTTGCTGGATTCAAATTGGATAATTTCATTTCAAACAGATACAGCCAAGCATGTGGTATTTGGTATGAGTTATGCAAGGAAAGTCAAGTTAGGTTATGAACAACTGAGTTCTAAGTTTCTTTTTAGCGAAGGGACATTTATTTATCTTGGATTGTTACAGTGATTTTCTGGACTATTTTTCTATAATTACCTTGATTAATACTTAAGTGGTATGTTTACATTTTGAGTTGATTTATATGAAGCTTTGCTTTTCTCCACTGAAACACTCAGGTATCTCATATTACCGTGATGACAGAAACCATTCTCTGCTCCTTGCTTTCCCAATTGAAGAATGGCAGTTTATCCACGGGTATTTGGAGAAGGAGCAGCATTCACACAGCACAAATGTTCCACTGGAGGGCTATCCTTCCAGAGCCCCTTGCTAGTTATAGATACCTCCACTTAGGGCCTCTGTGACCGGCAATAAATTTAAAAATACAGTCTCTAAACTTTGTGTGTGTGTGTGTGTGTGTGTGTGTGTGTGTGCGCGCGCGCGCACGCTATAAACAAATTCCCTATTTGCTATTTCTGTGTTAGAAGGACAGGGAGAAATACTGACATCTTTTCTCCCTATTTTGGTATTTTCCCTTGCTTCTCTCCCTTCCTCAGTTCCCCTGGGAGGTGAGGCATTTGGGTCAGGGTCAGTGTGTTTGCCTGGTGGTCTGGGTGAACTTGCAGAGGCCATCAGTCATGACTCAGCATCAAGTCCTGACACCGATTCTTGTTTCCTGTCACATCCTAACCAAGACATTTATCTTCTTGGAACCTCAATTCCATCACTGGTAAGGAAGTTATGATAATATACTGGGTCCTTGTTAAAGTTATGAAAGCATTCTGTTAGGTGACCACTATGCAAATTATGGGAAGTTAAAATTATTATATCCATTATCACCAAATTGTTTTTTCATTCTACCACAGAGCTTGCTTTCTTTCTTGGAGTTGGCAAATGTCTACTCCTTTGTAGGTCCCAAACCCTGTGCCTAAAAGTTTAGCATCTCTGTGACAAATTTAATGGAGGCAGGACCAGTCTGTTCTCCGTTGTGATTGCAGACTTTGAGGTGGATCCAGGAGGTTTACTTTCTTATCCCTGTTTTTCCTTGGGAGAAATTCTTACGCTAAGGATCAATGTTTGTGAAACATGCTATCCCTCCTGCATTTCTTTTTTGCCTGGGGACATTAAAAGTCATTATCTTGCCTTGAAAAGATTAAAAAAATGTTGGCGCCCCTGTCTTTGTGGTCTGGTGCAAAGTGGTCTGTGGACTGTTGACCAAGCTGACTTGATCCCTGGAATGTCTTGACCTAAATTCATCTATTCTTTTGTTGCTGAAATTTTAGGATTTCCGTTTGCTGAAGTGGGATTTATGAATAAAAGAACCCAACTTTGCTTTAGGTAATTGTGTCAGAGGCAAGTTCATCGGTGTCAGTGTTCATTTTATTAGAGAAGGCTTAGCTTATTCACAATGCATCTTTTATCCCCTTGTCTCTAATAAATGCATGATTTTCAGAGATTTGCAGCCAAAAGTGTGTTATTCCAATTAAGTCACTTTTGTCAAACATAAACCTTTCCTATATATATGTTATTTTTTTACAGCTAAGTTAGTAGAAAATACTTATGCAGATATTGATATGTATATTTTAGGTTATGTTTTCCTACAATAATATGTCTCAGGACAAGTGATAGTAATTTGTGTCAATAACTTTATAAGGCGAGAAGCACTTGAAGAAATTAGAACGGCTGAGGGCCAGAAGTCCTCAGCAGGGAAGAGAAACACAAGTGCAACAGATTAAGGGGAAAGGGCCAAGGAAAGCGAGGACCCCCACTTTCTGGTGTCTCTCTGGTAACTGGAAGGGCGGATATGAGCGGTTCGCAGGCACCAGTCTTTAAAGCGCCTGTGATGTTCTCTTGACTGGCGTGGGCTTCCTGCCCTTTCAAGGGAACTCCTTGATCATTCATTCTACTAAAACGAGGCAGCCCTGGGAAGCGAGTCTTGCGTTCTAATTGCCCAGTGGGTTGAGGTTTGGGGACAATAAGTGGATATCAAGGAAAGGTCAGACTTGAAAGCTGGCAACCCAGTGAGCAGACCAAATCGGAGAGAACGAAGAATGACTTTTTTTCTTCTTCTTCTTAATTACTTTGTCTAAGGTAGAGGGTTTCCTTCTTAAACATTTTGAAATCTGGTTGATGAATACTTGTCAAACTGATTTGGGGGGTATTTGTCAAATCTTTTATCTTATTCCATCAGATCATGAATGAAAATCAAAGCTCTGAAAGAGGTTTGCTCCCAATGGAAAAAAATAATAGCACAGGAGCTGCACAGGGAGACGAGGAGGGGCTGGAAAAGTCATGGGGTCAAAGCGGTACATAGCACATGGGTTATCTTTTGCTACTATCTTCCACATCTGCTGGGCTATGGTGAAATTTGAAATATTTCATATTTTTTGAATATTATATATCCTTTTGCTCTTTCTTGCCTTCAGCATACCTGTATACGTTAGCCTTAAATTATAAGACCAAGACATTTATAATAAAAGCAAAATAATAGTATAGGTTCCTTCAATTAGAGGGTAAATTTCCCATCCAAACCAACACAAAAACAGACCCCACACCGACAAACACACACACATGTACACCACACCACACACACCCCGACACACACACACACACACACACACACAGGTTTCTCCTAAGGAAGGACTTTAAAGAGAAAAACACTCTTGATTGTGCACAATTACAAATCACTTTCCATTGACAATTTTATAACCAAGGAAAGCCCTGGGAATTCAGTGGCTTTGTCATTTAGGGTTTTACCATTGTCTGACTTTCATCTCCACAGCGCAGCCTTGCTTACTCCTTTGCAAGCTGTCATTTTTGTTTGTTTTTAAGTGTTAGTCATTTTCTGATCTGATTGCACCAGCCTTTCCAAAACCTAAGTCTCTTACCCCAGAAGTCCAGGCCTCTTTCTAATGGTGCTGGAGAGAATGATTGGCAAGCCTGAGATCTGGGAGTGGAGATTATGGGGAATGCTACAGGTGGCAGGAGCTGCCCCAGAGAGAAAGTCAGCACCACTGGGGCCATTATTTTGGTTGGAAATGCGTAAGAAAACCATTCCTCAAAGTGGAAACAATAAACACATTATCTACTTCCACCATCAGCTAATTGAGGTTGTCTCTCAATAAACAAGTAGATTTTCTGCTAACAAGCACATCTGTCTACAACTTTAATCTCCTGTGCTTTTCTGCCCTGTCCCTGTTTTATTTATACTCATTCCAGTTTTTCTTAATAATGTTACATATTAGACTTAAAGTCTCTCCTCTTGCGTCCTCTTGGCTTAAAAGTTGGTGCCTGCTATTTTATTGTAGAACAATTTTTAAAATTGAAATTAAAATTAAATTGATTTAACTCTTCATTTCCTTGGCTCTAATATGTCAAAGAAGGGAGCCCAAATGCATACAAAACCTAGTAATTTTAGCAGCATGATCATAGCCTCCTTTTTTTATAATGACACCTTATGGTAAAATCATATCAAATTAGAAAGATCACTTTTAGTTGAAAAATATGAAATAAAGTTTTAGAGAAACATATTTGCTAAACTAATTACCTACTAATTTATCTATTTGTGAATTGTTCTCAGTGTGTGAAGAATGCTCAGTGACTGAAGTCACCATTTGAAAATTGTCTTAATTCAGTAAGAAGAAAAGAGATTGTTATGAGTATGAACAGGTAGCTTAGGAACGTAAACACCTGTTCTGTTTAGCAATAAAAGGGGGTTTGAATAAACTGACATGTGGGGATTTAACACTTAAATTGTTCATATAATTTTACTTTAAAATTCTCAGACATCCCATAAAACTGATTGTTTTAAACTCCCTTTCCTATATCCTATAATATTCACTTTGTATTTCCTTCTAATACAAGGGAAAGTAGTGGCTTTATTAGCCTCTTTAAAATCCAGAACATTCATTTATTATAAATTGTCTGATACTTGAATGTCTAAATAAAATATCCCATTGCTTGCCTAAGGAATATTTTTCCCCAGGTGAAAATACATTTTACTTTATGTGACTGTGATGATAAAATTGCTTAGTATACTTTTTGAATCAAAAATTCATGTAGACAATTTAAATGTGGAAGTTTATGATCCAGTCTCTGGGGCCCCTGCATTGGCATATGGAAGCATATCTAAGTTTATTTTTAATTTCCTTTATGGCTGGCAGGGTTTCTTTGGGTTCTGACACAGGCATAAGCACAAACACATACACACACACTAGCAGAAAGCATAAACAGGGCTTTCCCAACTTATCCAGACAATTTTCGGAATGAGTTGCAGAACTGAAATTAATATCTATCTTTAGAGTCTTCAAGGACGAAAGCACATCATCTGCCAGCCCTGCTCGATGCTTTGCTCTCCATGAAGTTAATGTGGGTTTTGTGCATATAAAGGCAAATGATTTTTTTAGCATGTGCAGTTAAATCCCATAATGGTACATGCTCCGATTTAATTAGTTCTCATAACGGGATGCAGCCAGATTGATATAATTAATAATGATGTTAGTAAAAACTTCCCCATTCTAGATACCAGGAATTCCAGATGTCAAAATAAGCATGTATATCATTTTAAAAATACAATGAATTGGCCTTGAGAAGAAAAAAAAACAATGAATCTTAAATTAATTTTGAAGTGAATTGTATTATAAATAAAATACTTTAACAGATACTGTTTTTCCTGTGATAACTAAAAAGATACTTTCCCATTATCAGTGTCATTCTTTTTTTTCCAGTAAAATCATATGTAGAACCATAATATGGAAGAACAATCAAAACAATTTTATTTTACTAGTATAAATTTATTTTAAGGTCAAAGTCACCACATTTGTTTATTCTTAATATCAATCTTTGAGAATGTTGAGGCACCTCTGTAGACTCATAGAATTCTGAGAAATATTGTTTGAAAAATTGTCATCTTCTGCATAGAACCCAAGCTCTTTGATGACTTCCTCACTTCATCCACAACCTAAATTTTTGCCTGATACTGTCCCTTTTATGCCAGCCAGACAGGTGGCCTCACTGTGCTCTAAGTACCAGGGTTTCAGGACTCGACACCCCCAACCTTGAATGCTCGTCCCCTCTTTCTTACACATTTTTCCTGACCTTCAAGGTGTAACACAAGCATTTCTTTTCTGTAGTGAATACAGTTTCATAATATCTCTTGCATTAGGATTGTTGGCTCTGTAAACTACTTACCTGCTTATGTGTGTACATCTTATCTTCCCATCTAGATTGCGAGTGTCTTCAGTAAAAGGTAAGGGATAAAAATTTGCACTCTTCTCAAGCTCAACCTAGCACAGTACTCATGCATATAGTTGTTAATTCTCGCCAGATGAATTTACAATGTTAGTATTTTTCCAAAAATCTGTTTTGAGCAGCCCCACTAGAATAGGGCACTTGAGTTTGTTTCTAGTTGGCCGCGTGTTTGCTGAAGTACATTTTCCTAATGAAGCATCGTTATGCTTGGTGACATCCCTGACACAGAGGTCTAATGGTCCATCCACCAGCCAGCACATATGGCTTTCATGACCAACCATGTAACATGCTGATATGAGGAAATCATATCAGTTATTGCCTTGGGGGTGCAGCAGTGTCTAGGTACAGCTCCCTTGATGATAGGGACCTAGGGCCTTGGGATTTGACTGCAGAAAAACTCAAAACAGAGATAGGAGATGATAGCTAGAATTCCTGGGTCCACATTCACCAGTTAAACTTCATTTGCCTTGGGTGTTTGGCTCGCCCAGGTGCTCTGATGTGGAAATTAAGGGCAGTGGCTGGGTGGCTCATTCAGTAGCAGGGTGTGTAAGCTGGTTTTCTAGAAGCTGGTGATGACCTGCCCTTGGAGAGGCAGTCAGATCAGTGTCTTCCTCTTAGAAAAGTGTGAGTGATGACTGGAGTGTTGGAGCTTTTGACAAACACTTTTCCCAGCTTTGCCATTGTGGTATACAGGTGTGGTATATGTAAAAGTTAGTTTCTTCTATACTTCAATTTACTCAAGAGGAAAATTATAGCATTCTTCATCTTAACAAGATCCCTATAAAGTTGCATGTATGAAAAACGGACCAAGGGGAGGAAAAAGTTACAATATTTACATCGAGCCTGTGGATACGTATTAAATGTGTTCTCAGATCATTGGATGTTTCTGTATGCACCTCCCAAAGTTCATTCCTGCCCTCAACCCTTGATCCCCATTGACAAACAGAACTGCATTTATTACAACCTGAGCACCACAAATCCTGGTACTGTGGACATGGGTTTGCTTATTGCATGGCCTTGAAATATTATGAGCTGAGGTTTGCCAGTACTCTGTCTGGTTATACAGGATATATAGTTTCTTTCACAGTCAACCAGGAGGCCATGTTGCAAGACTTCGGGGTTTTTAGGAAGGAGGAAGACACAGCCCACACCCACACAGAGATTCAGATGTAGTTGTGAAAATAAGACATCCATATGTGCAAAATTAGTGCCTGCAACAGGGCTAGCCGATTCCTGACTAATTAGTCATGTGGTAAACAAAGAAGTGCTTGAATTCAAAACAGGCAGTATCTCTGATGTCTGAAGTGATTTGGAAGATTTCATAAAAGGGTTTCCCGATGGAGTAGGATATAAAGTAGTAGCAGAGCTGGTAGTGATGAATATTTACTGTTTCTTATTTGTTTTCTCATTGTTCATATGTAATAATGAATACATTACTCATTACTTCTAATCAGTGAATATTGTTATGTAAATTTCACAGCAATTATCTGTACCTTTTTAGCAGGATATTTTAATTCCCATTTATGTCATTTTGCTTGGGTGGTTTTTTTTTTTTTTTTTTTTTTTTTTTTTGTCACCAAATGATGAATCTCAGAAGATTTGTAACAGAGCATAAACTGACTTGTGCAGTGAGCTGTGACATGCAGCATGGGGGATCTGAGTCCTTGCTACTCAAAATGTGGTCCATGCACAGCAGTCTCGGCATCACAGACTCTCACACCCCACCCCAGACCTGCTGAATCAGAATTTGCATTTTTAAAAGATCCCTAAATAGCACACGTGCACATTACATGGTAGAAATCACTCGTCTCAGGTATTTGCATTAAGCATTTAGTATTCCATTCTCATCCTGTTATGTTGGAGCTTTTTACAGAATTGTGAAGGTGGGTGTTTAATCTCTATAGATGCAATTTTCTCTGAGCATGGCACATTGTTTAGTAGAATGAAGTTTTATAGTACTACGGATGAATGATTCTGACCATAGTTAAAAGTTTGGTGAATACCTAAACTTTTCCCAGGACTTGGAGTTTTTCAAAACTCAGTCATGTTTTGGAAAACACTTATTTTTCCCTTTTATATCTAAGCCCATATGAATTCAATTTTGTGGAAAATTTAAGCCACATGTTTCTGATTCATTTACACTTAACCCTTGGGAAGGTTGTGTTACAACAGCAATTGCCTGTCCAAAAAAATCTCTTTTTAGTAAATCTTTCATAAGTGTAGAGAGATTGGGTAAAAGAGAAATGGGAAGAAGTCACTGAAGAGACCCTGAGAAGTTGGGGGTTGGGTTTAGAACTCTGAACTTTTTTTTTTTTTTTTTTTTTTGAGATGGAGCCTCATCTCTGTCACCCAGGCTGGAATGCAGTGGCTCAGTCTTGGCTCACTGCAACCTCCACCTCCTAGATTCAAGTGATTCTCCTGCCTCAGCCTCCTGAGTAGCTGGGATTACAGGCATACACCACCATACCTGGCTTATTTTTATATTTTTAATAGAAACGGGCTTTCACCATGTTGGCCGGGCTGGTCTTGAACTCCTGCCTCGGCCTCCCAAAGTGCTAGGATTACAGGTGTGAGCCACCACGCCCAGCCTGAGGACTCTGAATCTTGATGCAGGACTGTGCAGATTGTATTTGTGAATAACTTCTTTTCTGTACATCTGAGGGAGGACAGGAGGGGTTGGAGGGCCATGTAGTCTCATGTGTTGAAACAGTGGACACACAGTTCCTGCAACATTGTCAAAATCCATATTTTTACTAAACATACATTAATATTTCTTTCCCTTACTTCGACAAGTTAAATTAATATCACTTTGTGGAATTTTTGGTTTTGGGCTCCTGCAGAAATCTTGTCCATATTTAGTCTTAGTCAACCTCTTAGCAATGTTGACAAAAGGTGAGAGGAAAAATTGCTGAACATGATGCTGCAAAAGTCTCAATGTGTGATGAACTGAAAAAGGCAACCTTGATTATCTTTTTTGAGTGTTTCAGTTTGAGCTGATGTATAACCAGGGAATGTAAAAGATCCATTAACCTTCTTTTTGCCTTTCAGTAAAGCTTGAGTTTTAGCTTGTCAAATTATACATTAAATGATTGTATGGATACCGTCTTTTTTTGATGGATGGATAGCGTGTATTAACGTGTGTTTACATATGAGAATATATGTCATGAATAAAGAGTGAGTGTTTATAGTGGAGGAAAACAATGATCAAATTAATCATGTTTTCTATTTAGACATCTATCCCTAAATTTAGTGAGTTTGTTTAGATAAGACGACCTGGCTTGATTACAGCTCTGAGTAGCCATTGGTAAATGAAAGAGCATTTGAATTCCGCGTCTAGCACATTATTCCAGGGAGCCAGCAAATACATATTCATATGACAGATGCACTAATCAAGGCTGAAGGTCTTACTTAAATATTTTAAAAAGCAACCTTGGCAGTAGAAGGCAAATAGAACTCTAGTCTAGATGGTGTTTTTGCCAGTTTCCCTCTTGCTGTAGACTTTCTCATAATCCTCTTTTGTTGTGACATGGAATGTCTTTAATCATGCCATGCCCTTTATCTAGAAAGAAGGCTTTTCTCCTCCTCCATCAGCTGCCTCTTTCCTTCTAGGATCAACCCAGTGTCTGTCTGTGGTCCTTCCCTGGGCCGCTCTGTGTAGGGTTGGTGTCTACAATCTGAGCTTCCCACACACTCTATGCTTACCTCTATCCTAATGTTTGTCACAGTGGTGTATAAATAACTGTTTACATGCCAGTCTTCCCCAGGGTAGTCACTGTCTTGTGCTTCTCTGTGTCTACCACCTAACTCGCACTCAATGAAGTTATTGAATTGATAGACCCATGACTGAAAAAGTATCCTAAGGGCCAGGCATTGTGGCTTACACCTGTAATACCAATACTTTGGGAGACTGAGGTGGGAGGATTGCTTGATACCAGAGTTCTAGACCAGCCTGGGCAGCATAGCAAGACCAGTCTCTACAAGAAATTTTAAAATTAGCTGGGTGTGGTGGTGTGCAACTGCAGTCCCAGCTACTTGGGAGGCTGAGGTAGGAGGATCTCTTGAGCCCAGAGGTTTGAGGCTGCAGTGGGCTATGATGGTACCACTGCACTCCAACATGGGCAACAGAGTGAGTCCCTGTCTTAAAAAATAGCAAAAATAAAAGTATCCTAAATTAGCTCTGAAAAGCTATAAACGTCTAATAATGTCAAACTTGAGTTTGTGGATTGAGTATATGTTGAGGATTCTGTAAGTGAACCTAGTGTTGTCAGTTCATGTCACGCAGAAGCTGAGCCTTGCTTCTCTGGTTACAGTCTGGGTTCCTCTTTGCTGGGCACCCTGCAGATACATCCTGCAGGGCAGGGGAGGCTGTGTAAAAGAAGCTGGTGGCCCACTATGGCCATCTTTCTTAGAGAACCCCAGGCAGAGGTATCGAGGGAGCCTTCATTCAGTTGTCGGAACTTAATGCCATAATGCCTTAACTGTGGTTTCCACGAGTCTATACGTGCCATCCTTCACTCTGTTCTTTAGGTTGTTGAAACTATATCCCAGTTTTAAAGACTTTCACAGATGACATCTTCATCGTTTCCATCTCTAACCTGTTCCATTGTGTGTTTAATAAGTCTTTCTGTCAGAAAGGTATTCTTTTTCTCTCGTCTAAATCCCCACATGCCCATTTTTCTCTATTTGGTCCCTAGTAGTGAGGAGGAACAGCTGACCACCTCAAAGTTTTCTTCTCTGTCCATCCCCTGGCTCATGTATCATCCCCTTAGGGTTTTCAAGTTTCTCATTATATTTGTCAGTAAAACTAAGGTATGAACTTTCAACTCCAAGTTTATCACCAGAATATCCAGCTTCTTTTGTCATCTCCTGCTCTCCTGCATGTCTTCTCCCAGGCTATTTTCTGTTTCCTTTTGTCACCATCATGGAATAAGGAACTTATTCGTTCACTGTGCTTTATATTTTATCTTCTTGTGCAATTGTAAGCATCTTGAGAGTGAAAATTCCACAGATCTTTGTGTTTCCTGCAATGCACAGCACATAGAAATTGAATTTCCTAATAGCCGTTCCTGTCTTTGATATACCTAGCCCTAGTTTGTCTGAAATTGATCAAGAAATGTAGCCGGTAAACTTAGTTCCTACTCAAAGGGGAAAGTGTGTACTATATACAGAAGAGGCATTTTACATAGAGAAGCTCAGCACCAAAATCTAATGTGCAAAAGCAAGATGCAGAGCAGAGCAGATTCTGTACTCTACATTTGAGAGCCCTTTATTTGTCAACAAGGCAGCAGATATTTCTAGGTAGTGTTAGTGCAATCCAGTATAGAAAGTGGATTTGTTGGTATTACACATAATTAGGAAACAGGAACATCAATAATTACTATGAGAGGATTTTGTATGGCATAATTAATGCCCTCAAACTATTTAGAAATTCTTAGATGAAAGAAAATACAGAAGTGGGAATTTTCGTGTTGAAAAGACAAAGGAAAACTGTGTTGGAAATATGTTACCAAACATCATGTTTTATGAGCACAGATTGGCAAAACATCAGGACACAGCTGTTGATTATAGCTGCTCTTTTCAGTAACTACCTCAGAGCCAATGAATCCTGTGCGGGGAGAGCCTGTCAGGACACATCAGAGTGCAGCTCCTCGCCCTCCCGATGACTTACTGAATCACACGCCTGCCCTAGAGAGGCCCACCAGTGTCTTAGGAAGTATTGGCTAAATGGAACCACATAGCAATGTGTGGCCTTGAATATTTAACATCAAAATCATGCTTTGGCAAGACATGTTGGCATCGCTCATCAACAAGCTCTCAGTTCTCTGGATTAAAGGCAAAAAATAAAATAAAGAATCAGAAAGTCATTTTAAAATTAGTGTTTACTGTGACATGTTCTATACTAAGATAATTTTGCAGAAAAACTGCCATTTTAAATCAAAGTATGCAGCAAGGGAGTGATCTACTAGGCTTTCATATCAAATATAAAACTACCACTAAATAACTTTCTGAAACTTCATGTGTAGTTTATCATATATTATTAACATTTCTGTTGGAGGAGGTATTTTTCATAAAATATTTAAGCTTCACATCTCAGAACACTATTTCAGCAACAGATACCAAAGCTATAAAATGAATGTTACAGTTCTATCAAATATTCAGCCTTTTCATTAAGGAAAAAAGAAAAAGAACCGTATCAAGCCATTACTAGTGACACGACCTTTGCTCAAAAAAACCCATGTTTCAACATAACACTCTTGCACCCCTGGGAACATGAAGGCCAGAGGTCACCCTTCGTTTTGTTCATGGTAGTACATGATTTGGGGACATAGGGTCAGTGGATATTTCAGTTAGTATCAAGAGGTAATTATTGTATCAAAGGACACAACTAAGGAGCTATCAAAATAATTAAATTAGAAAACAAATTACAAATTACGTCTTATAAAATGACCTTCCATTCCTAGAGTAGAGACATGTTGAAGCATAAGCAAGTTATTTTGGCTGAAGTTGGTAGAATAAGCTTAGCATATATCAAAGAAGAAACTACGCTTAAGCAAAACATTTTTCTATTTTATTCGGTTCTGCTTTTCATATGCTTTCTCATTGTTGTTTTCATTTCAGGTGTTCTTCCTTACATATACCTAAATATTACCTTTTGCCATTTTCTACTGCTAACCACGGAAGTAACTTCAGGACTTGAGGGTTCTTGGGGCTCTTGGGTTTTTTTTTATGTTTCATATTTCTTCAGAGAAGGAAAAAGTCTTGTCATTTGTGGAGCACCTTTTCACGAAAACCACGCAGTGCTGTTCCTAGTGTAGACCGTTAAAGTGAAAAAGCATTACTGGCAGGCTAATTGTGCATGGCATAGCTTGCAGTCTAGCACAGTAACCCATCACACAACAAAATGCACATGCTGGCAGACTTGTGCAACGATGGTTGGCGTTCACAGTGACCCTGAGGTGGGTCTGTGTAATTTTGAGCTTAGGATACTTTATTATAGTCAAACTTTTTGGAGGTAAGGTCTATATGAATACTTATTAGTGAAAAACATATAATTGGTCATTGTGGATAATTGGGAGATTTCCTTGACAGGTTATTGCCTCAGACACACAGACCCAGGCCCATAAGCAGCAGATTTAGACAGCAGAAAATCCAAGCCCGACGCTGCAGCAGGTGTAAATCTTTAGTGGTACAGCAGGTTTACATCATTACTGCCCAGACTAATTGGTCATGCGTCTTTAATTTGTTCTCACAAATCACTCCCTTCACTAGTGTGATAGTTTTGTTTTGCAAATAGTGACTCCAACAGAGTGTATAGTTTCAGATAGAATATTCGGAATGTTGATGCTGAATCGTGCCAGCCACCTTTCCTTAAGGAGGAATGGAGGAAAAAACACACCTTACAACAATTTAAGGTTCACATTTGGTTGGTGTTCTTAAAAAAGAAGGATTTAAGGAGAATTACAGGTTGGCTATTGTGTGTGTGGTGGGGGTGCTTGCTTGGTGTTTTGTGAGTGTACACTCATCCTGGAGGAAGGAAGGGGCCTCGGGCAGTCCCAGCCAGGATACATGGATGTAGAGTCCTTTCTGAGCTCATTTTTGTTTGTTTGTTTGTTTGTTTTTGTTTAGACAGGATCTTACTCTGTTACCCAGGCTGGAGTGAAGCGGCATGGCCATAGTTCACTGTAGGCTCAAACTCCTGGACTCAAGCAATTGCGCTCCACCACCTTAGCCTCCTGAGTAGTTGGGACTATAGGCGCACCACCATTCCCTGGCTAATTAAAAAGTACATATTTTTTGTAGAGACATGATCTCACTGTGTTACCCAGGCTAGTCTTGAACTCCTGGTGTCAAGCAGTCTTCTTACCTTGGCTTCCCATAGAGCTCGGATTACAAGTGTGAGCCACGTCGCCCAGGCCTCAGGTTTTTTTTGTTTTGTTTTTCTGAGTTGGAGTTTCACTCTTGTTGCCCAGGCTGGAGTGCAATGGCACAATCTTGGCTCACCGCAACCTCCGCCTCCCGGGTTCAAGCAGTTCTCCTGCCTCAGCCACCCGAGTAGCTGGGATTACAGGCATGTGCCACCATGCCCGGCTAATTTTGTATTTTTAATAGAGACGGGGTTTCTCCATGTTGGCCAGGCTGGTCTCAAACTCCCAACCTCAGGTGATCCGCCCACCTCAGCCTCCCAAAGTGCTGGGATTACAGGCGTGAGCCACCGCGCCTGGCCAAAGGCCTGAGCTCTTTTTAATGCAAGTGAGATTTCTGGTGTTTGCTTATGTCAGGGTCAAATGGAATTTTGCCTTCAGACTCAGGGAAAGAATTAACATCCATCAAGACTTAAGAAAGCACAGTCCATGCTTTGGAACACACCAAGCTCTATTGCTAAATTTAATTTTGTTTTCTAATTAATTTTTTTTCCAATAGAACAACTTTTTCAAAGCTTCATGTTTTATCAGCAATAAAGTACTTCGTATCTGTAAGTCCAGCTCAGTGGATTTGAGGGAAGCTTTAGGGAAAGAAACAAGTAACTGATTTTAAAAACAGAATAGTGATAGCATTAACTGATAAAGGGATAATAGAAATAGAGGAAGGTTAGAGAGAAAGATAGTTCTTTCTTGTATATATATATTTCCAAATGCTGTCAGCATATTCAGGTGAAACACTCACCAGGCAATTAGAATAATGGATGTGTTTTTTAGATGAGGTAGATTTCACTGCATGAAAATGACGATTGATATGGGATATACCAGCCGATGAATGAGAATGGACCAAACAAAGGGATGTAAAAGATGAGCAGTAATTTGGGTAACTCCTCAACAAATATGGAAAATTAATGTTTTAGTCAACAGAGGAGAGCCAGCAGGGTTAAGTTTTGCAAGAAATATGAAAACCAAAAACAGGCCACTCTATTAAGCTGTTAGAACATCATTTGAGAATGCAGTGAGAGCTTAAGGCCAAATTGTTGGGTGTCGAGAAGGCAGAGAGGGGTGGAACTGGCTCTGTACATTAGCCTTGTGCAAGAACAAAGTGGTTTTTCCTCTTGGGGCACGAGGAGGTTTGTCTCCCAATGGCGCCTTGCAAAATGCTAGACATTAAGGAAAATTCCAGTAAACACATGGTTCTGGCTCTTAAAATTCCTAAGTTTCCTGATTTTAATATAAGAATGTTCTGGCATGCTAGAGATAGTGATGGCGGGCCACAGTAAAAATTTTAATCTCCGCATTCAAAAGGGAAGTGAAGAAGCTGACCAGCTCAGCAAACACTACTGAAGGGACGGATGTGAGGCTCCACGTAAGTTAAAATTGAGATCAGTTCAGCTCAGAAAAGAGAAAACTGGGTGAAACCTGGTTCATATTCTCAGAGATGCAGAGGGTTTTATAAGGATGAGTCTGACAAGTTTTCCCCGTTTCTCTAGAGACCCAAATAAAGAGAAATGAGTTGAAATTAAAGGAAGCTTTTTTTTTTTTTTTGGTCTGTATCTTAGAAGATAATGAAATGTTAGGGTGGTCCTCTAACAGGGGCCACAAAGCGTCTTTAAGAGAAAAAAAAGGAGAGTCTAGTATCCATGTTAAATTATCTTACATGCAGTTGGCTGAAGTGACAGGTCAAGGCCAGGTGATTTCTTGAGAACCTTTTCAGTAAATGACTTGATTACTATCATGAATACATTTAGTCAGTGCGCTTCAGACAAGCAAACATGCTATTGCTTGTTTTCGCTAATCCCCAAAAATGACTGAAAATCATTGTGTGTGTGTGTGTGTGTGTGTGTGTGTGTGTCCAGCTAGGAGGGAAACTACAAGTAGTACGTTCTGATTTTTGAAAAAAGAACAACTTTACATACAATTCAGTTTTAGATTGTTTCTGCACAGGAAAACTGCATGTCATCTTCTGCTGTAACTGTAAAACACATTCGCAAAAGTTGCCACTGGAATTTGCTTAAATGTTTCTCAAAGCAGAAAAAGAAATGACTGGTCTCTGGTTCATTCAGACCCCTACTTGTGATCACAATTCTGTTGTCTTACATTGTCATATTCTGCTGAGAATAGTTCAACAAATACTACTCTTCATTGAAAGCTTTAGAATTTTCCTTTCTGGAATATTTAGAGATGCGACAAAATATATTTGTTATAAATATGTTCTTATCATATCAAATGACCTGAAATTTGCCATTTTTGATTAATTCCTGGAGATTACAAGAATGATGAGGGCAGTTGCATTCAGAAGTTGCACACAGTTGCCCTTTGCAGAAGTAGGTGCGCATGCTTCAGTGTATTTAATGATGTTAACAGTTCATTGATTAACGTTCACCTTGGAAATAAACAGAAACTTTCCTATTCATCTTTCAAAGTTGATGCAAAAACAGAAGAAGGTTTTTTTTAATGGCCTTTTCTTCGTTAGTTAGTGGCTCTTTGTTTTGAATTCCCATAGTAGCTGTTTATTTTTCTGCTTTGCGCAATGTCTGTATTAGTGATTTACTACTCGCTGTCTTTCACAAGACCTATGAGTGTGGTGTTTTAATTAACCATATTTTGTGCATGTTTACTTTTGACATATTAAGAAAATAATAACAATTGCTTAAACTAACAAATGGAATATTAATCCAGTTTAGTTACTTTACTCCTTGTTACCTCATTCCCTCAGGTGTTTATTGTTCTTGTAGCCATTTGATGTGAATAGCAAGAATTCATTATTTCAGTGTATTAATGTTACTCATTGGACTCCTTCCTTCCTCCAGTAGATCCTTGCTGCAAAACATCCTGGATTCTCATGTGAGCAGATCACATCTTTCTGACAGAAGGGTTTGCAAACTATGCCCACAGACCAGATCCTCAGGGCTATTTGTTTATGCATTGCCTGTGGCGACTTTTGCAGTATGATGGCAGAGTTGAGTAGTTGCAACAGACTGGCCCACAAGGCCAAAAATATTTATTATTAGGGCCTTTATAGAAGTAGTTTGCTAGTTGTTCCCAGTTGCGCTGTAAAGGATTTTGTCCCTGTGTCTTTCTAGTGTGATCTCCACTCTTTTCTAACTCTTTTTCCGTGGTTGAGTATTCTGTGTCCCAGCCAAAGCGACATTCCTTTCTATTTAACTACAGCATCTTGCCTATGCTATCTTTTCATCTCATGCCCTTTCTTCATCTTTTCAAATTCTGCTTCTCTTTTAAGAACCAGCATATATGCTTCCTCACCCAAGAAGCCGTATCTGGTTCCTCCAGCATGGATGGCTCTAATCTTAGTCTAATTGTTTTCTCCCACGTCTTGTGGGTGTTTCCTCTCCCAGGCTGTGGAGTGGCCAGGAACATAAGCCTCCTCCCCAAGACTTAACTTCCTAGGTGGAGACTCAACTCCCTCCCCGGAGTGGTGGCCACTCTAAGGCCTGCCAAGGATATTGGACTTAAATGCCATTATCTTTCGTGTAGTGGTGACAAGTCATTTGTTTCTGAAGTCAAAAATAATTACCTAGTGTAATTAGGTAATCACTTTTTATGTAATTATGTAATATAATGTAATAATCTACCTGTGTGTGTAGAGCATTCACTCAGAACCCTACTTGCTGATTTTTGAACTATGCCCAGCCCTGAAATGATGTGGTGTCAGATTCCTGTGTGGTGGTGGCATCTATCTGGGCAGCTCCTCCAGGAGTTGAGGGAGTGGGTCTGAATTCTCACAGTCCTGTTGGAAGTGTGTGGCCAGGCTGGTTCCTTTAACTGCCCATTAGAGGACACTTTCCTTCCTTCTGGGGCCCTTCTAGCCTATCAGGTCAAATTTTTGTGGAGTTTCCTTACTAGTCATTTCCATTGAGTTCACAAAATCAGAATTCAGGTGAATGTAGCAAGCTTAGCTCAATCAAGTTACACTCTCTTCTTCTCCTTCCCAGCACATAACACAATTCTAGTTGATTTATTATTAGCACAGTTGTTCTGTAAGGACAGGAAACATACCTCTTCTAGTGATCACCTTATGCATAACACTTAGCATAGTAGGCACTGCCAAAATGCATATAGTAACATGAGTGTGTGTATATACATACTCACATGTGTATGTGATGCAGGATTTTTTTAAACTCTTTCACTCAGCTAGATCCAGGTTCTTGTCTCATGACCAGGAAAAATTAGGTATGTGGACATTGAAGAGTGAGTGGAATAGAATTTATTAAATGAAAAGGAAAGCTCTTAGCAAAAAGAGGGGTCCTGAAAGCAGGTTGCCAGTTGCCCCCCTTCCCAGTTGAATATGAGGGCTTTTGTATATCCAAGCTGATGGCGCTGGGTTCCCTATTTGTAAAAGGTGTGAACTCCTGGTGGCTCCACCCCTTCCCAACAGTGTGCGTATGATCCCTTAGTCTGTTCTGGGCTTGTTCAGGCAAACTCCCTGTGCAGGTTGCCTTATCTGCACAAAACATGTGGTATAAACACTGGTGGGGTGGGTCAGAGATTCTTCTGGGACCCTCCCCTATCTGCCTAGAAGAGTTCTCTGCCTCCTGCCTCTATCTTAATGTACATATGTGTCATGCATTTGCAACTACAATGATTATATTTCATTCATATTTGTATTTCCTGTAGGCATAACACTAATATTACTGACAAAGCTGGTCCCACCAAAATGGGCTCTTTCCCTGTTTGGTGCTTCAAAGCTAGTACACAAAACTGAAAGTGAGTGTCAAGCAGTGCAGGCTTTAATTTGATGGCCATGGAATTGAGCGGGAGCTTGGATCACAGATCAGCTTATCAGCCTATGAGAGCCAGGAAGTCACAGATATAGGGCATCTTTAATGAATGGGTTGGGCATTAAAAGCAAAGGGAGGAATATTCATGTCTTGAAATGAATGACAACCATCTTGGAACCAGAGTTGCCACTTTCCTTTTTGTTCTTTTATGTTTTTTTCCAGTTTTTATCATAGTGATTATCAACTGTCATGGTGCTGGTGGAAGTGTCATTTAGCATGGAAATTAGATTATAATGAAGTTAGAGGTTCTTCAGAGGTCAAGTGAGCCAGCATCTTTGGATTTCCACCAGTCTTAGCCAGTTTGGTTATGCAGGGGATTTGACTTCAGGCATCCTGTTTCCTAAAGTAAAGCAGGTAGAAATTTAGCTAGGTCATGTAGGCATTACACTGGGTGACAGTGTAATATTTACTGTACACTGTTAAAACAGCTGAATTAATCCATTCCTTACTCTCTTGGCACTGAATTTCAGTTGATCACTCCCTCCCCACTCACTCTCCTCCCCATTTCATACTAATTCTAACTTGATTCTCTCTCTCTTTTTTTTTTTTTTTTGACAGGGTCTTACTCTGTTGCCCAGCCTGGAGTGGAGTGGCAGTCTTGGCTCACTGCAGTCTCAGCCTCCTGGGCTCAAGTTATCCTCCCATCTCAGCCTCCCAAGTAGCTGGAACTATAGGTGTGCACCACCATGCCTGGCTAATTTTTAAATTTGTTTTTTTGTAAAGATGAGATCTCACTATATTGCCCAGGCTGGTCTCAAACTTCTGGGCTCAAGCAGTCCCTCAAAGTGCTGGGATTACAGGCATGAGCCACCACACCTGGCCTTGAGTCTCTCTTCTAACTATAATACTTCTTCCTAGTTGGCACTAGCCTACAACTTAACCTCATATGGGATGATTAAATCTTCCTCTACATGCTCCCTCAGTTAGACCTAGGTACTAGAAACAGGTTCCAAAGGCAGTTCACTCCTTTTGAAATGAGATTGTGGTAAGTTAATGGCAGCACTGTCCTTTAGTCCAGCTGTCAATAACTGCATACTGTAAACAGTCAAAGTTTACATGTTGGTAAGAAGTCTGGGGATGTGCGCCATTGTTCTCTTGCTTTATTTTTCCATTGGAAAGCAATTGCTTTGAACACCAAAAAAAAAAAAAAAAAAAAAATTATAGAAGATTATACCTTTTAAAGGCAATCTCTGCATCTTGTTTAGTGTAAGAACACAGTCTGTAAAATGTAGTGTGACTTGCACAGCAATTATTCACTGTGTTAGATCTAATTTCAGAATGTTTCAATTGCCCATTATTTTAGCACATTTTTTTTAATGTAATCAACAGCAGTGTTGAAACTGAAGTTCTCTTAAAGGCTGATGTGTTGGTGCCTACTGATTGTACAAAGCTGTATACTGTCTCTTGAGTATAAGTGCTTAGAGAACATTGAGATCAATCTGCTTCATTAACTGAAGCCTTATTAGTTCTGCAAGAGTGTGCAATGTGCTCAGTACAGTGAATTATCCAAATAACCAAAACTTACTACTTTTAAGAATCAAAGTTTTTCCCTATATTATATGTAGGATTTAATGATTTCCTGCCTTCTTAACAGCACATTCAAATGATAACTGAACCTTATGTTATGGTTCTAGGCCATCTATTTGCATTGTTGCATTGATTATTTTGTTGAGTTAATAAGACATAAGGAACTGATTGCCCGTATATTAAATAACTCCAAAATGTTGAAATACTTTAGTCTCTTTTGATAATATTCTATCTACTTTCTCTCTAGTCCTCTAGGATTTTTCAGTTCTACCAATGCACCCTTGATGCTATTAACATGTTTATTTTAAACACAAGTTCCTAAGATAACTGCCCTCCTCATAGAGTCCACTCCTCATATCAAAGCAGATTTGTGCAGCAGTGAAAAGTATGCACTCTATTTAATTCCAGCTCTGCTTCCTACTAGCTGTTTATCTTGGGCAAGTTACTTAAGCTTTCAATTTCTCTCTCTTAATCTCATCTATAAAATGGGCATAATAGTACTCACCTACTAGATTTGTTGTAAGGCCCAAGTGCCTAGAACAGAGCCTCGTATATAGAAAGTGCTAAATAGCTACATTAGCTTTGTTTGTTGTAGGTACACTAATGGATAAGGATCTTGTTGAAACTGTCTTTCAGTTCAGAGAACTTCTGATTTTGACCAGCCATATTCCAGCTTTCAGGACTGACTGGTTACCTAGATGTAAGAAGTTGGAACATTTGCTATTCAGATTATCCTGTCTCCCGCAATTTTCTGATTACCTCATCATTTCCTGGGAGTTACAGGGATGTGAAATGAATAAACTTAGCCTTCATTCTACCTATGTGATTTAATGGGTAGTTATTCTAGGGCAGAGTGAGTTATTTGCACATCCACCTGAGTGCACACACTATTGACTGTTGTGAATAACCACCATAAACCACAGCGTTCAGTGCTTTCCCTGCTTACACCAACTCATCTACTACTCAACAGCCCATGAGTAGCTGTAGAAGCTAAAAAGAACACGTATAACCTCCTCCAGGTGTTCAGCAAATCAGTGACAATGCAGAATCTAAAACCTAGGTCTTTCCAAAACTTCAGAATGAACTAGATTCTTGCCTCCCCTCCTCTTAAAAGACCATGCAACTGTTTGTACAGCACCTCTCGCTGCAGTTCTAGTTGAAAGGAATTGTTTATTACCAGTGAACACATTTCATCGTTGAATCTGTGGTTGTTAGGTTCTATAACTTCTTGTTTCTTTTTCAAGATTTGAGAATGCAAAATGCTGCAATTCAGTCTTCATCCTTGGAAATATCTGATGGAAAGATATGGCCAGCATCAATGTCTTCAAATTCTCACTTGTCCCAAAGCCTTTCAACCTCACTTCTCTTACCCATCTTTGATGGGTTCAAGGGCTATGTCTGTCCACTATGGAAGCCACAGCCACATTTGGCTCTTCACCTTTCAATTAATTAAAATTAAATAAATTTAAGAATTCATTCCTTTGTTGAATTAGTCAGACATCAAGTGCTTAATCGCCACTTGTAGCTAGTGGCAACCATAGTAACTAGTGATGTGGAACACCTCCGTCATGGCAGACAGTTGTGTTGGACAGCGTTCTAGGAGGATCATCACAGAGGCAGTTGCCACATACACACTCTTTCTCATTAGCTAGGGCTTGGGACCCGGTTTCTTACAGGTGGGCTGGAAATCTTCCTCTTGCCTTTCGGAATGAAGCTGCACTAACCGAGTCAGGCCCAGGCAGCAATTGCTTCTTTAGGTCTCCATGGGTACCACCCTCTGTCTTGCTTAGCTTTCACCCTGGCCTTAACCACGTGGGTAACATGAAATGGAAAAGAATCATGAATCAAACACACAGAAGCTATCCAAGAAAACCACAGTAGTGGAGATGCCAAAGAGACAAGAAATGGAGAGAGATGACTTCAGAAGATTCTAGGTTCTTTAGTGCCTCCCATAAAAGTTGTCTCCTACCTCATGGGTCTTGATGACTCTAATTTGTCTTTTCTCTCTCTCTCTCTTTTGTGTTTTTTTGTTTGTTTGTTTTTTATTTGGAGAGATGAAGTCTTGCTTCATTGTCCAGGCTGGTTTCAAACTCTGGGCTTCAAGAGATCCTCCTGCCTCAGCCTCCCAAAGTGCTGGGATTACAGGCATGAGTTACCTTGCATTGTCAGGCTTTGAAATTGTCTGAGTAGGCTGACATCAGCAATGTTTAAAGAGAATGAGGTAGAAGGAGTAGAAAATGTTTGAGTATGTTGGAAATATAAATGGTTTTATTTCATAGTCTGTTTCACTTTTGTATTTATGTACATTTATACCGGTTGCTACATTAAATGTCACTTTTATTGTAGGTTGTGGTCAAAGTTTGAAAAATACTGGGTTAGAATTGTAGTTAACACAATAAACAGAATTCTTTTTCTAATTTCCTAACATCTCTTTCCATAACAGTGTTATACTTGCTTTGTCATATGTTTTATGTCACCCTTTTATGTGTATCAGAACCATGAAAAACAAGTGCTTCGTTTGGGTGTGTGTCATTAGGAATAGGGAACCCTCTGTGGGAAGCAGACAATGGTTTCAGATTTTAAATATGAGTCACAAGTTTTGTAGAAGAATCACACACAAAACAGTTTTATTGTGAAATTTGTAGATTTGGGAATAGGGAATCCTTTCTGGTTAGTTTTATGGGGAAAATTATTGTACATGGACTCATAATGATCTGTTAGGAGGTGCAGACAGAGAATATAAATACTTGTAAAAGAAGAAAAAATGGGAGAAAAAGGTACACATGGCTGGAGAGTGCAGATCAGAGGTCCTTATTTATTCGAGTTCATGGGGCGTTTACTCGTCTGACACTGGCATCAGGGCTAAGGAAACAAAGATGAGTATGACTGGCTCCCTGCCCTCAAAATCTGACTTCTTAATTCCGGAGAGAGGCAAGTCCAGTAAACAAACAGCTACAACGCAGCATGAATCTAAGACAGCTGAGCACAGAGGGCACTCAGATGTGTGGATGCGTCTGACTCAGCCAGCAGAAGGATATTTTCATCCTTGGAACCTTGCCTTGTCCAAGCCAGGATCTTCTGCCTCCGCATCACCCTTGTCTTCCCTACCAACCTTGCAAATCTCTGACCTTGATAATGCGTGTTCTTTTGTACGTTTGCTGAGATCAATGTACAACTATTCTCAGGGTTTTTAAGCAACTATAAAATGAGGTTTTTATAATTGAGTTTGAATCTTCTCATACAATAATCATGTTCATGATTCAGCCTAGGTTTTTACATGTTGCATTCCTACTCAAGGGCTGGGGTTTTTTTTTCCCTCCTTTTTTCCACTGAAAGAATGCCAACAGGAATAAATTGAGTGGGATGAGCCCTCATAGTTACCTTTTATCTTCACTTGGGTATTTATAGTAAGATGAAATGTGCAGAAGTTGTTCTTTCCTTTCATATAAACCAAAGATACAAGGAATTTACTAAGTGTCTGGGCAGTGATTTGGTCTAATGAGAACAGCATGGAAGCTGCAGGGGCCTGGGTGACCTCTGGGAGGCTGCTCCTCAAAGTGGGGCCGGCCAGTGCCAGCAGCCGCGCTGCCAGTGAGGGCTTGACTTGGGGGTACAACGAGGAACTTTCTCATGCAAGTGAAATGGTGACTCTTGTTCATCGCTTCTGAGTTTTCTTGTGGGAGCGTTTGCAAACAAACCCTTTCCTTTCAAGTTCTTGCCTCCTATTGACCATTTTATTCCAACTAAGAAAACTTAAAAATTATACCTATAGTTTGACCATGAGCAGTCTGTTATATGAGCATTAGAGTATTGGAAATTGTGATGTTCAGCAAAATCTAGAACACATGGCTGCTTTATAAAAATATGAGATTCATGGCCAGGCATGGTGACTCACACCTATAATTCTAGCACTTTGAGAGACCAAGGAAGGAGGATCACTGGAGCCCTGGAGTCTGAGACCTGCTTGGACAACATAACAAGACTTCCATCTCTAAAAATATGAAAAAATTAGTGGCTTATACCTGTAATCCGAGCTACTTGGGAGGCCGAGGCAGGAAGATTGCTTGAGTGCAGGAGTTGGAGGTTACCGTGAGCTATGATTGCACCACTGCACTCCACCCTGGGTGACAGTGAGATTCTGTCTCTAAAAACAATAATAATCAGAAAAATGTGAGAATCAGTCATCCAATGTAATACTTATCTGTTGCCTTGAGGTCATGTGCCTTGCATAGGCTTCCCACTTCCTGCTGAAAGTACTATCTTAAAATTATCAGAGTGGGAGCAGCCTCCAAATCAGGTGGGAGCTGTGGCCCCTCGGACTTTGCTAAATAGCTGTGTTTGTTGTACTGCTTTTGTAAGTCAACTCAAGCCACAGGATGTACATTGTGAGTGAACCGTATTGCATCTGCCTCCTGCCTCTGAGTACAGTGGTCCCAGCATTAGATGCTCCATTCACAGAGCATCTGCATGACCCCCATGGTCAGCACTGCTCCACTGTGCTCCTTTCATTGATCCTGTTGTTGCTGCCACGAGAGCAAAATAGAATTCATGTAAATATATATACTACACAAACACACGCACACACACACACACACATTTTTAGAGGACTTGTGGTTTCTGAAGATGACAAAAGGAAAAAAAAAAAACTGTGAAAAGCAAAAATATCCAAAGGTTCATCTTCTGCCCTGACCCATCACCCGTCTTCAGAGGTACCCAGTACCTCCAATTCCCAAGCCTTTCTGGGGTTCTGCTGAGCCAACACTTAGCTGTTTACTGTATCCCTTCATGTAAGCTTAGGGTTCTACATTTTCCATTATGCTCAGCCCCATCCATTAGCCTTACAGCTCCTAAAATGTTATCTTTCATTTGCTATAGTCTCCTCTATTGTTATTCTTGTTATCTGAGTGATTTAAAGACTTTTCGTATGTTCACTGGCATTTTGGTAGGGTTTTAGAAGAGCGTCGAGGCTGCAGAGATATGTTTGATCTGTCTTGTTTATTTGGACATCTCAGCAGCCTCTTTTTAAAGAATAATCAGTCCCTGGTCCAGAGACCCCTGGGACCACTTGGTACTTCTTAAACTTGCCTTCCCTTCACATGGGCTGATCACTTAACCTGACTTCTATTCCTCACTCCAAACCCAGCCCAAATTTAGGGAACCTATGGAAATGCATCTGGCCTGGTCCCTACCATTTCCTTAAGAAATGATCACTCTCTCCTATTATTTTCCCCAAAAACATACGTTAACTTTATCACTTAATGTCTTGTCTATTATTGTTACCTGACCGTTGAGTATAGGAACCATTGTCACACCTCTGTATTCTCAACAATTTACATAATGCCTGCATTTAATGGGTGCTTAGTAAATAATGATAGTAATTGTCACTACAAATTACAAAAATATGTTTATAGTAGTTCTAAGTCTCGATCAGTCTTCCCAAATTAACCGGGAAAGAAACATGCTCAGGCACAACCCATGAGTTTCAACACCTGGAGGTAGTTACTACATTGGCAGAATAGTGTTGCAGGGGAGGGGAAGGGATGAATGCAAAGAAATAAATCTCTCTTTCTCTCTCTCCCTCTCTCCCTGTCTCCCTCTCTCCCTCTCTCTCTGTCTCTGTCTCAAAACATGAGAGGTGGTATGTGAAAGATGAGGGCATTGTCTGGGGAGAAACAAAATCTTCTGTGAGTGCACTTTAGTCTTCTACAGGGCAAGTATGACCTAGATATTCAACAATTGGAATTACTTTTAACTGCTCACCTTGTTCCTTTTTACTGCTACTATTGTTGCTTGTTGATGAGGAAAATCAGGTGATGCTTATCTTAAAGATAAGGTGTTTGTATCCTCCCCTGAAGCCTCAGGATCCAAGCAGGCTTCATTCCAGGCATCCTTAAGTGAGTCTGTTGCCAGGAAAGCTGCAGTGTGGGGGTTCACCATGACTACTTATATTGCAGCATTGCTTTTCATTCAAACTCATGGATGCAGGAGAGGGTCTCACTTGTATTTGCCCAACATGTATTATTAGTAGTAGTATTGTTTTACATTTCTGCAGTTTTTTTCATGGAAGCCTCACATTCTACTTTCCCATCTCACAGGCCGTCCTCACCACGATACACATGATCATTTAGTGGCAAAGTCTGTTCGTCAGAAAACACTAATTGCTTTATGTGTGAGAACATTAAACTGCAATAAATTTATGGATGCAGCTGCTCCATTACTGGAGAACAAGTTTTATCTCCTAATAAATTGATGTTTCTTTTTAGTGTCAACTAAAACCAAAATTTACACCCAAGGAATTGAACCTTAACATTAAATAATTACTTCAATGCCACCAGTGGTAAGAAAGGGTCCTCACTTCCCAATTCTAAAAAGGCTGGAGTGAGGGAAATGGTTTTTTCCTCTGTTAATTGTTTCTTGAAAGCATAATTGCACAAGGGCTTTAATTGAAATAAGCATAGGAGCTATGCCCTTTTAAAGAAGATACTGTAAATAGTGTCATCATTTGGTATGAGTTACACCATAAGGGGAAACACTAAAAGGCTTATTTATGTTGAAGGGTAAGGGGGAAAAAAGAGGTTTGCTTTGGTGGTTTGTCTGCAGTTCCATTTAAGATAATGGAATAGATGCTTAAAATTCTCTGGACTTTGATGAATATTTAATTCATCTTTTCTACAAGACTTTTGAATTAAACTGACTACTGATAAAAGATACAGTGTGGACAATGGAATTATGTAAATTTGGCTTGCTCTGAGGGGATCTGAATTTAAATGACCAAAGGATGGGTTTTTTTGTTGTTGTTTATTATAACTCAATGTACTAATCTAGTAATACTGTACATTAAGGACCTCAGTTGGCTGGTCCCATGTGAAATAAGAAGTAGTATCAGGTTTACTTTATATTCATATTATGGATTAAAAATTTGTTGTTGTGTGTGTGTGTGTGTGTGTGTGTGCGCGCGCGCGCACACACATGAGTATCTATGTGTGTGTGTGAGGGAGAACTCTCCCCTAATTCAAATACAACACAGATTAAAATGGCTCCTGGACAGGCGCAGTATCTCACACCTGTAATTCCAGCACTTTAAGAGACCAAGTTGGGAGGATCACTTGAGGCCTCTCAGGAGGCTGAGGTGGGATTGCCTGATCCCAGGAATTTAAGGCTGCAGTGAGCTTTGATTGCATCAGTGTACTTCAGCCAGGGTGATAGAGGGAAACTCTGTTTCAAAAAAAAAGTTTTCTCCAAATTTCTATGAATCAGGAAGACCTTAGCAGTTGAGTGTTAGAATATTAGCCAAGCTGAAATAGCCCTGGGCAGGGACCTGCACCTCTGCATTGCTCCAAGTCAGCCATCTGCCTAGTTTATTAGCTTTGTCATGTCACTGGGTCTCTCTGGACCTCAGTTTCCTCATCAGTAAAGCAAAAAGGTTGGTCCTGATAATCACAAAGCTATCTTATCATCAGAATGCTCTTTAATTCTGTCACTCATTCCACAACATGTAATTAACACCTACATCTTACTTTTCTCTGCCTTTAACCTTCCACTCAGTGCTGTGTATAGCCAGTGTCTGAACGGGAAAACAGGAAAGCAAACAATCCAAGTACAGACTGGATATTGTTCTATGCCAGTTCTATCAGTTATCTTGGATATGATTGAATAATCCTTTTGAAAAAAACGTAAAGTATCAGATGCCATAATAGAGATCAGCACACACTGAAGTACTTAATGGAGCAATGTGTGACCTCCTGGCTCTAGCATTTTGGAATACGATTCTGTGCCATATAACCACATGTCAGTCAATGACAGACTGCACATATCACAGTGGTTCCATAAGATTATAATACCACATTTGTACTGTACCTTTTCTAATGTACATATATTTAGATACACAAATACCATTGTGTTCCAGTTGCCTGCAGTCTTCAGTGCAGTCACATGCTGTACAGGTTTACAGCCTAGGAGCAATAGGCTCCACCACACAGCCTCGCTGTGTAGTAGACCACATCATCTGTGTTCATGTGAGTAACTCTATCATATTCACACAACGGTATTGCCTAACAACCCTTTCTCA
This sequence comes from Theropithecus gelada, assembly GCF_003255815.1. NCBI lineage: Eukaryota > Metazoa > Chordata > Mammalia > Primates > Cercopithecidae > Theropithecus > Theropithecus gelada. The sequence continues at coordinate 15,637,726 of NC_037677.1, forward strand.
GAATGGAGCTGCGTTGTAAATGGATGACTGTAGTTCTACGGTTGATGGAATTTTTTTTTTTTTTTAAGTCTCTGCTAGCTACAGGGAAATTTTTCCAAAGTAAGAGAAAGATCTTGTGAAAAATCACATAAGAAACACATTGTGTCTCTGGGGTAAAATTAAAGGGTTTAACCAGAAGGCATCCTTATTCCTCTTCAAGAACTCGGATCTAAGTCCTCTGCAGAGCCATTTTAGGTCTTTTAAGAAAAGGCAAAAGTATTATAATATTTAGTTATTAGCATGTTCCTTTGCCAAAGTTCTAAAAAATCCTTAATACTGTATATGTATATTTTATAGAATCTTGAGGTCTCTTGAATAAGTAACAGAATATATTTAAAGCTGTCTTATGGTACTTGCAATCTACTTTTACTATTAAAATTACTATAAAGATTTAGAGATATTATATCTTTGCCTGTGTGATCCATTGTTGCTATATCATGGAGCCAACTCCTTGGTCAGAAACATAACCTCCAATTATATCATTGCTCCTATGGGAAAATCTGATCCACTTTATGATGTGGTTTCTAAGAACACATTGTGGTGAAAAGGAGAGGATGCCTGTATTTTTTAAAATTGAAGCTTTTCAACCTTTGTAACATCAGTTATGACTTGGCAAGATGTGAACAATGTGTCGTTTATGGATTGAATTTGAGTGTGGTCTCACTGCCTTTTCCCTCATGCATACAAAATGGATAAAAAAATGTATACATCAAACTGAAGCTTTAACTGGAAAATTTGGAACTGTACATATATACACTCATGTTTTTAGAATAAGGATTTTATTACAATTGTCATTAAAAAAAAAACTGTCTTCTCTGCAGTGCCAAACATCTTGATCTTCCAAACATCGACTAAAGCCACAGTTACTGATAACAAATCCTGGCTTTTCTCTCAAAACTTCAGAAAGCTTTTGGCTCCTTTTTGTCATTAATCAGACTACATTTCTTGGTGAAATCTTTAAATCTTTAACTTAATAATTACTTCTAAATCCTGGACAGAATCATCGTCCCTAAGTTATAAGGGAAAAAAAAAAGAAAAGAAAAGAAACTTACAAAGTTTTTGTTTGCTCGTTTGGAAAGTATTGGTGTGTATCGAAGATGTCCAATCAGCTTTCTTTGAAAGATCTCTTTCACAATACTATTCACTGGGCCTTAGAAACTGCATTACCTAAATAGTTCATCTGCAAAGAAATCCTGAAGATATGGTGAACTTGCTCAAGAGAAGGATTCAATGTGTACGATTTCTTTTCCTCTTTTCATGAGAAGATCTAGCCAAACTATAGAAGGGACAAAACATGTATTTGAAAATAGGTATTCATCTCACATCAAGGAAGTAGGAAGGTCAAATCTTAGAGATGGACTTGGAGAGGATAATAAGATAACAATACATTAGAGCTGCCATATTTTATTAATTTAAACAAATTTTTAATTTACTTTAGAGTTTTTTGTAACTAGGGAAACCTTAGCACTTATGGAAGTAATTGGATTGGCAGCCTCCGAGAAAACTCTTCTTTTCACCAGCAAAGCAGATTCATCTGCTGCAGCCCAAGTATCCCCAAGCCTGAGGCCCAGCAGCAGGGAGCAGCGAGATTCAAGTCTCCCACCTGCTCCCTGCAATGAGTGTTTTGCAGCGGAGTCCTGCACATCCCCTCACACACTGCTCTCAAACCCAGCACGTTGTAACATCCCACGACATCCCGACTTCATGAGCAAGCCAGGCTTCTTTTTTGCTTCTCTCTTGCTGTGACTCAACTACTACGGAAAGTAAAAATTGTTATTTTCTGAGAATGTTGTTGATTGGGTTTATCATATATCTGCAGCCCTCTTCTCCATATTCTGTCACTGCGATTTCGTCCACTTCTATGACTTACATTATAGTTGTGTATATGTCGATGACTGCCAAAGCTAAATCTTCAGTTTCACTTCTCTCCTGAGCTGCAGGCATGGATTTCTAATGACCCACTCTATGTCTCTGCCTAGATGTCATTTTTCTTCATTGTATTGAGTATTTATGAAGTGCCTTTTCTGTGTTCAGCACTGGATTAGATGTTTACTTGTATCTCATCTCATATTATTCACATATACTTGAAGCCAATACTATTATTTCTTTAAGGAGTATCAGAAGAAATTATTCAAAATAGGACAAGAAACTCTGTGCTTTATATTTCATACTTAACAAATTGGTCATTGTGACCCTCTATGAGTTAAGACCACCTTATTTCCAAAAAATTATTTGAAGCAGCTTCTTAAAATAGCTATTCAAATGAAGTTTACAAGGACACAAAAATGATAAAAAGAACATTACAAAATTGATATGACTACCTAATTGGAATGAATGACTAATTATAATTGTACATCAATTTTATCTCAGAGTTTCCTGGCAGCCAAGGCAAAAAGAACAACATCAACTCCTTAATCTGCAATCAGAGGAAATATATTAGTTCATGTAGAGAATAATTTCACTAGTGCTGAATTCTAGGAGTATTTTTAACATACATACTTGTAATAGAGAAATTGTGAAACAGAATAAGCATTTTCAAATGAAGACTTGTTTGAGATTCATGAATTTTTTTGTGCTCAATTCTTTGATAAATGTGAGATCATCTGTAGCAACACCTTCTCTGGCATTAAACTGTACTATATAATTTCACTGTGAAGTCTATATATATTATAGAAGAAAAAATATATAACAAATCAAATAACTTTTTTTTAAATATAGGCTTGCAAAGACACAGAAATGTTCCCATTATGACCATTTGTCATATTGACTTTTGGTCAAAGCTGAAGATATATCATTACATTGTAAAGATGTTTTCCTGGGATTTAAGTTAATAGAATTTAGAAGTATGCAGCTTTAGAGGTCAATATGCTTGGTCTTATTATAAATAGTAAAATGTTCATAGAGAATTTTGTGAATACAAGAAGAAAGAGGAGACTACCAGGAAAGGGGGAAGTCTGTTTCAAACCTCTCTCAGGATAATCACTAGATGATTTCTACCTAAAACTGCAAAATCAGTTTAAGACTCATGTTTTTATCCTATTGTTTATTTAAAAATACTCAAATAGTCATCAATTTTTATATTGCTGTTTCTAGTAATGCTAATTTTATTAATATATACCATCACCATTTTTAATCAATTAAAAGATTCAGCTTTTCACAATTTAAAATCCCTGATATTAAGATACTTTATTATAATCCATGGCATTTTAATTGACAGCATTTTCTGTCTTCTTAGACATTTATAAAATGTGTCATGATCAATGGTTTCTTAAACTCAACAATTAAAAGGGTTATAGTTGTTTACTTCATAAATACTTCCTACAGTTCTATAGCACAAAATTCAGGCCATATTCATAAAAAAAAAATAACTTGGTTCTGGCAACAGAGGGATAGAGGATTAATTCTTTGAAGGTTTTGACATGTGAAAGAGATTGTGGGATCTCCTTTTATTGGAAAGACAGAATTAACACCTTAAGTGAATTTATATTGTAATAAACCCTAGAACTTGGAAACAATATTGCAAATATTAAGTATCATATAAATTTATCTCTATGGAAAACATCTTCAACTTCATTAAATTTCTGCATGGTGCCATTTTACTTACCTATTTCGTGCACCCCCATACCTTCTCCAAAAGTTCTCTAGACAATGTTGCACTGAGACCACAGAGATGGCATTTTAATGTCAAAGCAAAATAATGTAGCAGAAACCTATAGAAACAATGTTGTGGTGACAAAATGAAATGTCAGTGGAGGTCTGTTGTAACATAATGTCAAAACAAAATGTCAGCCAAAATCCATGGAGACACTATTATGATATCAAAATGAAACAATATCAGCGCCAGTCTGTAGAGACATTACAATATGAGAAAAGACAAAACAAAACGGTGTCTGTGGAGGCCTGTGACTTCTGAGGCTTAACGTAGCTTCCTGTCAAACGTGGCTAATAGTTCAGTATGTATTTTCTAAGTCTTTTCTTTTCCAACTCCAGAGAAGAAATCCCAAAGGAGTTCTTTAGTATAAGTGGCTGGGTTAGACAATTGCTGATATTGATATCTAAATCTATGCCTGTGTCCCTATGTATATCAGTGTGTTTGTCAGTATCTCTGTCTATTCATTCTGGGCTTCTAATGCTTCCAAACACATCATTAGTCCCATTTGGTCTTGGCTTAGTTTCCCTACACACCAGTACTTGGATATCAGTCGGAAGTATAAAATACAGGCAAGGCAGTGTTCCAGTCTGCTTGGGAAGGATCATGCTGAGTTTTAACAGATGCTTTGCTCCATTCTTTTCTCCTCTGTCCTCAGGTAGAAACTGGCACTGCCCCTTCCTTACTGAGCCTTGAGGCACCAGGTGGTTTTGAAATGTGCACCTGAATTCCTATGACCTTTGGCCCTTGTGCTCATGTTCTGGTAGCACCTCGGCTGGGTAATACTGGTACTCTGTTTTCCCAGCCCTTTCATAGAAGCTGAAAGATTAAAGAAAATATTATATTTATATATAAACAGAAAAATATTTTTTAAATCTATAATCATAGTAAGTTGGGATTTTTTTCCCAAAGTTAGTAAAGTATCAAATTAAAGTAGGTATCATTGTGAGACAAATTTTATTATGCGGAGATAAATTTAGACATTGTAAAGGGAAAATTTTACTATATAAATAAACTTATGAAGATCAAAAGATTTTTATCCATATATTAAGCATTTGAGTCTGGAATTAAATATTGATTTGTTTTTGTTTTAGAAATTTGAAAATCCCTGAAATTGAGAGAAAAAAAAAGTCAAACTAGAGAAAAAAAAGCAAAAACTTCCACAATAGTAAAGATGTATTTTTCTCATTTTAATCAGCTGCAGTATAATTTTAAAATCATGTATTAAGCAACAACACAATAAAGTCTCAATTAGCTAGAAACCAAGCAAACCCACAGTTAGCCAATATGTTTGCAAATTACACTTTTAGAAGCAAGAGGTTGATCCTATAAAAGTGCTGTTATTGGGGCGAGGTGGGGGTCTGTCAGAAAAATAGTGAGAAAGCAAAAGAACTCAACTTCCTCCTTTTTTTCTACAAAGTACTCAACGATCAGTCATGAAAATCTCAAAAGTTTTTTTTTTAAGTTAAATATCCATTATTCCTTCTTTTCAAGATGGACGAGACCTTTATTGCTTTCTAGAAGCATTTTCAAACACAAGGATTGAAACAAACAAAAAAGCTTTCAGTAAATCTTTGGCTAATCAGCTTACCACTTGGTTCTTCTAAGACTGTGATTTTCAGGAACTTATATCCGGTTCAATTTGCATGTCTTAGCCACAAAACTACAATATCTACCGGTGCGGATGTGCTGGAGCCTGAAATTGAATTCTCGAGGCATGCGCTTCCATACTGGTGACAGGAGCATGCAGTGGGAAAAGTGGGAAGCGTTCTTTATCACCAGCATCAGTGGGATACTCTTGAGAGATCAGAATAGGAGCTGGTCACTCTTTAGCAGGAGATTGAAGAGTGAAGACCAGCAAAGATTGAAACGGAGGATTAAAAATTGTATGTCACAGTCACCACATTGACCAGCAGGAGTAAATGTGGGCAAAAACTAAAGACAAACTGATTTTCATCACATGTCAAAGAAAGGAAAACTAGCTTGAGTATAGCACCAGATCATGTGCTTGGGAGAAAAAGTTTGGAGGACTTGGTTAAATCTTTAAGAGAGTATTTGTATTTGGAGCTTTGTAGATTACAAATTCAATGTTTTAAAAATTTACTCCCTAAGTTAACCATAAATATTGTAAAAAAGTAATACAGAAATTATTCGTAAAGTGTGTTAGGAAGTGGTGGACATAATCCTGTAATTATAACCAATAGCTGTTACCATTTTGGAACATTTACGTCCGTGCCTTTCATCTACTTAAAAAAATATATAAGCATCCATACCAGTTTTATTCTTGAAAAGATATTTGAGCTATTTGAAAATAATTGAGAATTAAGAATAACAGAAATTAGAAAGTCTAACATTAGAGAGTAAAGCTATTTCTTCCTCTTTTCCTTTTGGAAATCACTCCAAAACAACAAACAGAATGAGATATAGAAATAGTAACTCTATTTCTGTGAAAATGGGCATAGTTATTATAATATAGAATGACAGAATCACACCGGAATGTCAAGAATCAAGCTTACGCACCCTGCACCAAAGATTGTTAGTTTCTCTTCGGAAGACATGGAATTGCCCTGGAAACGGAGTCTGCATACACTGTCATGAGAATTCCCAACCAAAAAAGTGACGTTCTGCCCAGCCTTCCTGTCCACCACTTCATAAACCCCCCTGAAGCACACAGTGACTAATCTGCTTTTCAGTGCTTCACTCTTAAATGTAAAAGGGCAGAAAAACATGTGAAACATTTCAGAAAAGGCTTAATTGTGGAAGACAGAGTCCAAAACAACAAAATTTGGTTTTGTTTTTTTTTTCTTTTTTGAGAACTTGGAGGAAACATAAAATTAAGAGAAGAGAAAAATATTAATTATAAACAGTAATTGTGTGAAATAGAAATGATATTAAAACCATCAAAGATGAACAGGAGGCTATGGAAAGGATTATTGACTAAACGTGAAAGAACTCTTAGAAAATAATAAATACAATATCAGTATTAAGAAACACCATAGAAGGCTTGATAGATGAGGTTGAGAAGTTTCCCATAAAGGAAAACATGAGATGTAGGACAAAGAGCAGCACAGTAAGAAAGAAAGGAAGTCAAAAGTTCATTCTGGGAGGTCCAACGTTTAAAGAAAACAATTTCTAGAAAGAGAGAATAGAGATAATGAGAGATTATTAGAGAAATAACACAAGAATCTTCCAGAACTGGAGAACGTAGGAGTCCAGATTAAAGAATCACCTAGTGCTAAGCAAAATGCATTTTTCCAAAAAGGGCAGCATTGTGAAGTTTTGGAATACCGGAAAGAGAAGATCCTGTAAAAAAAAAAAAAATATATATATATATATATATATATATATATATATATATATATATACACACACACACACACACACACACACACACACATACACACAGAGTAAAGAGTTGGGAATCAGAATACAATCAGATTTCTTCACATCAACCTTGTAAGCTAGAAGATGGTAGAGCAACACAGTCAAATATTGAAGGGTAATGTTTTATTACCTGAAATTCCATACCTAGCCAAACTGTCAGTGAGTGGTAGAAATATAGAATACATATATTTAAAGGATACAAACACAAAATATTTTACTTCTAATACCTTTTTAGGCAACTACAGAATGTGTGGTTTAACAAGCCCCAGGACTTCTGTGGTGCAGAAAACCAGGGAGCAGGCAGCCCAGATTGGAGTATGCTGTGGAAGTTTTCCAGGTTAGAGGGCTCCAGGAAAAAAAAAAAAAAAAAACGGCTTAATAAGCCATGATAGATGTGTTCTCCTGGAAATCTGAAAAATTAGTTTGAAAAATCATTTTCATATAAATGTTGCTATAATTATATTGGGAAGATGTGAAAGATGGAAATTTGGAGTTAGAATTTGGATTTGAGTTTAGGAGAGCTAATACTTCATCTACCTTCATAGGAAGTCAATAGGTGTGTTTAACAGTAATAAATCAGGAGATACTAATATAAATATATTACTCAGAAATATCTAAATACCAGAGGAATTTGGTTAGACGTGGATTATTATTAAATCCCTAGCTTTTGCTTTGTGTAATAGATTCATATTGACAACTTAACATTTAATAATACTGAGCATGGCACTGAAAATCATAACTAAATGAAAGTAAGCAATGAAACCATCACTAGCAACAGTGTATCACAAACCAGGAATTATGATTGATTTATTCTGAGTATCTCAGGTTGAATTAAAAAGAAATATAGAAAACAGCTGAAAGCTTTTAAAAGTCTTTCATGGGATTGGGTGGTCAGAGACAAGATGTGATGAAGGATAAGTTTCTTTTAAGGCTTTTAGCATTTTAAAATATAAACTATACTCATGTAGTATTACTTTGAAAAAAATGTAATCAACAAAAGAATGTTGCAGGCCATTTCACAATCTATCAATAACTCCAAAATCTGTCAATAACTCCAGTTTTCAAAATCTATCAGTAACTCCAAACCAATATGGTCAGACTATTTTTGTTTTCCTAATATAATTTAACTAAATCTGACATGAGAAGTTAAATTAACATTTCTATGTCATTTATTCCCTCTCTCCAAATAAATAATGGCCAAGTTGTAAATAGAAAAAAAGCTCAGAAAATTATTAATGAATAATTATGAAGTTCAAGGGCATAAATAGAAGTCAAAAAATCAATCAAGAAGATATTTTAATGATCTTTAAAATGTTTAAAAAACAGTAATACAAACTCTTCATTAATGGTTTCTTTTTAGAAAACTGGTTATTAGATGTATGTTTCACTAATTTTATTCTGATTCTCAAAGAAGTTTCAGAGTTAGCTTCTTATGAAACTTACAGGTGATATATCTCCTGTTACATTATTTAATATTCTGAGTCATTTCAAGAAAGCCTGTAGAATTTAGCCATGATTTAGAATTATGACATGATTTAGAATTAAGTACTGCATTGCACTGGAATTTTTTCTTTTAAAAAAAGATAGTTTAGTTTCATATACTGTTTTGCAATTATGCTGTCATTAAAGACAGAAAGCAAAAACAAAGAAAATGTTCGCCTTGAATTCTTTGTAATCATTTCACGATTAAAGAATTAAAATAATGGTTCTATAATTAGTTTCTATGCCTGTATGATAAAACCTTTCTAATATGAAGGAGAACATGGTAATCATTTTATTGTGTCATCAAAACCCATCAGGGTTTTGTAATTTAATTTCCATTGCCTTTTTATTTCAGTTTTTGTTGTTGTTGTTGTTGTTGTTGTTGTTTTGAGACAAAGTCTTGCTCTGTTGCCAGACTGGGGTGCGGTGGCGCAGCTCACGGCAACCTCCGCCTCCAGGGTTCAAGCGATTTTCCTGCCTCAGCCTCCAAAGTAGCTGGAACTACAGGCATGCACCACCACACCCAGCTAATTTTTGTATTTTTGGTAGAGACAGGGTTTCACCATGTTGGCCAGGATGGTCTCGATCTCTTGACCTCGTGATCCACCTGCCTCAACCTCCCAAAGTGCTGGGATTACAGGCGTGAGCCACTGCGCCCAGCCTTTATTTCAAATTTTTATAATCCTGTTTTTCACTCTTTTTAGTTTGTCAAGATTTTTCACCTGTAACATTGAATTTCATTTGTTCTTTAATCAGACACCTAAATGTATATTTTAGTTTGAGGCACAGACTTCAACTGTGGGTCACAACTGGCTAAACTTTGTATCCCCAGTGGTTTTATTGAATGAATAATATAATCCATAAAATTTCTTCAGTTCTCTAACCTGTTAGAATCCCTTACACATCCTTGCCATTTATTAGAGAATTCAAGAAAATCACACAATGAAAAGTAAGTGCACTTTGGGCATTAACCATTATAACTGCTTTCTTGCATTGTGTGAAGAAAATTGATGCCTGCCTGCTTGCCTGCCTTCCTTCCTTCCATCCATCCATCTTTCCTTCTTTCCTCCCTCCCTTCCTCCCCGCCTCCACCCCGCTGTCTTTCCTTTCCCTTGTTTCTTTTCTTTGTTTCTTTCTTTTTCTTGGACAGAGTCGCGCTCTTTCACCCAGGCTAGAGTGTAGTGGTGCAGTCATGGCTCACTGCAGCCTCAGACTAGTGGGCTCAAGCAGTTCTCCTGCTTCAGCCTTCCAAGTAGCAGGGCCTACACGTACCACCACACCCAGCTAATTTTTTTTTAGAGATGGGGTCTTATGATGTTGTCCAGGCTTGTCTCAAACTACTAGCTAGAGCAATGCTCCCATCTTGGCCACCCAAAGTATTGGGATTACAGGGATAAGCCCACCCACCCAGCCAACATTTTATTTTCTAAAATGCATTTAAATTCATAGGTATACCCTGAAAAATTTTCTTTCATTCATTACTTGCCTAAATCTATGTTAAGATTGCCTGCTAGAGAGTCAAGAGACTTGAGAGGCCCAGACCTCAGCCCCTGCCCTTTGTCCACATACCTCACAGGGTCCTGAGGAAGCCAACCTTTAATGCTCTAACACACACTCTCACAGTAGTCACTCTTATTTGAATATGGTTTCTTAAACCAAAATCTTGATAATTAGTTTGACAATGATACTTTCTAAAACCTTGCTAAGCAGTGTTACTTTCGTGCTGAGTTTTCAGCAGATGCCCCATTGGAGGTATGGCTGTGATAGATTCAGCTGTCCTTTTGAGTAGAAACCAGCTTGAATCATTTTTGTGACACTGGGTAAGATCAGCTACCTAGGGCTTTCTTGTGTGTATTTATTGTTGGGTCCTGAAGTTATGTATGTCTGTGCATGTGTGTGTGCTTTGTTGCTGGAGGACTTCACCTCAAAAAGTAAAACTAAATTTTTCTCACTCCTGCCTGAGACCAATGACAAGCTAATAAGGAAGAGTGATGAAAGTAATAAAATAGGGCGAGGGGTACATTCCTGAGGTTTTGTTGCTTATAAAATGATAGCCCTGTTACCCAGAGACCACAGAGGGACTTGGAGTAAGATCTAGTCCTGAGGCTCTCCAATGGAGAGACGACCTCCCTGTGATCCATAAAGCATCCAGAGAACTGGAACTATCACATCAGAAGCAAATGCAGGATTAACAGCTTTGAAGACCACCTTTTTAACCCAGAGAACATAGCTGTATGTTTTTAATTTGTTGTGATTTATTACACCGAAATTGGTGTGAAATGGACAACAAATCATGGGTGTCAGAATCTGGAAATGAATTTTATCAGCTGAGCAAAGTGAGTACCTTTGGGATTTGCATGAGTTTCTCATAATTCTTTTTATATTACAGATGATGAGTAAAACTGTGAAAATAAACTGAAACTGACATGATATTTCCTAAGTAGTTAATTTCACATGTATACATAGACACATATAAATATAGCCACTTAGCCTCAGTTTAGACTTTCTCTGTAATTCAGGGTGATTTGTACATAACCACAGAAATATTTGTCTAAAAACCTCAAAGTCAGTATCAAGACCATTTGTGCAATATCATCAATGTCTGGGATTATCATGGAAAAATGCAAAGACCTATAACAAGATATTTACGAACTATGATTTTTTTCAATGTTCAAATTTGGAGAAGAGAGTTTAGACTTACATACTAGTATACAAGTGGTAAGATTAAAGAAGGATCTATCCCAAAATTTCAGATGTTGTAAATACCCTTAAGCATCACAAAAGAAGCAGCCCCTGTTAGAAACTAACTTTGCATGCATAATTAATGTGGGCACCACATTCCTACTTCACAACCAGAAGAGAAATTGAATTCAGGTGTTTGGAGAACATATGGGGGATTTACTGTGAATTTATGACCTGTGATTTGAGTGTAAAACCCCAAGATACTTGCTGATAAAACTTAATGAAGCTTGTGCAGAGGAGCTATTTTTATTTGTAGTTTGATAATTGATACATTTCTTGGTTTAACCCTCCCACCCTTCCTCCGTTCCTCATAAGTCTTCCAGCCTGAGACAGAGCCATAGTGAAAAGCCCCAGTCTTCTTAGCCAGCTTGGTCTCATGCTTAACTAATTTGAAAGTTCACAGTTTGCTTTTCTGTGGCATTTTAGTCTGTTCTTTCCCTTCTCTCTTAATTTAGCAATTAATACTTCTTCACAAACTGTACAGGTGATACAAGCGACAGGAGGCCCACCGTGTGCTTTGAACACGTACTGTGGGAGAAAGTGCAAACGCTTTCACAGGGGGTGACATCAGTTTACTCTTCCTTAAGAAAGCAAAGATAAAGGCACAATACTGCTCATTGTTAAAATTTAGACAAATCCATGGCCATTTAAAGTTTTCTCTCCAAGAATAAACACTTCAAGGGGCAGGAACCTGCTACACGTCTCCTGACCATGTCTCTCTGCTTCACTGGTTATACCTGGGATTTTACCAAGAGTGCTCCTGATTTGAGAACCAGGAGAAAAATATTCTAAAATAACAAAAAACAAAAGCAAATGACAAGTGTTCCATTTTGACATACAGGGCGTAATGGGTTTAATGAGAAACCTGTGTTTGCTCACTAATTTACAGCAATTAAGAACTCAGTTCTGACATCTGTAGATTAGAACTATTTACCTAGAGATGAGGAATATTTTATGGAATTGCTCATCAGTATAGAAAAATATCTAAGTGGGAAGCAGGTTGTTTGCCTGCCTCTCTGCATAGTGTCATTATCTGGTAGTTCTGTATCATAGGATCCCTTTTTAGTTCAGTGACATTTATCCCCCCAGTGCTTTAGTCATCCCAGTTCAAGAACTTGTTTGTATCCACTTTGTCATGCTGACAGTCTGTCTGTTTTGAAAGGATTACAACTCTGTACATCCATGCATGACATCACAGTAAGACATTGCTTAATGATCTGAGACGCTGGTGGTCACTGCTGGCTGCCTGTTACTAAGGCTTCGTGACAGGTCTGCCCTACATCTGTTTCTCCCAGAGTCACTTTTTGCCTACTCTGGTCCTGGTGTCTGCTTTAAATGACATCCGTGAAATAGCTGAAGTTTGGACTTAACCATTGGTACAAGTAAAATAACCCGGAGTATTCTATTTCCCAGGATACGAGAAGAATTAGTTATTGGGCAAGGAAGGAAAAAGTGCTCTCATTTTTCTCCAGTGAAGATGAAACAACATTCTTGGAAAGTGGGTATTTTACTAATGGGCTGGATCTTGAGTCCTTCCGTTTGTGGAACTATGAAGGAAGTCAGTAAAGCGATACATTTTTCTTAAATGAGGAGACTGCAATGCAAGAACCTCCTGTGAAGATTGAATTGTTACCCAAAGACATCGTCAAGGCTTGGAAAAGTCAGGGTTCAAGAAGACAGGACCTTCAAGTATAAATGAATTGAGTCTTAGAAGCTTTAACCTACTATCTTCTCCCTTCTGTGTGTGCTGAGAAGCAGACCATGATGATGTTTCTTAAGTTGCAGGACTTTGAATGCTGGCTGGTGAAAGAGAAAAGATTTTCTTAAGTGGAGAGCTTGGCAGTTAGCAGAACTATAGAATATGTTTTCTCCTGTGATGTGTACCTGGGAAAACTGTCGGAGTGATGGAAATGTATCAGTAGGAAAAAGCTTTTGTTTGAGTGTGGTATTGCATTATTTCCAGGATTGCTGACACAATTTGGAAATTAACTTCTTGAATTTTTTAACTTTTTTTAATTGGGAAAAGAATAATGTCCCTTTTTCATCTGCAGTAATTGGATGCCAAGTGCAGGTGTGAAATTTGCTAGCATTTGGAATAGAATTTTGTACATAGGCCAAAAAGTAAATTGCTAGGGCTGAGAAGTAGATAGCAAAACGAAAATGGCCAAATGATATAAGCCGATATGGTTAACAAAAAATCTTTACCATGTACCTATGCTTTTGTAAGTAGTGGATTTGAAGGGCATCTTTTAAGTCCTGAGCTCTTGGCAAACTAAGTAAATCAAATGCTAATGGGGATTATCTCTTTGTGAGTTGTGTGTTTGACCCAGATCCCAGCAGGTCATCAATCTCTGCCAGAAAGAGAAACCAGCAATGAGGCCCTGAGTTCAGTTTTACCGAATCACCTGGTTGGCAGGTATATTTCCCCGGACTCCAGGAAAGCACTCACATTCTTGCCTTGGTCTCTCAGGAGGCTGACTTTCAGAGATCACAGAGCCCTAGCGAGGTGTTTTGCATGCAGTAGTGGGGAGGTTGACAAAAGATATCACCCTAAGCAATTGAATAGATTTCCATGGGACATTTCTTGACTATGGACTGGTATTCACTGGAAAGCACATTTGATTGGTTTCATGTATTAAGATCTGGCAGTGAGCATTTTTCAGTTACATCTTCTGCAGTAGTGTTTACTTTGTGTAATGTTTCCCAGAGACCAGAACTTTTCAGCGACTAATTCTATGAATGATCGTGGTAAAACTCGCTTGTAAAATGTGGTGCCTGTCTTTTATTCCACTCTTCTAGCAACATGCTTTTGCAACAAGCAGCATTTGTTTGGTTCCACTTGTGGGCAGGGCCTATGTGTTTCTAGGACATTAGGGCCACCTTAAATCCGTCCATACTTTATTTCCTTGAATTTAACAAGAATGTACAGCCCCCATATTGCTGTTTAAAGTGATGGGGTGGTAGTATTTGTGTGGGGGCGGTCCGAGGAGGGAGGTCTAGAGAGTTTATTGCTGCAGTGCTGTCACATAGCAGATTTCCTAACATAGTGGCCTCTAATAACAAGCATTTACCTTTTGCTCAGACATCTACAGAGAGGCTGGGGGTTGGCTGATCTAGGCCAGGCTCTACTGGGCTTGACGTTAAGCTGCAGGTTGGATTCATATTCACTCCATGTCTCTTAGACTGTGAGCATGTTCTTGTTACGGTAGAAGTCAGGAGCACAAAGAGTACACCCAGCATACAATCAGTTTCAAACTCCTTTTGTGTCACATCCACAGACATCCTGTTGGTCAAAACAAGTCACATGGCCAAGGCCAACATCAATGGGGTATTCGTTTTCTTTTGCTACAAAACAATGTAACACAAACTTTGCAGCTTTAAACAACACACATTGATTATATCACAGCGTCTGTGGGCCTGGAGTTCCAGCATGACTGAGCTGGATCCTCTGCTCAGGGTCTCCCTCAGGGTGTAATCAAGGAGTCAGCCAGACTGGGTTCTTACATAGAGGCTTCTACTTGGGAAATACCAGCTTCCCTGCTTCCATCATTGTTGACAGCATTCTGTTCCGTACAGCTGTGGGATTCTTGGCTCCTTGCGACTTCAGTACCAGCAAGGAGAGAGACAGAGGCAAGCAAGAGGGACACCACAGTTGTAACCACAAACATGGCATGATCACTGCTGCATTTTGCATTGGTTAGAAGCAAGTGCACAGCAAACCACCATGGCACACGTTTACCTCTGTAACAAACCTGCACATCCTGCACATGTATCCCGGCACTTAAAATCAAATTAAATCTTAAAAAAAGCAAGTGTGGGTTCTGTCCACATTTAAGGGTAGAGGAGTGCATAAAGGTGTGAACCCCAGAAGGTGTGGACATTAGGGCCACCTTAAATCCATCCATCGCAAATATTTGCTGATCAATTTGTTCTGCCACAGGGAAGTGACATATAAGATATGTACATGTTGAATGGCTGTGATGAAGGCACAAACCTAAGAGAGAAAATCCCATACACATGCCCATTCTGATAAACTCTAAGTCAGTATTTAGGTCAGGGGGACAATTACAGGTGAACTGAAAGGAAGAGATGAATGTGGGCTGGAGTAGTGAGGAAAGGCTGCAAGAAAGTGGATTGATGTCTTAGACTTACTGGTAGAATTTGGAAAGATGGAAGGGAAAGAAGAGGGTATTAAAGAAAGAAAAACATGAGCAACTGTATCTTCCTCTCTTCTTTGGCAGCTTTTCTTCTCCTGTACCAGAGTTTATAATCATCTCTGCCTTCTGAACAATGTGGAGAGCCTGCCACAATTTATTTCCTCCTCCTGTCTACCTTCTCTCTTCCTTTTTTCCTCCCCTGCTATGGGAAGGATAGTGTATACCGAGACCACCTTACTTTAAAAAAAAGAGTGGTTACTTCTCCCTTCCATTGAATTCTGGATCTTAAAACTAATCTCTCTCCCAGGTTTTCAGATTTCTTTTGCATAATTAAAAATGCAAATGTTAAAGTATTTTTAATTCATAAAGAATTAATCAGTCACATCACAAACTCCTCTCAGCGTATACTCCTCTGAATAGATAGGTGAGACTTCAGGCCTGCAAGGAAGGATATCCAGGTTCAGGCTTAGGCAGCTCGGAAGGTGGGGACAGTTTAGGAGAAACAAGACTATCTGGACAGTGCCTGGTTATCAGTTTTAACGTATTTTGGGGGACTGTTACTAGAGGACCACCAGCCTTATTATTTTGGTGCAATGAAAGTAAATAGCCTGCAGAAGCGACACATAAAACAGGCAATGTCTGCAGAATGTGAACCAGTGGTTACAGGCTAGCCATCAATGGACAAAATCGTTATTTGGCTTACCTAGAATTTAAAAAGTAAAGTAAGTGAACATTTTAAATTTGGGAGAGAAAACTGTCTTTCCAGCTTCTCTTAAAGAAGCAATGCCAGGCCAGCATCCCTTCATGGCAGTAGTCTACTAACTGCAGGCATTATCTTCAGAGTGCTGTCTGTATACCTGTAGTACGTTCTGAATTCGTATCCGTATAAATTATTGGACCCTGCACTAGACTGACTCAGAATTTCTCAAGGCAAGCCTTGGCAATCAGTATTTTTTAACCGGCTCTCTGAATGGTTCTCATATACACAGTGCGTATAGATGAGAACCGCTGTTGTGAGGTTTCTGTTCCCTCTCATCGTACCTAAGGAAATGGTTGAGTTGGCATGCCTGTGGGGCACAGGTGCAGGGCAGGCTTCAGTGCTTCCCTGCAGATAGGCTCATTGCTCCTTTTAGCCTGAATGGGTATCCTTAGCCACATTCAGGAGGCACATGGTAGTATCCAATCTGAAGATGTAAAAGCCTTGTACGTCGCATGGTCTGCCTCTGACATCAAAGACTGCAATCCCCTAGTAATTATGGATCTTGCATATAATTCAGGGTCACATTGTTCTGTGCACGCTGGGCTAGGAATCTCTGTAGTGTGTGATCCCAGGTACCGTACCTTCCTTAAACCTGTCAGGAAAAAACAACAAAAACCAAAGCCCAGATCATTACTGAACCAAAAGCAAACCCTCTTCATTTAGTTGAAACATGAAAGTAAGTTCCAGTTAGGTACAAAGCCAATGTGTCGGCGGAGGCTGAGTGTTGGTATTGGACTAAAACTGTCTTACAGCTGTCTGTGTGGATGTTTTATACAGAAAGTATCTCTCTGTTCCTCTCAGCATCCCTCTATAGATGCCACTCATGTGGACTATCTGTAAACTATGATTTCAGACTCTTCATTAAGGGTTTTATTGTCTCACCCATCTGATCAACTCAGATGGTATTTTTATTATATTTCTCACACAAAAAAATAATGACCAACTTTAAGTTGGCAGTGAACCTAAATATAAGTTGATTAGGATGTGTAGCGATGAGTCACTATTGCTAATGAATATTTCAAATTTCCTTTAGCTTTCTTGGCAGAAGAGCTCACCAAGAACTTTAAAAGTCCAAATTGGAATTATTGGCTCATTATAGACTGGCCTGAGAGACAGAACTGAGCAGTTGCAGTGGTTTCATCTCTCAAAGCCAGAATTTCACCTTCAGACTGCCAATTGTTGTTCCCCAAGGGGGCTTGACGGTCTTCCAGTCTTTGGAAATCATCATCAATCATGAAAACCATCGCAGCCTGTTTTCCAACTTCAGACATTAAAGTGGTTTTGCTAGTCTTAGACAAGTCAGCCAGCTTTCTCTAGAGTATTGGAAGAGAAAGAGCAGAGGAAAAGAGGGTGAAACCAAAGGTCTGCCTAGCTCCCCAGATTTGGAAACAAAGGCAGAAGTGACTTCCAGAACTTATCTTTTGCTGTGAAAAACACCAATGTCACCAGAATTTAACATTGAGGATATTGGGTCAACTCCCTTTGTCAGGAAAACAGACTTTCAGTTAATTGCAAATAGTAGATCAGTTTTTATCAATGGTTTGGACTTCATGATCCTAATAATTATGGACTTAAAACTCTCTATGCTGCATGAAAATAATAGAAGAATACGTCTGGTTAGATTTGTAAAATAATTTGTCAGTCAAACCTTCTATAATCCTCCCATAAAAGCTATAAAGTATGCCAGAAACAAAAAAGCACAGGTGGAAAAATGGCAGTGAGATTCAGGAATGCCCACTTTCCTATCTCTTTTGTGTTATGAAGGTAACCATCCTCATTCAAGCCTACACTATTATGGTTTCACATAGAGAGCAGAGTGTTTTTTAGATTCGACAGTTCAACAATATAGGATATATATATATATATATATATATATTTTTTTAAAGCCAGTAGGAATAACAACCTGCCTGTCTCAAAAGTGCGGAGGGACATTTTGAAGTGACGTGGACTGAAGCCTCATATCATCAGACAGCCCAACTTACAGACCTGTTCACCTTTAATGTTCCAGGCCAATCAGTTCAGATTTGTTAGAAGAAAAGCAAAGAAAGACAAGCTTTTATTGACTGAGAAAATAATCACATTGAATGTATTGACAGTATATTCTAGACACGCTAGTGAAATTGATACATGAAGGTACAGGGACCCCTCCTGATATGTTAAATGATGCAAGGCTATTCCATATTTTTAGAAGATGTTAACATGATGAGCCTGTACATGAACATGTTCAATCTGAAATTCTTGAACCTCTGAGATTCTTCAAAATATGTGTAATTACACGTAGACTTACGTCCGTTTGAGAATTTTATGTAGTCTACTGTGACAGAATTTCTCTTTCCAAGCTACCTCTCGCAAATCATATCATCCAGGAGGGGTGCAGCCAACAGAACCCTGGCACACACTGAGTAACCAGGGCAACGTGCTTTTGTGAAGAGACCTGGTCTTCCTAGTAGCTTTGCGGCTTTCCATTCTGCTAGCAGCTTGGAGGGTATATATGATAAGGAGAAGATGTGGTTCTTGTCCTCAAGAAGTCTGACGTTCTGTTGTGGAGACATAGATGCCTGATGGGCTTGAATAGTTTTCCTGATGAAACAAGAGAGCTCCCTGACTCCCCTCACAGGACATGCAACAGAGGCTCGTCTATTCGACTGCTGTGCGTGCCCAGACCCCTTAGGGGAGGGGGAGCACGCAGATGCGCAGGTACCGGAGCTGGGGCTCCATCCCCACGGTAATGTCTAGGTGTGGGTGCCTGCAACTCCTGAAGCTCCAGTGGGCGTGTTACAGTGCTCATTTAGCTCCCCCATCTGCAGATGGCTTAAGTGTTAACCAGCTCAGTGCCCCCCTTGGTACCCAGGCCCTTGTCCGGCATCTAGGAAGAATCAGGTCACACACGGTCTTGAAAGATGGCAAATGTGGGGATTTTATTGGGTGATGGAGGTGGCTCTCAGTGGGATGGATGGGAAGCTGGAAAGGGGATGGGGTGGGAAGATGATCTTCAACTGGAGTTTGGCCATCCAGTGGCCCAATCTCCTTTCCAGCCATCCCCAGCCAAACTCCTCTTGATGTTTAGATGCTCCTTCTCGTCTCTCCTTCTCTGTTGCACCATTCTGCCACTCTTCTACCCTTCTGTTTGTCTGTTCATGGAGCCTGGGCTTTGCAGGTACAGGATATGGGTACAGGATAGGGGGGCATAGTGGGCCAAAAAGGCAACTTTTGGGTGCAAAAACAGGAATACCTGTTCCCATTTAGGGTTATGGGTTTCCAGACTTTTGAGGGTCGGACCTTTGCCAAGGAACCACCCTCTCCCACCCAGTACTTTCCTGTCTCCCGTTCATATCACTGATAGGATGAAACTT
Source organism: Theropithecus gelada (assembly GCF_003255815.1). Classification (NCBI taxonomy): domain Eukaryota; kingdom Metazoa; phylum Chordata; class Mammalia; order Primates; family Cercopithecidae; genus Theropithecus; species Theropithecus gelada. The sequence continues at coordinate 15,657,292 of NC_037677.1, forward strand.
CCTGCTTTAGTGAATGGCATAGACCAAAAGTGCTGTGAGATTTATGATGGATTTAATTTTGGTCATCAATCTCTGTTACTCTTGTGAAAACACTCTTTTTAAAATTTATATTTTACACATGAAGAGCTTTGGAGCCTGATACATGTTTTAAAAAGTGATATGCATGGCATAGTGAAATGAGTGTTGGACTGAGAGCCAGAAAATCTGGAATTTGGTCTCACTTTCCCCACTGGCCAGCTGGGAGATCCCCAAACAAACCACTTATCTTCTTTAAATGTCAGTTACTACATTTGTAAATGTGTGTGTAGGTGGGTGGGTGGGTAGGTGTATGAAATACTACCTTCTGCACTGATCTTTTAAGGTCTTTCTGAGAATAAAACAAAATTCAATACTATACAAAAAGAAGGCCATATTGTTATTAACTAACTGGTTAAATCAAACTACCACTTGAACTTATTTTTAAAATGCTGTTCATCAATGAGATCACTTGGACTCGGGAAGGGGAACATCATACACCGGGGCCTATCATGGGGAGGGGGGAGGGGGGAGGGATTGCATTGGGAGTTATACCTGATGTAAATGACGAGTTGTTGGGTGCTGACGAGTTGATGGGTGCAGCACGCCAACATGGCACAAGTATACATATGTAACAAACCTGCACGTTATCCACATGTACCCTAGAACTTAAAGTATAATAATAAAAAAAAAAAAGAATAGAAAGCTATCCAAAAAATAAAAAATTAAAAAATTAAAAAATAAAATGCTGTTCATTTTTGCTGTGAGAATTGCATTTATTTATAGACCTCTGATAACTCGTAAATAGGAACCTCGTATTATGAAAATATTGCTGTACATTTCTGCAGCTATATTTCATGGTGTCCTATCACTTGATTATTACAACTCAGATATTTAGAGTAAAATTATTATCTGTACTTCATATATTTAAAAAACTTCAGCTTAGAAACATTAAGTACGTTAGTCTAAGAAGGTACAGAAACTAGGACCAGACGCTGTTGTTTCTGACTTTTAATGCAACGTCCTTTCCAAAAAATACTTCCCTGCCAACACCTTGCTAGATTACAGAAAGGAAATGAAGCTTTTAAAGAACAGTGAAAAAAAAAAGAATATCTAAAAATACTGCTTACCCTCTTGAATATCTAAAATACCTCAATAAGCCTTAATCCTAAAACCAAAATGAAAACATATTTTAAATGCCCACATATTGTTTTAAAAATTCACTTTCTCTTAAATGGCATTATTTCATAGCAAGTTGCCATGTTTTGCTAGCAACTGCAGTTCACAGATAATATTTCTGAAGGGTATTCACTGCTGCCTCATCTTTCTTTCAGTAACAGATCAACTCCTAGCAATCATGATCGGATACAGCGTCTGAGGCAAGAATTTCAGCAAGCAAAGCAGGATGAAGATGTAGAAGATCGTCGACGGACCTACAGCTTTGAGCAACCCTGGGTAAGTAATTGGTTTTTCAGCACAGTGAATGATCCTACAACTTCCCTACAGCAAAGGCCAGTAAACTGTGACCTCAATGCTCTATGAAATGAGACAAGATGGAGTCAAATTCCTTCGGCCTTTAACATATTGACCTTTTCCTCATTTCCATATGGGTTTCATCATTGCTAATTTCATTTTATATCTTGTTCCACCATCTGTCCATTGCATAATAGGTTTCACTAGCCTTATGACAAGACATAACAAAAGTATTCTCCCTCTCAACTAAGCATTTTTTTAAATTTAGTAACTATTTTTCTATAGATACATATTCTCAGAATCAGAGCCAAAATTAATTTGTTCAACACTTCTGCATTGTGCCTATAATGTACAAAGTACAGTGTTTAGTAATTTTTTTTTTTAAGAGATGAGGTCTTGCTTTGTCACACAGGCTGGAGTGCAGTGGTGTGATCATAGCTCACTGCAGCCCCGAACTCCTAGGCTTAGGCAGTCCTCCTACCTCAGCCACCAGAGTAGCTGGACTACAGGCAAGTGCCACCACACCTGGTTAATTTTTTAGCTTTTTGTAGAGACCAGGTCTCACTATGTTTGCCCAGGCTGGTCTCAAACTCCTAGGCTCAAGTGATCCTCGTTCCTCAGCCTCCCAAAGTGTCAGGATTACAGGTGTGAGCCACTCTGCCAGGTCTAGTACTCTAATCTCTTGCATCCCCGTTGTGTATTTGTTGAATCCATCTTATTCCAGTTCATCCTCCACATAGCCACCAGAGTGAAACAACTTCAAATGGCTTTCCCAATGCCAGAACTGTGTTCTGATCTTGTGTTTCACCCTAGAGATGACAGCACTTCTGAGAGTGGAGGTGTCGGGGCAGATTTTTTGAGATGATGGGGAGTTTGAAGAATCTCTTTGGGAGAGTTGAGAGTGAGTCTGTTAGAGGTGAATAAATAAGCTGCTTAAGGTAGGACACTCTAGCATGGGTTATTAGGAAGTCCAGTTAGCATGGTAATTTGACCTAACCAGCAATGCTTAGAGGACTGGGAATAGAAGGAATAAATTTATGGATTCATTCTATAGTGGGGGTTGGAAGATAGACATGGCAGAAAGCCAGGGCAGGTGTCGGAGTCCTAGCAAGGACACTGGGGAAGCATCGTGTGGTCCAGGTGGGGTGGCAAGTATAGCTCAAGGAAAGATTAGCCTCACAGCCTAGCAGTGTGCAAGAGGGCTCAGGATCTAGGGGTTCTCAAGCCTAAGAGGTTGTGGTCAAAACAGTATATGTTTTGGACTCTAGGATCTTGGAAGTAGAGGTGATAGTTCAGACGATGTTGAGGTCTAAGGCACGCCATCTTTGCATGTAAGTTACAGAAGTAGAGCAGAGATTAGTGTCCATAAAGTTGACGAGTTCAGTTCAGACAAAGTGTTGGGAATATAATTTACTAGATACTTGGAAGAGTAGGACAGAAGGAAGAATGGTGTTATAAAAGGCTGGAGGCCAGGCATGGTGGCTCATACCATCACCCCAACACTTTGGGAGGCGAAGGCAGGAGCATTGCTTGAGCCCAGGAGTTTGAGACCAGCCTGGGCAACGTAGGAAGACCCCATCTCTAAAAAAAAAAAAAAATTGTCTTTAATTACCCAGATATGGTGGCACACGCCTGTGGTCCCAGCTACTCAGGAGGCTGAGTTGAGAGGATTGCTTGAACCTAGGAGGTTGGGACTGCAGTGAGACTCTGTCTCAAAAAAAAGGAACATTTTATTTGAGGAAGAGTAAACTACCCAGCTGATGTGGAACTGAGAGGTTGGTTATGTTGAAGGGAAGAGGAGATTAAAGGTAGAAATGTAGGAAGAGGCTTCAATGCTAGATCGAAAGTTTGAAGAGAAATTGTGCTAGGAAAGAACACTGGCCCAGTAGCCAGGTGGCCCGGCTCTCCTGGCCTCAGTTTTCTTATGTCTCAACCAAGATTAGAATAAATGATTGCAGGCCAGGCACAATGGCTTACGCCTGTAATCCCAGCACTTTGGGAGGCCAAGGTTGGTGAATCACTTGAGGCCAGGTGTTTGAGACCAGCCTGGGCAACATGATGAAACCCCATCTCTACTAAAAATACAAAAATTATCCAGTCCTGGTGGCACATGCCTGTAATCCAGGCTACTCGGGAGACTGAGGCAGGAGAATCGCTTGAACCCAGGAGGCAGAGGTTGCAGTGAGCCGAGATCGCACCACCGCCCTCCAGCCTGGGCGACAGAATGAGACTCTACATCAAAAAAAAAAAAAAAAAAAGAATAAATCATTGGATGTCAGTTACCATTTGATGAAATAGAAGTTTAAGAAGAAGCTAAATGTAAAGCAGATGCAAGTAGAACCTCTCTGGTTAACTATAGAGGCTGGATCCTGTTAGCTGCTGCTGAAGATCAGAGCTTCTCAAAGATCACAGAACAGCACCTTTAGCATCACCTAGAAACTTGTTAGAAATACATATTCTTGGGCCCTGCGTTGACCCTACTAGATCTAAACCTCTATGGGTGGGGCCTAGGAATCTGTATTTTAACAAGCCTTCCAATTCATTGTGAAACAAGTTCAACTTTGGGAATCACTGTTCTAAAGTCTAGACGATCTCTGAGGTCCTTTTTGGTCCTGAAACCCAATACTCACAGTATATTATTCTACATAAAGCAAGAAACCTATAAATGCTGCTCATTAAGGGATTTAGTAACCAAATTAGAGTTTGAGGAAGACTAATTTTGTGGAGGAAAGGCAAAGAGGAAGAAATGGAAGAAGCAGTACTACCGTTGGCCCTTAAACCACATGGGGGTTGGAGGACCATCCCCCTTCCTCCTTACACACGCAATCAGAAATCCCCATGCAGCTTCTGACTGCCCAAAAACTTCTGCACTAATATCCCACTGTTGAACAGAAACCTTACCAATAACATAGACAGTTGGTTAACACACACTCTGTACATTATATGTATTATAGGCTCTATTCTTGCAGTAATATAAACTAGAAAGAAAATGTTATTACGAAAATCGTAAAGAAGAGAACATACATTTCCCTTTCATTAAATGGAAGTGGATCATCATAAAGATCTTCTCCATTGTCTTCAGATTGAGTAGGCAGGGGAGGAGGAGAAAGGAGCGGGGGTAAGTCTTGTCTCAGGGTGGCAGAGGTGGAAGAAACTGTGTATCAATGGACTCTCAAAGTTCAAACTCGTGGTGTTCAAGGGTCAAGTGTAGTTTGAAGGGCTTTAACTTAGTTCAGGTGAGGAAGATGGGGCAACTGGCACCGGGGGATCAGCATACAGGTGTAAAAGCTCCTCAGGAAATCAATTCTTGCCTAACTCTGGGAGGTTATAAAACAAGTTCCCTAGAAAATCTCTAATTGTCTTCTGCAACAATATTACTATTAATGACATTTTCTAAGGCATTTAGTTCATTTTCCTAGATGATCATGTAAATTGAGTCATTCCCATGTAGCAACATGACAGAATTATGTTAATCTGCTTATATTGTCTGGCATAATTGACTCAATCCATCCCTACTACATTTCTTGAAGCAGAATTCTTTTGTGATGTGTGATAAATACATTCTTAACTATGTATATTTACACAAAAGGGCTGAAAAGAGTAATGAGCATGGTGTCAAGCTGAAGAAGAAAACAGCAGCTGACTATGGAAATAGTTAACACACATGCACACAGTTCCAACCTGGCACAGCCCTGCCTGAGCTTATCATTCTCCATACCATGCCATTAGGAGCAGTGTTTGCCATTTGACTTTGCCTGGGAATGTGGATTCCAAACCAGCATCTTGACATTTACTCTTTAACTAATTATTTAATTCATCAAATTCAATGAGTTCTTACTATGTCCCAGGCATTGTGGTTGGTACGGGAGAACAAAGATCGAAAAGAAAAAATGCCCTCAGAACTCTCCAGTGGAACTGATAAAAAAATAATAATAATAAAGGAATACTTGGTACCATATAGCAGAGGTAGGCTAGGGGTGTGCATGGGGTGAGAACCATGGAGCGGTGAGGACCACATCAGTGCGCAGTGGTCAGGAAAGGCTTGAAAGAACCCCTCTTTGACGTTGGAATATATTTTAAATATATAACAGAGAAGCAGACATATGTCTTTGAGAACTCAGATTGATGAGTTTATTTCTGGTTTCTGACATTGTATCCACATGCGAGACCTCCAGGTTTCTTTGAGGCTAAATGAGTGTTTCCTACTTGTTAGTTCTAGATGTTTTTCATTGGGAAAAGTGAAAATGATTTGAAATTTATTTTGGTTTCTTTATAAGATTTTAACTTTGGGAACAGTGAATAGGCTGGAATGCATTTCTATGTTATCTATTTAATATGAACAATCATGTTAGGGAAAATGTTTGAAAAAATCTTGTACATTTGGAAACTCAACTACTGAAGGTCATGGGCCAAATTATTGTATATCAGAATGCCATAGCAACTTCAGACAGACAACTTGGCTTGTATTAACGTTTCCTGTAATGAGTGAGCAGGGAATTATTTGGATGACAGGCTGATTACCTTAGAAATGGAATAATTTCCTAAATTATGGGTCACAAATTGACCTTTTCTTTTCTTTTTATTATTTTTTTTTCATTTTCAAGCAACTGAGATCTTGCTCCATTTTACTGATCATGTAAATGAGCTTAAAGTGACTGTAATTCTACTTAGTGCATTAATTTTCATACCAATGCTTATGGTTACCTTAGGAAGAGCTGCTCAGTTGTTTAAAATGTAGCTTGGTCTATGGTTTTAATTATCTGTTTTACAAAACGAGCTTTTTGCATCTTGGAATCCTTTTCTTCTCTTCTCTTATGTATTCTGACCTTGAAGGGTCACTGTATTTGGAAGGGATAGGACCATGATCTCATTCATTGGAATGGTTTATAATCATTTTAGTTTTAAGGAACCACAAACTCACCTTCAAGCTGTGTGTGTACAACTGAGCCCATATTAGTTGAAATTGTCATGCTTGTTAGAAATGCCACACACAAAGTGCAGCCAGATGTGTCATATAGAAACATATGTAAGCCAATTACTTTACATACAGAGCAGGATGCTGCAGAAAACTCATCCAAGTAGCCCTTTCAATCCACCTATTTTGAAAATGTTCTCTGTAAGCTCTAGCAGTACAAAATGCACCTGTTCCTGGGCCTTTGTTCAAAATAATGTCTGGGCCTGAGGGAGCTGATTTGTGGCACAAAAGGTCTTTAGATGAGCAGAGGCCCAGAAAATTTCCTTAGCTACATAATTGAAGTGAATTCTCTCCCAAGTTGAGCAAGAGAAGAAGAGAAAGCAACTTCTTCCTCACGTAGTGCCAGGTGCAACATAAATAAAGCCGCAAGTTGCTTTAAATCTTTCTTAGGATAATGGAACAATAGGTGAGGTTAGGGTTATTATCACAGAGCTTCGATATGGACAGGACTTAGTGCTGCTTTTAAAAGAACTAAATTGCAGGCTGCAGACATAAGTACAGTATGCCGTAAAAACTTTGCAGATACCTGAGTGTTGCCCACAAGGAGACTTGCTGGCTGAGACGATTGATAGATGGGATAATGGAGCCTTTAATAATAGCTGTATTGCTAAATCCTTTCCATCCAAGGTTGGGAGTGACTGAAAGTAGTTTAGTCCTTCAGGTAGAAAATTGATACTCTGCAATGTGAATATCCTCTTCTCCCTCAAGCTTGCTTGTTTCCTAGCTGTCCGTCTTTCAACGAATAACAAAATCTGTCCTTTTCTCCCTTTTCCTGTTTCAGACTTTAATAGCTCTCCCTGCCCTCTTAGGGCTCTGCCTGCTTTAATTGGCAAGGCAATCACAGCACACAGCCACTCTGCCACTCTGTACCACTAGATTGCCTCCCTGTGCCTGGGGAATTTCAGAAAATGGTGGTTTTCCTTTTGTTTCCATCTTTTTTAAGACTTAAAAAGTATCTGCTGTCATTTTCTCATAGCAGCCTCCATGCCTTGACTCAAAAAAATGTTGCCTTAGTTGACAGCCTTGAAATGAGTATAACCCTGGCTTTAGTTGGGTCGAAATCACCTCCCATAGAAATAGACCTGGAGGGCCAGGCATGGTGGCTCATGCCTATAATCCCAGCACTTTGGGAGGCCAAGGTAGGTGGATCACAAGGTCAGGAGTTCGAGACCAGCCTGGCCAACATGGTGAAACCCCGTCTCTATTAAAAATACAAAAATTAGCTGGGTGTGGTGGCAGGCGCCTGTAATCCCAGCTACTCAGGTGGCTGAGGCAGGAGAATCGCTTGAACCCGGGAGGCAAAGGTTGCAGTGAGCCGAGATCGCTCCATTGCAGTCTAACCTGGCGACGAGAGCAAGACTCCGTCTCAAAAAAAAAAAAAGAAAAGAAAAGAAATAGACCCGGAGAAAGCCATCTGCAGAGAGGTGCCTGTCGCACATAGAGAGAGCCTCTGTACTGTCACAAGGTCAGCGCTTTCTTCTGCCCTGTGACCTGTCCCTCAGCCAAAGGCTCTGTGACTCATGGCCATGCTATGCTCAGAAGCTTTGGGTGGTGGAAACTCCTGAAGCCACCTTGGGTTGCCATTAGCCCAGATACTAAAGTGCCTGGCTTGTTTTGTAGAGCAAGCTTTTTATTTTCCGTGTTCCTATTGCTTAAGATGGGGGCGAGGATAAAAGATCTAAGCACTGGTGGGAAAGGTGAGGTGAAGACAAATACAATTAAGACCAAAGCGTTCATTTCCAAAAACTTCATGAGGGAAATGGGTGTGCTTTGCAGTCTTTTCAGCCATTACTCACATCCTTAGTAGCAATTAAGCTTTTCAGCATTCAAGACCCACAAGAGTTCAGTCAATAGTTATATTAATTATGGGGGGTGCAGGTGGGTGCGGAAGGCTGGGAAGGCAAGATGGATAGATAAAAGTTAACTTTGTTTTGATTAAAAGTTGTACATAAGTCTACTGAAGAAAATAATTAGTAATATTAGCACTGGCCACTTTTCAACAGTCAACAGTTGACACTCTTTACATGATTTCATGGCATAAAAATGATTTCTGTTTAATCTTTAAATTGCTACTCTTATCAGAATACGGAATTCCTATTAGGGTCACAGCTCATATGAATTGCTAATTAAGCATTGTGAATCTCAAGGGAATGCCATTGGTCTTTTTGTCATCAGCATCATTCTCACCATCATCATCATCACAGGTTTTCATCCGAAGTGCTTGAATGTTTTGTATTTTATTTTTTGTTTTCTGTATGTGCCCTTGGACATAACGAAATTTTGCAGATTTTTATCATTCATAATTTAAGGAGAAAATCTGCTCAAAATGATCCTTTATAAAAATATTACGTGTGTGGATATATATACACACACACGTGCACACCCACACATACACACTATTTTCCTTATCTATAGGAAGAAAAATGATAGATTATTTGAAATTATTGAATATTCTATATTCTATATAAATGTTAATATAACCATTTTATAAGTGGTAGCACACTTGCATATTAAGCTGTCAAAGTCTTACAGTATTACCTAGTTCTAATTAGTACTGAAACTTCGTACTGTGGATATTCATGTTTGTTCTTTACTCTATTAACTGTCTATTAAATATTTTGTTTGGTATTTTCATTTTTTTCTATTTTTATTTTGAAGCAATGATTTTATTTAATTAAGAGAAATGCTTAAGGACTTAATTCATAAAACACCGTATGAGACCATTACAAGCATGTAATCTCCAGCACTTTGGGAGGCGAAGGTGGGAGGCTCACTTGAGATCAGGAGTTCAAGATCAGCCTGGGCAACATAGCAAGACCCTGCCTCTACAAAAATTAAAAAGAAAAAAAATTAACCAGGCATGGTGGTGCATACCTGTAGTCCTGGCTACGTAGGAGGACAGTTTGAGCCCAGGAGTTTGAGGCTGCAGTGAGCTATGGTTGCGCTACTGCACTCCAGTCTTGGCCACAGAGCAAGATTCTGACTCTAAAAGAAAAACAAAAAATGTTTTTAAAAAATGTGAAAAATATTTTTTATATTTTACCTTACTAAGTGATACCAACATTGTATTGCTTCCTCAAGCTTGAACTATTATCCCTTTATAATCTATGAGAAAGACATGTACTTCGTAGTCCACTTACAAAAACAGCATACATATTTTTCACTAGTGGTTTTAAACATAGGCCATGAAGAGATTCACATATCGTGGCTCTCCAGCGTCCTGTGTCATATATACTCGTGTGTTTATTTCCATCTTACAGTCTCTATTGTTATTATGGCCCTGGCAACCGTGGTGGTTTTTTTATTTAAAAGGTCATTGCTTGTAACCAATTTCATCACAGGGTTATTTGTAATTTGCACTGTTAAAACAGAGCTTCGCCTTGTTCTCTGGTGAATCTCCAGAGTTATTACAATTATGCCTACGCAGGTATTTCCCTATATGGGTGTTACTTTGTCATTGCAGTTGTTGATGATATTTTATTTGAAAACATACACTTCTCTGTGAGGTTACAAATTACCTCTTTTCTTCACTTTAATTTTGTGCTTGGACTCGGATACATTATTTTTTCCTGCCATAGGGATTGAAGCCACAGTGTGTAAAATTCGAGATTGCCATTGTAATACTGTTCATCCAGTTTTTGTTTTTAAGAGGTCTTCATTTAAATTGTGAATTAGAGGGGTAATTTTTTATTCAGGCCAAGTGTCAAACTTGCCAGGATGAACTTAATTAGTTGTTGCTCTGAGCCGGTCATGTATACAATCTTCCTTGAAATATGTGGTCTGTTAGAGCTTTATCTTAAAAATAAGAGTGATTCTCTTTAGTAACTCACCCTTTTGCAAGCTCTGAAAAGAGAAATGGAGTAAAATATTAATGGTGAAGCCAATGTTTATGTTTCCTCCTGGTGATTATGATAGTATGAAATATGTCAGTTTGCTGATCCCAAACTCATTCGTTCCTTTTAAGTTTTCAGACCCCATATGCTGATAATGTCATCATTGGAATGTATCCAGATCCAACTAGATACTTGTAGCTGATAAAGTCTGAGGTGAACAGTGTCAGAAAACACATAGCAGAGAAAACAAGTCCTTCAACTTCTTTTTTCTCTGTCAGAAACACATTTTCAGGCCTATGGGAGAAACAACTTAAAAATATACCTGAAGTTTCTACAAGACCTTGCAATTTCCCTTCACATCTCCACAAGCAGCTTGTCACAGAACAGCACGAGCTTAAAAAGCTGGTTACTAAATCCTGCTGCAGAATGCCAGATCTTTCAAGACTGTTTGACACATGCATATAGCTTACACTGAGTGAAAAGGAAAGGAAAATGTGGTTCTTTTGAGGGTGTAAAAGAAATGGTGTAGTGTTTTCTCTCTGTCCAGTGGTTTATCTCAAGCTTCCCATTGCTCACCGTGACAAGAAAACAGCTCAGTTTCCTTTTTGGCCAGCCTCATCGAGTGTAATGGAAGAAAATGTCTGTCTCTTTTAATGCAGTTGATGAACAGTTGTTTGCATAAGCAGAACTCGCTCAGAGAAGTGTTTTTCTTGCCGAAAGCCTCACTGATGTGTTATTTGAACGGTGTCGTGAAGCGGGTCTCTGAACACACATTTGTTCCAGTGAGTGTGGTTATAAACATCCCCTAGTAGAGACTGGGGTATTGTAAAGCCTAATCTCCTCACACATTATTTTTGTATCGGGATATTTTTAATATGCTCACTAACTAAGCCCATATGCTTTGAAATGTTTGTCCTGTATATTGCTTCATTACTGCTTATCAACAAGTAAGGTTGTGCTGGCTTTGCAGAAAGAGAACAATAGATGATGCTTGATTTCTTTCTGTCCTGGCCAAAGCCAACCATAGAGGCCATTCTTTTGGTAACAAGGCTACCTGTTATCTTACAGCTCGCCAAATCAATGCCAAGACTCTGTTGTTCTAGAAAATCATTATCAGGGCAAAGTCTACCATTAGCTTTCAACTCTAAAAGAAAATCAATAACTTGTTTCTAACAGACATTCCTCTCAGACTATGCCTGATGCACAACATCGCATAACAGAGGGGGAACTGAGGGTGGCCAGTACTGAAAAGGATCACTTAAGGGGCCTCCTGCTGATGCTGTGACAAACCATTGAGATGTTTTGTAAATGTAGAGGCATCATTGTCTATTTTGAGCACAGCTACTTTTATTTCAAAAGGCCAGATCTAGAAGGTAAGCTAACCATCATCAGTGAGAAGTTGAAGCATCCCAGAAACCTGATCTATACAGTGCAGTATACACGTTCAGTAATCTGATTTCAGGGAGAAGTGCCAATCACCAGATGACTTGCTGACCAAAGTATGGTTTTCTTTTCTTTCTTTTCGTTTTTCCTTTTTTTTCTTTTCTATTTTTGAGACAGTGTCTTGTACCATCACCCAGGCTGGAGTGCAGTGGCATGGTCATGGCTCACTGCAGCCTCAATCTCCTAGGCTCAGGTGGTCCTCCTGTCTCAATTTCCCAAGTAGCTGGGATCACAGACATGTGCCACTGCACCTGACTAATTTTTGAAATTTTTTTGTAGAGACAGGGTCTCACTGTGGTGCCCAGGCTGGTCTTGAACTCCTGAAATGGAGTGCTAACCAAAGTATTTAGTTAGGAGGATTGAAGCTTTCTCTATAGGGTATGATCAACCTAGGTTAAATTGCCATTTCCTAATAACTAAGGTAAAATGCATTACCTAATAACCAATTTAAGTAGCGATTAGCTTTTGGATTTGTTCTTTTGATAGGCATTTCTGTTCCCTGTTTGGCTGCCATCTGTGGATTGCAGGAGGCCTGTCAGTACCTAGTTTAAACTAATCTTGGCTTAAAATTTCACTGTCATCCTGTAGTAAAAGGGGAATCAGCTATACTGTTTCCTGCTTTAAAACTAAAATATATACCTACCCCCCAAAATTCAGCATGGCCAACTCGCAAGTGTGCACTCCTGGACTTTCCCACTTTTGAGAGTTGTAGCAAATTTGTATTTTTATTTATTTATTTATTTATTTTTTGGTATTAACATCTTCTAGTTTTTGGAAGAGCCTCACTCTCATTGTATCTGCTCTGTGTATTCTCAAGAGAGGTAAATGGCATCTTACGTCAGCATTTACCAAGCCTCATTAAAAAGACTAGATGCTGGGTATAGTGGCTTACGCCTGTAATCTCAGCACTTCGGGAAGCTGAGGCAGGATTGCTTGAGGCCGGGACAACATAGGGAGACCCCATCTCTACCAAAAAAAACATTAGCCAGGCATGATGGCCTGTGCCTGTAGTCCTAGTTACTCCAGAGACTGAGATGGGAGGACAGGAGTTCAAGGCTGCAGTGAGCCATGATTGTACTACTGTGCACTCCTGCTTGGGTGACAGAGTGAGATGCCATCTCTAAAAAAAATTAAAGGAGAGTAGAAAGTTTGATCTCTTTAATTTAAAGCATATGCCAAAGCCAAAATCACAGTTTAAGAAAATTGAGTGTTTGTGGGCTCATAAGAACAATTATATATATGCCACTTTTCTCAAAGAAACGATTTTAAGAAACAAATCACAGAATTTTCAAAATTTTCGAAGTCAATTCGTAAGAATCGAAACGGAGTCAACCAGTTGTGTGACCTGTGCGGATCTTTCTGGTTAACGATGTGCTTGCATTTTCCTCTTCCAGCCGAACGCACGGCCGGCGGCGCAGAGCGGGCGGCACTCGGTGTCCGTGGAGGTGCAGATGCAGCGGCAGCGGCAGGAGGAGCGCGAAAGCTCCCAGCAGGCCCAACGCCAGTACAGCTCTCTGCCTCGGTATGAGGACGCCTGGCCGAGCCTCCAGATCCACCCCCCTGCCTCGGCGCTTTAAGATCCCCCGGCCCTTTAGGAACGCGCTCCTTCCCAAATCGCTGGGGCCTCTCCAGCTTGCCCCTGGTAGCAACAGAGGAACCAATAAATGTCTGGTGGCTACTGTTCCTTAGCGTGGGGGGCTGTCTTACTGGGAGGCCAGCGAAAATGCCGATTGCAGGAGATGCCAGTATTTTGAACCACAAGCTCCCTAAAAAATGTTAAGCGACTGGTGTACTGGCTTCTTAGTATTGGCTCTCCTGCTTCCCGTGTGGACAAGACGGTATCTTCATCTGAAAAATGAGAAGATAACCCTTATTTGGCTTAGCACATAGGGTAATTAGAATCAATGATACTTCATAAATCCAGAGCTCCATAAAAAGATCGGGATATGCCGTGGTTGTGTGGGATCCGTGGTCCCAAACCTCACTCTCTTACTGTCCCATCATCACTGTTGTCACCCATGTTTAACTTTAGAGGGTCTCAGGGATGCTGAGCTTGTTAGCTGGGAACCAAGCAAGCAACCCGTACCTGCCTGCTCCCCAGGGGAGAGGCCTTGACCCAGTTCTCTGACAAAGGATCTCAGGTGACTGAGTGCCAGTACATTGAAATAGTAACTATTTTTCCATCAAAGTATTTCTTCCAGGCATAGTGAAGAATAAAAATATTGAAAAACATTCAGCTTTTTAAACTTCCCAAAACAAGTGACTCCAGTAGCCACAATTCTTACAGGCATTTGTTGCTGTATTTCAAAACCAAGGACAAAAATATTTTAAGTAGGAAAAGATTCATTTGCCATGTTGGTATCAGGTAGACTTTTGACTTTGAGCAAAACAGTTTTGGGGAGTTAGGAGACAAATGCTTATTTTGACTGACCAATGTAGATTGATCTTGATCAATTTCTAATAAAGATGAGTCCTGGCCAGGCATGGTGGCTCAGGTCTGTAATCCCAGCACTTTGGAAGGCTAAGGCAGGCAGATCATTTGAGCCCAGGAGTTCGAGACCAGCCTGGGCAACATGGCAAAACGCTGTCTCCATAAAAAATACAAAAATTAGCCAGGCATGGTGGCACATGCCTGTAATCTCAGTTCCGTGGGAGGCTGAGATGGGAGGATCGCTTGAGCCTGGGAAGTGGAGGTTACAGTGAGCCGAGATCACACCACTGCACTCCAGCGTGGGTGACAGAGCAAGACCCTGTCTCAAAAAGATGAATTTCTTTACATGTTAATAATCACTGTAACAACCACAAGGGACTTCACCACATGGACACAGGTCAGCCAAGGGGACATGGAGTGGATGAGTCTCCATGGGCATGAGTGCCCATCTGTTGAAGCAATTTATTCATTCAGTTGTTGTGTTTCAATCCATAAGGCTATGTATAACCCCTTTGAGTACTAAATTATTTTTTCCTTTAAAAAGGAGAATTGCCAGGTTCTTTAGCCTGCTCTAGGTAAGAGTCATTCGAGTTTTGGTCTTTATAGGTCCTTTGATATAATCTTATCTTGTAAGGAAAGAGCTCAGAGTAGGTAAATTTCCCCCAGCTCACACAGCTGGTAAGTCATTTTGCCAGCATTCAAACCTGTACCTGCCCATGTCCTAAGCTATGATTTTATAAGGCCTGTTGCTATCAAGGGCTTCTGTTCCCAGATTTTTTGGGACAGAGTCTTGTTCTGTTGCCCAGGCAGGAGTGCAGTGGCATGACCTTGGCTCACTGCAACCTCCACCTCCCAGACTCAAGCAATTCTCATGCCTTAGCCTCCCAAGTAGCTGGGATTACAGGCGTGCGCCACCTTACCTGGCTAATTTTTGTATCTTTAGTAGAGAAGGGGTTTGCCATGTTGTCCAGGCTGGTTTCGAACCTCTGGCCTCAAGTGATCTGCTCACCTTAGCCCCTCAAAGTGCTGGGATTACAGGTGTGAGCCACCATGCCTGGCCCCAAATTTGGGATATTAACAGGTACAAAGTTCCCCTCAATGCTCTCCTGCCCTTAGCATTTAGAAGGAGGTCACTGTGTGAATCAACCCAGTGAATCAAATGCCTAGGCACTTGAATTAGACATCAAGGTTCGTCTGTGTAAAATCCACCCTCTCCGCCACACTGCCCCCCTCACCCGCCACGGCCCAGCCAGTCTGTGTGGCTGCATTCCATCGGAAGGGTGAGCCGACAGCATGGACCAATTGGCCCACCTGGCACGGCCCTGCCTGCACGACCACACGGGTGGGCCAGGGCACTTCATAGCTTGTGTGGATGGTGTTGTCAGGGCAGGGGCTGTGTTCTTATTTTTATTGGCCAATTGTTTGGCTTCATAAATTTTGGCCATGCCTGAGAGTGTCTCTGAGGATTGAAGGAGAAACATAGCACAGTGTGTATAATGAGAGCAGTGACGTGGGAGCTGCCAAGGGCTGAGAAAGGGAGGTGAGAGAGACAGCGGTGGGCGGCCGGGAAGGCAGGGCAATTGGGAGGGAGAAGGGGCACTTTGGTCCCAGTCCTCAGAAGAGGCAAAAGAGAGAGGCAGGTGCTTCCACTGAATTTCTCCTGGTTGCATTCCAAAGTAGCTCATGCATTCCCAGCCAAACCTTTCGTCCTTGCCTTCCCATTCCTCTCCCTTCTTTACTCTCAGCCCTGACATCTCTTCCCTTCTCCGCCTCTCCCTGCGGAAGCGCCTGGTAGAAATATCTATATTTACACGCAGAGGAGGGTTGCAGCCGCTACCGCTAGTGCCTCCGCTGTTATTTAGTGTTGCCCTAAATAACTACAGCTTTCCCTCTGGGTTAATTGTAGCTCCCTATTTTTAGTCATTTTATCCTATTTAGATATGAGAAAAGCAGACATCCTCAAAGAGTTATGTAAGTTTGGGCAGCAGAGGCTGGTAGGCTTCTGCAGTATCTTCTTGTCTTCCTCTAGAGAATAATTTATCAATAGGAATCTTCCTGTTTGTGAGGGAGATTAGGAACGTAGAACCCTGCGCCCAGCTTGATGCCTCGCAAAGCAGCCGCACTCTGCGGCAGGCTGTGTGCAGAGATCTGAAGCAAGGGAAAGAAAGCAAACAGGAGGTCAGGGGGGACTGCAGCCACCTCCGTGAGCTTGAGTCCAGTCCAAGTTTCTGACATGTGATATTCTTCAAAGACACTTGACCTCTGCTTTTCGGATGTTGACAATTAACAGAGTTTTGTCTAAACAAGTTGGTATGGCATTAGAAACCAAAAAGATTACACACATAAAAAAAGTATAGTTACAAAGTGGAGCATAAAATAAAACAAATGGTCTGGGCTTTGTATCAGTTGCGTTAGATAAGGTGGTTTGAATTAGAGACATGTATATGAGAAACAGTGATTTGTAAATTGTAACTGTAAGTAAGAAACTACAGACAGAATTCAAGTTACATTTTGGAATGTCAGTGAGAAACACTGGCCAGGTGGTAACGTGGTAACACTAGTTGGCAGGAAAAAGGAGCTGTGTGGTGGCCCCACACTCAGTTCTCAATCAGAGTAGGATTTTTGTTTGTTTTTTTTTTTCTAAAATAGTGTATTTTTTATTATAAATTATAGGCCGGGCACAGTGGCTCACGCCTGTAATCCCAGCACTTTGGGAGGCCAGGGTGGGTGGATCACACGGTCAGGAGATCGAGACCATCCTGGCTAACACGGTGAAACCCCGTCTCTACTAAAAATACAAAACATTAGCTGGGTGTGGTGGCGGCGCCTGTAGTCCCAGTTACTCGGGAGGCTGAGGCAGGAGAATGGCGTGAACCCGGGAGGCGGAGCTTGCAGTGAGCCGAGATCGTGCCACTGCACTCCAGCCTGGGCAACAGAGCAAGACTCCATCTAAAAAATATATATATATATATAAATTGACAGTTTGTATAATTTGTGGGGCACAAAGTGATGTTATGATTTATGAATACAGTATAAAATAATTGATTAAGCTTAACCAAGTTAGCTAACATATCCATCACCTCCAATATTTACTCTCTCAGCATTGTGAAATGTACAATACTGTTATTAACTATACCTACCATGCTGTGCAGTAGAACAAACAGAAAAATTGCTCGTCTGTCACTGATCTGTACCCTGTGACATCATCTTTCTTTCATTCCTAAATTAGTTTCTTTCCTTAGTATCCAAAAGGCAGCCCCCAAATGGAATAGAGGCGTGCGCAGTCACAGGCACTGGTAGAAAGACGTAAGGTTCTTGGTTTGGTGTTTCCCTTCATTTTCTTTTCCTGCCTCTCCATTTCTTGTTCTCCCCTCCCTCGCTCCCTGTCTGCCGTGGTCTGACTTCCTCGAAAGCCTTGTATACCTCACCCTCCAAGCTGTGTGTGTCTCTGCACCCTCCTGCGTTCTCTCCACGAGCCCCATTTATTATGTCTGCAATCTACTTCCCAACTTCTTAGCCTCGCTCCTTCTGTCTTCCTCCATCTGTCTGTGTCCCTGTCACGCTGGTGGCTTAATGGCTTTCCTTAGGCATCAGATTTTTGGTTTGAGTCCTCTCCGTGCTGATGGTCTCCAGGTCATGTTGGAGGTGCTTGTAATCTTTAGGTGATAGTTATTGCCAAACTGCGCTGTGTGCTTTGAGTGGATTCAGAAGATTCAGAAATGCTCATTGCATGCGGGACCAGACAATCCTATGTGTTGGTTATAAAGAAATTCAGTGAAAGGAGATTGATGTTTTGTTGCTGTTGTTATCCATGACCTTAGCCAAGGGCCCCCAGTACAGTGGGAAGAACGCTGGCTTCCCTCTGATGTCTGCAGCAGTGTGCTGAGTTGCCCTCAATTAGCAAGGGCTCCTTTCTCTTCTGCTGCGTTTCTGTGTCTTGGCATCTCTACTCAATCCCTCCAACCAAGGAAGGGAAAGCTAACTTTAAAAAACAATTTTTGTCCAGGCAGAGTGGCTCATGCCTATAATCCGAGGACTATGGGAGGCTGAGGTGGGCGGATCCCTTGCGTTCAGGAGTTCGAGACCAGCCTGGTCCAGCGTGGTGAAATCCCATCTCTACTAACAATACAAAAATTAGCCAGGTGTGGTGGTGCGCTCCTGTAATCCCAGATACCCAGGAGGCTGAGGCAGGTGAATCCCTTGAACCCAGGAGGTAGAAGTTGCAGTGAGCCAAGATTGCACCACTGTACTCCACCCTGGGCAAAAGAGTGAGGCTCTGTCTCAAAAACAAAATAATTAAATTAAAAACAATTTTCTTCTTTGCTCAAAAAGATGCCTCTCTAAATCCAGAACCTTTTTTTCTATTTTTCCTATTTTAGAGATGGGGTCTCACTTTGTCATCCGGGCTGCACTGCAGTGGAGCAATCACGGCTCACTGCAGCCTCAACCTCCTGGGCTCAAGCACTTCTCCCACCTCAGCCACCCAAGTAGCTGGGTACAGGCACCCACCACCACACCTGGCTGATTTTTTCAAAACATTTTTTGTAGAGGTGGGGTCTCGCTGTGTTACCCAGGCTGATCTCAAACTCCTGGCCTCAAACAGTCCTCCCACCTCATCCTCCTAAAGTTCTGAGATTACAGGCCTGAGCCACCACACCCAGGCTCAGAGCCTAATCTTTGAAGGCAGTGTGACTTTGTCTTCAAACTACTCCTCTGGAACCTGTTAGTCAATCAGTTACTGAGTGCAAGTCACTTTTCTAAGCACTCTACATGTGTTATTTCATTTCTTTCTCCCCACAGCCTTTCAAGGTTAGAGATTATGCCTGTTTCCCAGGTAAGGTAACTTTAGCCCAGTGAGCATAAGTCTCCCCGTGTCACACAGCCAGGCAGAGGCAGGCTCAGGATTTGAATCTACGTTGCTCTGAGCCTAAGTCACTCTCCCACCTCGCCCTGCTGCCTGGATGCCTGGTTTCCTAGTGCAGGAAACTCTTATTGTCCGTTTCCTTCCCTTGGTCTCTACAATTGGCCCATTTCTCATTCTACCCTTAATCAAGAGCATATAGATACTGCTAACTTCCTTACCAAGGAAGTGTGTGTGTGTGTGTGTGTGTGTCTTACGTGCATTTTACCCACATATCTTACTTCAGACCTCAGGGCAGTCTGCTTCCTTCTCTCTTTACTGATTAATTTGAAGAAAATTTTAGCTGCAAAAAAATCATTCTCCCACATTGTTGTAATTTCCATCCCTAACAAACCTTTAGTGAATTCTCCCTGTTTAAATCTAGAAAGACTGTCTTCCAGGGATGATAGAGAATCCACGTAGGGTGCACAGCCGCCATAGCGCGAAGCCCGGGGTTCCATGGAGCTGGGGAGGAAGGGGGATGATGGATCTTAGCAGGCCAGGGATGAAAAAGAGGTGAAATGTCTGCAGCCTATTTCTGATTATCTTCAAACTGATAACTCATAAAGGAATCCCATTTTTGTTGCTGTAATATCAGTCACAAGTTCCTTGTTTTAATTAAAGTTTCATGATTAATGTCAAATCCCTGGTTTCATACCAGCATTTTCCAACAGTCTTGTCTCTGGGCAGGTTAATTTATGACTTTTTAAGTGAAGATAATCAGTGCTTTAGGCAAATAAACTATTCCATCACATCTAAGGATTCTTGCCTGGGCTGACTGTACAAATGGTTCAGTCTTCCCTTAAAAGAGACCCAGACAGACATGGTATGGAATGCTCATGCAGTCATCGTCATAGCCAGAGGCGATGCTGGACATTACGGTCATTTTCCTTACTGAAAATGTTTCCGACTACATTTTAGGCCATATGGAAAATGGGTGGATTTCCCTCCAAACCATATTGATGCAATTCTGAATGTTCAAAAATGCAAATTGCATCATTCCTGCGGGAGATGCAGTGGCTTCCCGGACCTTCTTTTCCTTCCATGAGTGTCTTTGTGAACATTCAGCCGTGTTGTGTATGTTGATGGAAAGGGCTGAGCAATACATACTGTCGCCAGATGATTTTCTTATTGATAAATGGAGCAATATATTTTGTTTTATTACTCAATTGTCTCTCCCCCTCTTCCATTTTCAAGGCAGAAAAATTAGGGCATGTCTTCCTTTCTGGCACAGAACTGTTTTACTTCATCATAGCCAATCTTACTGTAAATTCATAAAACCATCTAGAGACTTGATAGTAAATTAAAGATGTTTCAAAACAATAATGTTTCCTGGAAATCATGCGCAACGTTGTTGCAGAAGTGGTAAGAATTTGAAATTTCCTTATGACTCTGATTTACTTCCCTATCCTGGGGCGACAGAAAGCAAGTTAAGTAGGTTACCCTGGCCTTTGGTGAAGGTAAATGTATAAGAAAATAGTGCTTACTCTACAGACTTCCGGACTCTCCCTCCAGTCTCGATGAGCAGGTATCCCGGAGAGTGTAAGTTGCTGACACACACAACTCAAAAGCCAGAGCTTTAAGGGACTGCCTGTTGCATTTTTTATCATAAAGGAGTCTAGACTTAAATCTTTCATAACCAAACCCACATTGTAATCCATTACATGTCCTTCATATTAGCTAGCGCTTCTGGCATTATGGTGGCAGCTGTGTAAAATATTTGCTGTGCTTGTTTAGAATTGAATTGTAATGTTCTAAAGCGAGCAGTTATTCCTACCATGGAAGCTGCCAAACCTCTACTACTTCTCTGCTTTGCCAGTGTGTCTAAATTGCAGGAGATACTGGCACCCTAAGCAGAACAGACACAACCTGCTCAGACACAGGAAGATGACTCTTTTTAAGTAGCTGCACAGTCTAGTTCTCTCTCGTGTTTACTCATTGTTAGTTTAGTTGTCTAAGACCTTGCGCTTGCTGAGGACAGTCACTTTTGAATTCTCCAGCCGCCCTATCACAGTGTCTGGCATGTGATGAGAGAACAGGAATATTTATTGAAACATGAAAATGCATATTCCATCCCATCCTGCCCCCTTTCCTCCCTCTCCCTCCTTCTTCCTACCCTCACACTAACCTTTGGTTTTGCTTTCTAGGCAAAGCAGGAAAAACGCCAGCTCGGTCTCCCAGGACTCTTGGGAACAGAACTACTCCCCCGGGGAAGGCTTCCAGAGTGCCAAAGAGAACCCCAGGTACTCCAGCTACCAAGGCTCCAGGAACGGCTACCTGGGAGGACACGGCTTCAACGCCAGGGTCATGCTGGAAACTCAGGAGCTCCTTCGCCAGGAACAGAGGCGGAAGGAGCAGCAGATGAAGAAGCAGCCT
This sequence comes from Theropithecus gelada, assembly GCF_003255815.1. Classification (NCBI taxonomy): domain Eukaryota; kingdom Metazoa; phylum Chordata; class Mammalia; order Primates; family Cercopithecidae; genus Theropithecus; species Theropithecus gelada. The sequence continues at coordinate 15,678,738 of NC_037677.1, forward strand.
CCTTCCGAGGGGCCGAGCAACTATGACTCGTATAAGAAAGTCCAGGACCCTAGTTACGCCCCTCCCAAGGGGCCCTTCCGGCAAGATGTGCCGCCCTCCCCTTCTCAGGTTGCGAGGCTGAACAGACTTCAGACTCCTGAGAAAGGGAGGCCCTTCTACTCCTGAGCGCGCAAAGAACGGATGCTTCATGTCACGCAATAAAAGACATTTTCCTATGAAGACTTGTATTTTGGGAGTTTTTTTAAAACCTCGATGGTACTATGGAGTATTTCTGTTGTTGGTATCAGTGCCTTTAAGCGGTATAGGCAAAGAAATGGAAGGCCTTAATGTCTTTGCCACGATGTCTCAAATGTCTGTTTCATGGAAGGATTTCCCACCCTGTGACAATCATCTGTTCGAGGCGTTCACATGCTGTGCGCCTCTCCACAGTGCCGGGAGTCTCGGCCCGACTCATGCGCTGTCCGCGGCTTGGTTATAGCGTCCCTGCACCACGTGCGAGACAAATTCACCTGACGCGGAGGATGACGCGCGGCCCTGTTTCTCCCTCTAAGTTCTCTGAGCTGTGAGATGACATCTCAGTCTCTGGAGGAGGAAAAGTGGGCGACATACACCAAAAATTGGGGCTTTCTGGTACTTCACAGCACAGCCGTTTGTCATACTTTGTCATCAGTGTGGTTTTCTCTTTCCTTTCTCAGCTCCTTGTGACGGGAGAGTCGGTCATCCTATTACAGAAGCTAAGCCATAGTCCAACATTGTTTGGTTACCATGGGGGTCCTTTTGTAACTGCCTTATAACTCAACATTACCAATAAAGCGATGATCCTAGTCTGCGTTTATACATAGGCTTGTTCGGTCCTGTTCCTGACGCGTGGGTTGAGCCACCACAGCTCTGTGTGGGGAACGTGGGAGACGGGAGTGGCTCCTGCCGGGGGAAGCTGGGCATGCTATTGGCCATGTGTCTATCAGGAGGGGAGAGCTAAGAAATAAATTCTCCTAGGAAGAGCTCATGGCCCAGTACATCCCAGTAATTATTTTCATTAGTTTTCGTTCTGACAGCTTGTCAGGAAGGGCACAGAATGGGACAGAGATAAACCAGACGGTCATTTTGATCTGCTCTCTACGGTTTTTCAAGTCAGAGGCAATTGATGCTTGTCTGATGCATCCACACACTGCATATCTGACTGGCGATGCCACGCTCCTAAGTGATTCTGCCATGAAACATGAAAGACAAAGGAAAAGCCATTACACATCACACAGAGAACATTTTCGGGTCCCACAGCGGCGGTGGCAGGAAGCTCACTCTCGCGTCAGTGTTTGAGTGTGTGTGTGGGTCTCGGGGACCTCGGTGGCTCCCATCGTCCTTCATCGTTCTGAACATCCTGTATTGTAAACCGTGGCTGGGTTGCCAAAGTGCCTGTGAATTCCGATGTGGAAAAAGCTGGAGGTGAAAGCTCAGTATTCCATGTATTCACTTTAAAAACAGAAAAAAAGACATGTATGGATATGCCTATTTTTTTTTTTATTGGCACATTGTATTTTTGAGTTGACTTGTTTTTAGAAATGATGTGTCCACACACATACCTGTGTCTGTTCTGCACTTCTGTGTCATGGTTCTGTTTCTTAATAATGTGCGGCGGTGTCTAAGTGGTGTTACCAGTGTACGCGCAGTGACCTTGGATGACAGTGGCTCTTTCTCACAGCCTCCCCTGAGCTGTGAGAAACAGCTTTCTCTGTACATACGCGACTCCTAATAAAAGGCATATTTCTTCCTGTTCTTTTGGTGTCTCTGATGTTCCTGGGCAACCTTGCTTAGCTGGGGTTTTTTAAAAGGTATATTAACAGATGTGATTTTTTAAAAATACATTCAGAGAAAGTTGGAAGTTTCCTCACATCTGAGGAAAATGTGCATGAAATGGGGCAGGAGAACCCTGGGGCGAACTCTTGGATGAGGATGGAGAGGGGGGACTCACCTGTCCCTTGGAAAAGATGGTCCCCATTATGACATCATTCTCACTCTTAGTCCTTTAAGACAATATACAGCCTTACAGTTGGAAGTCTCAAACTGGGAAGTTTGCAAACACAGGAACTGGTGGTTGATTGCATATTTGAGCACCTGAGGAGAGAGGGGAAGGGGAGACAGAAGAACCTTCAAGAGTCCACTGCAAGGCCCAGGCTGCCTAAAGAAGCCTGAGGAGTTCTGAATTGAAGGAGCCAGTACAGCTCGAACTAAATCGAAAAATTACGCAGAAAACGACATGATATTCCCATGATTGCCCTTTGCACCCTTGGAATCATCCTAGCAAGCCAGATGTTTTGATTGAGTCCTGGCCTTGAGTCCTGTGAGCCCAGAGAAAGGTCCAGATTTGAGTCCACTTCCAATACAAACCTAGTTCTTATTTCCCAAATTACAAAGTAAGGTTTTGCTATTTCTTTGAGAGGGATGCCCACAAATACGCATGTGGTGTTTCGAAGGCATAAAGGGTGCTATGTCCCTAGGTATGTCTTGTGCACAAATATAGGAGATCTGGTCCCCACGCAAATGGCAGGCTTTGCAAGGACCTGTCAAAAATGCCCTCTTATGGAGCACCTAGCCTCAGTGGGTTGTCATAGCAACCCTCATCCTGTCACTACATCCAAATTCTGTCACCTCAAGATTAGGAATGAGGGGTGCGTGGCAAGCCAAGGCAATACCACCTCCTTGGTTCTTTCAAGCATTCCAGGTGTGGAGTGAAAAGGGAAGATGGACAGGTTTGTTCATTTCCTCCCTGAGCAAGAGGCCCATTGCCAATACCAAAACACATGGCTTATTTGTCTCAACTGACAGTGGACAGCAGAGTAGGAGAGGCAATAATCGCACGGTGGGAACCCAAAGCACAAAGGGACCTGTGGGTTGAAACTGACAGTTTGAGTAGCACTGGGAAGAGAAGTAGGAATGGTCCACAGAGAAGTCAAAATAGGCTCCAGGAAGCAATCTTGACTCAGTCGACCAGCCTCCTGGCTTCAGGACCTTTTGCTAAGACTCAAGGGTATCCCCTGGGAGGGCGTGTCCCAAGGAGGAGCCGGCCCAGGTGCTGTCAAGATGGGCACTGGGATCTGCCCAGTTCCCTCAGAAGCCGCAATTGCATGAAAGGAGAGCAAGGGAGACCCTGGAGCCCACTCTCGGATGAGGATAGAAGTGGGGGAACTCACCTGTCCTTTGGAAAAGATGGTCTCCACTATGGCATCATTTCCACTCTTAGTCCATTAAGACAGTATATAGTCATTTGTATTAGAAATTATAAGAATACTGCATAGCATATCTATATTATATGTAATTGAAGCCCTGCCATCCACCTTCTCTTTCTGTGGTCAGACCGAGGACAGCTCAAAGGTCAAAGTGTTAGGGTTCAATCACTTGGCGGTTCATGGTCCAATGACCACAGCCAGGGAGGACTTCACCAAGGGTTTTATTACTGGCAATGGGTGAGGAGGACACAAGAGATAGTTCCCAAAAGTAGTACCTCCCTGAACGGAGGTGAGAACGGCTTTTATTGGGCTGGTGAGCTGAGTCATCGTATGTCAAGCTTGTCCAATCTGCAGCCCAAGGGCCACATGTGGCCCAGGATGGCTTTGAATGCGGCCCAACACAAATTCGTAAACCTTCTGAAAATGTTAGGAGATTTTTTTTGCGATTTAAAAAAATTTTTTTTAGCTCATCAGCTATCGTTAGTTAATGTTAGTGTATTTTATGTGTGGCCCAAGACAATTCTTCTTCCAACGTGGCCCAGGGAAGCCAAAAGACTGGACACCCCTGTGAGGTGGAGTAAGGATGGTGCAGGGACAGTCATTGATCAGGCTTCTACATCCTTCGCATGGGTAGAAAATGGCAAATAAGTTCCTCCCTGGGTGGGGTGTTCAGTGCAGTAAGGAGAAGAGTTCACCAAAGTTCCCTCCAACTCAGGCACCTCTGGATCCAACTAGTTTTTATTTTGCTGGGTCTGGGTTGCTTCCTGGAACTGTTGTGAAGTAAGGAGAACTCAGGGTGCAACAGTTACCAGTGGGCACTTTTCCACAGGTTCCCAGAAAACCCGAGGACCCTGGGTTACAAAAGCACCCCACAATTAACAGGGCTGTCCCAGAACAGGGCAGAGAGTAGGACCCCAACTTCTCTGTGTTTCTGCCAATGAAGTCCAATAGATCCAATGAGAGAGGGTAAACCCAATGAATTTTCTGTTTCATGGAGTTGGGATAGTTAGTTTCATTTCAAACCCATTTTGAAAAGGGGTGGAAAATAAGCAAACCACTTTGTCGGGTGTCTTCTTTGTGATCATTGGCCACAAGAAGTATCACAATGAGGAGACAGCGAGTGGGAGACCAGGCATCCCGGTGACTTCTCTGTCCACGCCATTGCCCTTGTTTCACCCACATACGGCAGTCGTCAAGAATGCTGCCCTGCTCCAATATTTTTTATTAGAAAGTGCACACATTTGCATATTCACATAACAGGTATATGTAGTTTTGCATATGTCATTCTATCTTTGGTACTTTAATGGGTTTCTTATTTCATACGATGAGTCCTTAAAGCTCAGGTGTTTCTGAAACCAATCTAGGATGAGGCAGGTACTTCTTACTTTCTGGCTTTGTTTGCTAGTCATGGAAGAGTAAGTCATGAGGTTCAACTACCCACCTCCAGGTACATTCCATTAGAAACGTCTTCCTTCCAATAGCACAGTGTACCATACATTTAAATGTCTAGTTAACAGTCAGCTTTTTTCTTCTTCTGGGGTGGGGAGGAGGGAACAAAGATTACTTGGATAATGACATGTCAGGTAAGGAGATAATCTTTTCTTCAGAGACAGGATATCATCTTAATAAGGCAGCTAATAAGAACGTTCACAGGTCAGAAAGTGAGAGTGACGGAGATGCTTTAATGGAAAACCACCTTCAGCTCTGAGTAATGATTAGATCACAAAAGCTGGTGGAATAAAATTGACTTTTTTTTAATGTGTCAGGGATGAGAGTTGTAATTCTGAACATAAGCTTTAAAGAATTTTTTTTTTAAACAAGAAACTGATATTCTGCTTTGGTGCTTATGGAGAAAAGGGAAGATTCTCATTGCATCCCATATAGAAGGATTTTTTTTCCCCCTTGAGACAGAGTCTTGCTTTCTTGCCCAGGCTGGAGTGCAGTGGTGCAATCTCAGCTCACTGCAACCTCAGCCTCTTCGGATCAAGTGATTCTCCTGTCTCCGCCTCCCAAGTAGCTGGGATTATGTGTGAACCACCACGCCTGGCTGATTTTTGTTATTTTTAGTAGAGACGGGGTTTCACCATGTTGGCCAGACTGGTCTTGAACTCCTGACCCCAGGCAATCCCCCTGCCTCAGCCTCCCAAAGTGCTGAGATTACAGGGGTGAGCCATCACACCCAGCTAGATGGGTTCTTGTCTCCAGAATTTAGCATCTTTCTCACTAGCAGGCATCCCTCTCCTCTCCTAGGCTTTCCTATTCCATTCAGCAAAGTAAAAGCCTATGGATGTCCTCTGTCCATAAATTTAGTTGCCTTCAGTTAAGTCCCATCATAAGCCCCATCACAGGGAATTTCACTTTCACACTTGATCTTAGCCAAAAAAGGCTGAGACATGATAGGGAATTTCACCTTTAAAGAATTCCATTATGGATCCCCTAAGATCAAAAATCCTTTCCTGAAGAAGATAACCACTTTTTCTCATTATTTTTTTTTTCCCTTTCTGAGCTCCGATTTAAATCATCAGTTTTTATTTCCTGATTTGTATGTTTTTTAAGCACATGGTATCTGTGCTGGCCTGCCCCACTCCGGATGGGTCTGTTTAACGCTGAACATGGGACAAGAGGGCGGGAGGCAAGGAACTGAGTCCTCCCACTGTGAAGCTGAACAATTCCTCATCTTTCCTGCTTAGCACTTACTTGCTCACAGGATCAATTAAATGTGTGAAAACACCTTTTTTTCTGAATTGCACGGTGAACTGCTGAGTCACCTCACACCGTTGCTGGCTTAGAAAAGCCATTTCGAGTTTGTTCCTAGACTCTGTGGATGCCTCTCGATGATCTGGTCCCACAGGGTGTCGGCAGCCTCAGCAGATCGTCTGCGGGAGGAGGGAGCGTGAGCAGGGGCCCTTCTTCGCTCGCTGGAGGCAGTCTCCCCTCTTGCGAGAAGGTTCCTTCTGAAACCGAGGTTTGGCTTCCATGAGGGATTTTATGATGCAAATATTTTAAGTACAACTTTGAAGGTTTTGCCATTAAAAACAGCTTCGCATGGCTCTGGGCCCAGCTGACTGCAAACTATGAGGGGGAAAGTGCCATAGATTGCTGGCAAGCGACGGAAGGAAAACAACACAAACTTCTAAACCAGTCATGACCCGGGCTAATGATCTGGTTTCAGGGTTCAGTTCGTATCTGACTTGAGTTTACCCAGCTCGAGTTGTCAGCAGCAACGTATGCATTGCAGTTGTTTACAGTGGGATTAAATAGGTAAAAACATTGGCTGACAACACTGAGATGGGTCAGATTAGGGCTCGCCAAAGAACGTGGGATGTTTTGGAGTACAGCAAACCTTTGAACTGGTAAAGCCTCAAAGTGAATTTGCTGTGCACATGCCCTGACTTGGAGCTCCATTTCCAAACTTGCTTTAATTTTATCTGCTTGGCTTGACTTCTATCCAGGCCCAAGGAGCTCCCATTCCGGTCCCAGCAACCAAAGCATTCCCGCAAAATATGAACCTGCAAAGTCCACTCCTGGTTTCTCACTTGTTTTGGTGGATTTGTTTGCTTAGCACTTTACAATTTGCAAAACATTCCCATCTTTTCTTCTTGAGTCCCCAAACCCTGGGAAGCAGGCTAGAGAAATGATAGTTCAATTTTACACATGAGGAGACTGAGAAACCGAGAATTTGAGACTTGCCAGGTGATGAGTGGCTCAATGAGAACCCAAAACTCATTGTCCCAACTGTGACCCCTACTTGTGATGCAACATTTTTATCAAATAAAAATATTTTACTTTAGGTAATTTTAAATTCCTTACTTGATGGTCATTGTACTTTTCATTGATGAGGAAAATAAGCACAACATAAAGTATAAACAATTGCAAAATTAGTAATCCTTTGAAAATAAATTTTATGGGTATGATGAAAGGTTGAAGCCTTTAATCCCAGCACTTTGGGAGGTCAAGCAGGAGGCCAAGAGTTTGAGACCAGCCTGGGCAACATAGCAAGACCCCCATCTCTATAAAAAGTTAAAAAAAAAAATTAGCCGGGCATGGCAGCATGCACCTATAGGCCTAACTACTTGGGAGGATGAGATGGGAGGTTTGGTTGAGCCCTGGAGTTCAAGGCCGCAGTGAGCTATGATCACACCATTGCACTCTAGCCTGGGCAACAGAGCAAGACCACGTCTTTAACATTTTTTTTTTTTTAAATTTAAAGCCAGGCACGGTGGTTCACACCTGTAATCCCAGCACTTTGGGAGGCCGAGGCAGGTGGATCACTTGAGGTCAGGAGTTTGAAACCAGCCTGGTTAACACGATGAAACCCCGTCTCTACTAAAAATACAAAAAACAAAAACAAATTAGCTGGGTGTGGTGGTGCATACCTGTAATCCCACCTACTAGGGAGGCTGAGGCAAGAGAATCGCCTGAACCCAGGAGGTAGAGGTTGCAGTGAGCCAAGATCACGCCCCTGCATTCCAGCCTGGGCAACAGAATGAGAATCCATCTAAAAAAATTTTTTTTAATTTAAAATATTTTGTGAATCATAATACTATTTATATTATAAAATTACATATTATATATGTATGCAAATGCATTATACACATATACATATAATGGTTCATTTACACTTCAGGCACTGGGTGTCATCAATTTGAAAAGTCTACTGAAATAGATGTTTTAGCCAGGCTTCCATGTGGATGTGCAGAGCCTCCTAGGCTCCCTTGCTGGTGACCACAGTTTCATGCTCTGCCTCCTCTGCTTCAGTGTTTAAGACCCTCAGACCGGAAGGGGTTCATTTCTAAGCCAGGTTTCAAGGTTGAGAAAAGGAAGAGTTAAGTGATAATGTTGGAAACTGAGGAGGATCTGAAACACGAGGAAAGCAGGGCGCAGCTTTCGACGAAACGCCAGTTCCTCACAGTCGGGCTTCTGTAGCAGATGCAAAAAAAGGCCTCGGATGCTAATCCAAAATAGCAAAGATCGCTGGGAGATTGCGAAACAATAACAATTTGCATTAAATCATCAGCTGCTTTCAGCACAGATGGGAAAAGCCTGTTACAAAATGTTGTAAGACATTTGCAGCGGGTTTCAAGCTGGACAGGCATTAAAAACATTCTTGAGCTTTTCATGTTGGGAATAAAAATGTAAATCATTTTTAGCGAGGATTTTTTTTTTAACATACCATTTTGTCTTTGTATTTTATTTTATTTTGGGAAAGGAGACGACATAGTAATAGCCAAGGGGAAATGATCCATTTGCAGAGTTGGATAGATAACATTTATCTTCAAAGAGGTAGAATATTAATTATGCATACATAGAAAGAAACTTTGAGCTCTGAGACATTCTCAATGAAATGATGGCTTATTTCACTCAAGATCCTAATCAAGCACACACAGTTCCCGTATCTGAGAGAGAAACACTGCCAGTTGCTAACGTGCCTGCTTTTCTGGGTCAGTTTCAGAGCATGGAGGCAGAGTTGGGGAAGCCGGCTAGGACTGGAGGGCCTCTCTCTGGAAGCTCTCTAGGACTGGCTTGCGGCTTTGGCCCTGAGAGCACGGGCGCTTCTCTTCCATTGCGCCTTCAAATGGACTGCGGGGGCCGGAAGGCAGGAGCCAGGAGCTGATGCAGCAGGCCCATCTCCCGTGATCCCACGCCCCTGGAGAAGAGACTAGACAGCCACAGACTCTCAGCGTCTGGAAGGACTGGCTGGCCTAGGGAAACGAGTTTCCAATAACTAATCCAGCTGAACGAGGCACTTCCCTTGGCTTCGGCTCTCCTTCCCGTAAGCCAGGAAATGTTCTCTCCATTCATTCGGGGATGGCTCATCAGGGACTTCTAATCTCGGACTGGTTACTCTGCAGACTAGGCTGGTATCTTCTGCTCTGTATCCTAAGTCCTTTTAGTGGTTCCCTCTGGATTAATTGAAACTCAGAGATATCCTGTGTGTGTGATTTGTTCAAGGTAATTGTAAGGCCACAAAGAAGCCAATATTGATTTTTTTTAAGATGCCACTTTATGTGGCCTGAAATTTACTACATAGAATATGCAGTCAGTTTAGGGAAAATAATTATCTCATATTCATTTACTCATTCATTCATTCATTCATTCATTCATTCATTCATTCATGGCTCCTGCTGTAGGCCAGGTGCCATGTAGACGCTGGAAACTCACTAGGGAATAACCCAGTCTTACACTAACAGGGAATAGCCAGGCTGTGTAACGTTCAGAGAGTGATGCTTGGCACAGAGAAAATAAAGCAGGATTCAGGACTAGGAAGTGAGAAGGAGCAGACGGGTTGGAGTTGGGGGATCTGTGTTGTATGAGACTAGGGTGCTTTCAGTAGAGAATCTGGAGGGAATACTGGCAGGAGTGACATTGGTAGGAGTGACCCGGGACACGGTGGTGGACACAAGGCAGAAGGCGAGATAGGGAGTGAGGCAGTCAAGGAGCAGGGAGACCAGTGTGCTGGAGGACACCAAAATCATCATCAACAACAAATACGGTTGCAAGACAGCGAGTCCAATGCTAAAACCTTCACAGAGTGCAAGCCTATGGGAGACGGTGAGAAGGAGTTAAATAACGCATGGTCTAATTACAAGGTTCGAGGGAGGAGGGGAGGCATTCCTGAGAAAGGAAGAACGACGACCTGGAAGTGTCAGCGGGAGTAAGAAAGACACATGTCCCATTTCCAACCCCCAAATATGTGCGGGGGGAGCCTCCAGAAGCCACCACTGGGAAGGTGGCACCAGTGAGGGCAAGAATAGGGTGGGGCTGCACAATCCCTGAGGGAGGTGAGACCACCTAAAGATGGGACCTAGAGGTCTTGGGCTTCCTTCTGACATCTGAAGCAGACAGGGGTGTGGAGCAGGGTGTGTTGTGGGGTCTCTGAGGGAGGCAGACGCTTAGCTCTAAACACTGCCCAGCCCTAGGAGATGAGGCAGGACTCACTGGGAGCATGTGGGCGTTGTGCCTAGAGGCGGGTGTCATAGCTCCACCCATCACAGCAGTCCCAATTCCCAATCCCGCTTCCCTGCTGTGTGTCTGTGTCTTGATGATAGACACCACTCATTCATGCATTCATTCATTTATTCATTCATTCAGGGCCTACAATATACCAGACAATGTCTCCATCACTGGGCATTCAGTGGTGAACTAAAGCCACCCTGGGCTGGGCGCAGTGGCTCACACCTTTCATTCTAGCACTTTGGAGGCTGAGGTGGGTGGATCACTTGAGCTCAGAGTTTGAGACCAGCCTGGGCAACACGGCAAAACCCCATCTCCATAACTATAGCAACAACGAAGAGACCTTGATGTTCTCATTAAAATGACAGTCCAGAGGCAGGGGCAAACATTAATTAAGTAAACACACTACTAGATAGAGTGCACTATGTTGTGACAAGAGCAGTGAAAACAAAGTTGCTGTGGTGGAATAATAGGGAAAGGAGTCATAATTAAGATGGGGGCCAGTGCTGTGGCTCACGCCCATAATCCTAGCATTCTGGGAGGCCAAGGCCAGAGGATTACTTAGCCTGGGCAACATAGGGAGACCTCATCTCTGCAAAAAATTCAAAAATTAGTTAGGTGTGGTCATGTGTGCCTGTAGTCTTAGCTATTTAGGGGGCTGAGGCAAGAGAATCCCTTGAGCCCAGGAAGTTGAGGTTGCAGCAAGCCATGATTGTGCCACTGCACTCCAGCCAGTGTGGCAGAACAAGACCCTGTCTCGAAAGAAAAAAAAAAAAAGAGAGGCAGTGAAAGTTTGTGAGGAGTGATTTGTAAACTGAGTCCTGAAGGATTTGAACATTAACAAGAATTTGGCAATATATCAAGATCCCAAAAACTCGATCCCCTGTGACCCCGAGGTTTCATTTTCTAGAATATAGCTGATGAAACTCAAAAGGTAGACAGAGATTTATGCCCAAAGCTGTTAAAAAATATTGTTTATAGGCCAGAAAAATTGGACGTAAACATCCCAAACTAGGGAAATGGCTAAGGAAATTATGGCATAGAATGTAGTAGTATGTTATATCTATTAAAATGAATGTTTATGAATAAATTCCACCAATATAGAAATATAATCACAATATAATGTTCAATAAAAGATACTAGAATATCAAATTGTGCCTTCATCATGGCCACATATATATGTATGTATATGTGTAAATACGTGTGTATAGGTACATATGTGTGCATATGTGTGTGTGTGTACAGAAAAGGAAGAAATAACCCCAATATTAACAACTTATCACCGAGTGTTTGGATTATATAGCAAAGCTGAATTGTTTTTCAGCTGCCATGGACACCCTCAGGTTAAAGGTCATAGAACCTGAGCATGGCCCAACAACCCCAGCATGCAACCTCACACAGAACTTAAGTGTGCAGATGGAGGAGTGGGGACTGAATTAAGATGCAAACACCACGTGGCAGAAGCCAGGATCCAATCATGTCATCTACAAACAGAGGCAATTTAATTCCCTCGTTTCCTATTTGGATGCTTTTATTTTTTCTTGCCTAATTGCTCTGGCTAGGTCTTCTAGTACTATGTTGGATACAAGTGTCAAGAGTGGGCACCTGTGTCTTGTTCCTGATCGTGTTAGAGTAGCAGATAGCCAGAAATGAGCAGCAGGGGAGCCCCCTGGTAAAAGAAGTCCTAGAGATGCTGCCCACTGGCAGTCAGCAAAAAGGACAAGATCACATCTGGTCTTGTCGTTGGGGCTCCTTCAGACCTGAAGGGGATTTATGAAGCCCTAGCTGGAGATAACCATGCTAGGGACTCTCCATTGACGAGCATGTGCACTCCTCCAAAAACTCACTCTAGAATATGCTCATTGTAATAGTAAAAAGCACACCCCTGGATGGAGATTTTAAATGCTACTGAGACACACGATGTGTGTACTGGAATGTACAACCACAGAGCATGTGCATCCAAAGGACCTCCTGAAACAGGATTGTAAGTGACACCCCTCATGCCCCTTTATGAATAATCGTGTAAGAGTCTCATGAAGGGCATTTCCCCAGCACTAGTGGCTGCTGGCTCATTCTTTTGTGCTGCCTGCTCTCTCATCTTTCAGAGCTTACTGCCTCTTTAAATAAACACTGCTACTATGCTACTATGCTACTATGCTACTATGACTTTTCCAGCTGGACCAGCCTGGAACTTTTTCCACTGGTCTCTAGGCATGTACTTTATCTTCCTTCAATAAACTCTGCTGCTTAACCCTTGTTGTGCATCTCTTGGCTGAATGTTTTCTTCCAGGTTAGGCAAGAACCGAGGATTCCCTCACTTCCTGGTAACAGTCTTAGAGGAAGAGCTGTTAGCAGCAGACTTGTCATATGTGGCTTTTATTATGTTGAGTTACATCCCTTCTGTGTCTATTTTGTTGAGAGTTTTTAATCATGAAAATACGTTTCATTTTGGCAGAAGCTTTTTCTGCATGCATTGAGATGATCATATGATTTTTATCTTTTTCTTCTGTCAATAAGGTGTATATGATTTATTGATTTGTGTATGTTAAACCATCCTTGCATCTCAAGGATAAATCATGCATGAACGTGGTGTATGATCCTTTTCATGTGCAGTTGAATTTGGTTTGCTAGTATTTTATTGAGGATTTTTTGCATCTAGGTTCATCAGGAATATTAGCCTGTAATTTTGTTTACTTGTAGCATTCTTATTTAGTTTTGGTATGAGGATCATACTGGCCTTGTAAAATGAGTTTGGAAGTGTTCCTCTTCCTTAGGTTTTTTGGAAGAGTTTGAGAAGGATTGGCATCAATTCTTCTTTAAACTCTTGGTAAAATTCACCAGTGAAGCCATCTGGTTCTGGGCTTTACTTTGTTGGAAAGCTTTTGATTATTGATTCTATCTCCTTAGTTGTTACTGATCTGTTCAGATATTCTATTTTTTGTAATTTAGTCTTGATTGGTTGTCTGTTTTTAGGAATGTTTCAATTTCTTCTAAGTTATTCAATACAGTTGTGTGCCACGTAACAATGTTGTAATCAATGAACTCCATATATGACTGTAATCCCATAAGATTATAATGGAGCTGAAAAACTCCTATTGCCTAGTGACCTCATAGCCATTGTGACACTGTAGTGCAATTCATCACCTTTTCTTTAAGTATGCAAATACCATTATGTTACACCAGACTATAGTATTCAGTATGGTAATAAGATGTACAGGTTTTAGTCTATATTATATAGCCTCGGTGTATAGCAGACTCTTCCATCCAGGATTGTGTAAATACACTCTATGATGTTTACACAATGACAAATTGCCTAACACATTTCTCTGAATATATCCCCATATATAGCATATACCTCTTCTTATTAGTCTCTCATGATTCTTTGTATTTATTTGCTATTGTTACAATGTCTTCTTTTTAATTTATAATTTTATTTATTTGAGTCTTCTCTTTTTTTCTTGGTAGTCTAGCTAGTTGTATTGATTTTGTCTATCTTTTCAAAAAACTCTTGGTTTTGTTGATCTTTTGTCTTTCTATTCTCTTTAATTTATTGTTTATTCTCTTCTTTTTCTAGTCTCTTGAAGTGTGAAGTTAGGTTGTTTCTTTGTTTTCTTTTTTCTTAAAGTAGACATTAATTGCTAAAACTTTCTTATCATTGCTTTTGCTGCCTCCCATAAGTTTTGGTATTTTGTGTCTCTGTTTTTCTTGGTCTCAATATAATTTTTTATTTCCTCTTTGGTTTTTTTGTTTGACCCATTTGTTGTTCAGGACTGTGTTGTTTAATTTCCACATACTTGTGAATTTTCCAAAATTTTTCTGGTTCTTGACTTCTTGTTTATATTATTGTGGTGAGAAAAAAAATGATTGGGATGATTTTTAATCTCCCTAAATTTGTTAAGACTTGTTTTATGGCTCAATAAAAGATCCAACCTGGAGAATGTTGCATGTGCACTTGAAAAGAATGTGTATTATACTCCTAATGGATGGAATGTTCTGTACACATTAATTAGATCCTCTTGGTCCATAGTGTTATTCAAGTCACTGTTTCCTTATGGTTTCTCTGTCTGGATGATCTATCCATTGTTGAAAGTGGGATACTGAAGTCCCTTATTACTGTGTTGTTGTCTCTTTCTTCACTTCTGTTAAAAATTGCTTTATATATTTAAGTGATCTAATGTTGGATACATATATATTTCTAATTGTTATATTCTCTTGATGAATTGACCTCTTTATCATCATATGGTGACCCTCTTTGTCTCTTTAGACAGATTTTGATTGACAGTATATTTTGTCTGATATAAGGAGAGCCACTCCTGCTCTATTTTGGTTTCCCTTTACATGGAATATGTTTTTTTATTTCTCACTTTCAGCCTGTGTGTGTCTTAAAGGCTAATATAAGTCTCTGGTAAGCAGTATATTGTTGGATCTTGTTTTTTAAATCAATTTAGCTATTCTGTGACTTTTGGTTAGAAAATTTAATCTGTTTCTATTTAATGTAATTATTAAGAGGTAAGAAAATACTATTGCCATTTTGTTATTGTTTACTGACTGTTCTTTAGTTCCATTGTTTCTTTCTTCCTATTTGCTGTCTTCCTTTGTGATTTGTTAAATCTTTATATGGCATACTTTGGTTACTTTGTCTTTATGTTTTGCGTATCTACTAGAGGTTTTTTTCTCTATGGTTACCATGGGGCTTGTATAAAACATCTTATAACATTCTAATCAAGGCTGCTAACAACTTAATTTCAATTACATACAAAAACTCTACACATTGATTACTCCCCACTACATTTTATGCCACTGATGTGACATTTTACATCTTTTTATGTTGTGTATCTGTTAACAAATTATTCTAGCTATAATTATTTTTAATACTTTTGTCTTTTAACTTTTATACTAAAGTGAAAAGTGATTTACACACCACCATTACAGTATTATTCTGAATGTGACTATGTATTTATCTTTTCTAGTAGTTTTATACTTTCATATGTTTTCATATTGTTACTGAGCGTTCTTTCATTTCAACTTGAAGAACTACCTTTAGCATTTCTTGTAAAGCAGGTCTCATGGTAATGAGCTCCCTCAGCTTTTATTTGTCTGGGAATGTCCTTATGTTTTTTTCTGAAGGACAGTTTTGCTGGGCACCTGATTCTTAGGTGGCATTTTTTTTCTTTCAATACTTTAAATATCTCATCCCATTCCCTTCTGACTTTCAAGGTTTCTGGCAAGAAGTCTACCTTATGGGGGTTCCTGTATACATGATGAGTTTTTTCTCTTGTTGCTTTCAAGATTTCCTATTTGTCTTTGGCTTTTGACAATTTGATTATAATGTGTCTCAGAGTGTTCTTTTTTGGGTTTATCTTATTTGGGATCCTTTGAGATTCATGCTTCTGAATGTCCATATCTTTCTTAAAATTTCATTTGTTTTCAGACAGTATATTTTAAAATAAGATTTCTTTTCCTTTCTGTCTCTCTTCTCCTCCTAGGACTGCCATAATTTGTATATTCATATGCTTGATAGTGTCCCATAGGTCCCTTATGCTTTTTCTTTTTCTTTTTTTTTTTTTTTTTGCTCTTTTTCCATATTTTTCTTTTTCATTCCTCTAATTGGCTAATTTCAAGTGACCTATATTCGAGTTTGCTAATTTTTTCTTTTGCATGATTGTATCTGCTCTTGAAGCTCTCTGTTGAAGTTCTCAGATCTGTCACTATATTCTTCAGCTCCAGGGTTTGTTTGGTTCCTTTTTATGGTTTCTATTTCCTTATTAAACTTTTCCTTTTGTTCACTCATTGTTTTTCTAATTTCATTTAGCAATCTATCTGCATTTTCTTGGATCTCATTGTGCTTCTTTAATATGATTATTTTGAATTATTTTTCAGGCAATTTAGTGATATCCATTTCTTTGGTGTCAGATATTAGAGCTTTATTAGTTTCCATTGGTGGTATTATGTTAACTTGATTGTTATCTGTGTAGCCTTTCATTGGTTTCTGTGAATCTGAAGGAGTCACACCTTTTCAAGTCTTTACAGTCTGGTTTCGATAGGCAAAGTCTTTGTCTTGTGTACCCAGGATGAGAAGATTGCCTCCAGGTTTGCAGTCAAGTGGGCCTGGAGCCTGGTCATGGGGCTGCTGTTGAGTCTTCAGTGAGGTCCAAGGCTGGTGGGCCTCTTACCAGGGGCTCTAGTGGGTGTGGATTCTATCTGGTTTCTGGGTAGACTGGACTACCTCCAGTTCCTTGGTCAGTAAGGCTAGTGCTGGAATGACAGTCTGCTTCTGCAGAAAGTGGGCCTCCTACCAGTTGCACAGACAGGTGTGGCTTCCTCTGGGTCTCTAGGAGGGCTTTCCCTGAGCCACTGGGTGGGCCCCTAGGCAGAAAGTACTTGCTTTGGACCATGGCTGAGAGGGACTGGGCTTGAGTTACAGTCTGCTTTGGGGTCTACAGCTGAGACCAAGGTCTGCAGGCCTGCCTCTGAGTCATGCATGGACAGGTATGTTTCCTGGCGAGTCCCTGGGCAGGCAGGACTGCCCTCAGACCACAGCTGAGAGGGGCTGGAACTGAATTCCATGGCTGTAGTGCCAAATTTGGCTGGCCTGCCTGTGGAAGCACAGATGGGCGTGTCTCTCTCTAGGTCCCTAGGTGGACAGGACTGCTCTCAAACCACAGCCTTACATTCTGATCACCCCCTTTCTTCTGCATAATTCAGTGGCTAGACCAAGTGAGAGTTCTCTTGCATTGATGAACTCTTGGTCTGATCTTTTCTGACTGGCCTTTGCTGAAAGATTTTAAAGTTTAATCAGAAAAAGAATTGCTTAAGAGCTCAATTTTTACAAATACCAGAAATAAGGACCTTCACAATGTCTGCTGATTGATATCCAGGATGGAGAGCGAGACTCTAGTGGAGGAAGAGGACCCAAGCTTTCTGTGGAATGCAGACATTCTCGACAGGGTGGACCTCCTGAGAGTTCTCTCCTCTCATTTGTGGCCAAACTGCCACTTTTCCAGAATGTGTTCCTGAGATGATTATTTTTTCCCTGGAGCTCAAATTGACAGTGAGCCAGACACACAGAGAATTCATATCACATCCTGGGAATTGAGGAAGCAAGTTTTTCAGCTTATCCTTGGAAGGATGAGGAGATGGGACAAGGGATGGGAGCCTGGGGCTTATGCTTCCCTTTGAATCCTGAGCCGACAGGAGGCTGAGGCGTCTAGAGCCACATGGTTACTATTTAATAATGTTGGCCATTAGGAGACCACCTAAGATTCATGTTCTGCTCAGGACAGCCAACTTTCCTTTTGAGTCCGGGAGAGACTGGCAAAAAGGCTGGCATCGGCAGATGGCCTCTTGGCACAGGTGTGAGTATTGATCACCCTTGAAGGGGAGGAAATGCTATTCCCTCTCTGATTAAAAGTCTCTTACAAAGGAGAACAAAGGCCTAAGGTGGGCGGCATGGTTAATAGCCTACATTAAAGAAATCTCTACATTAAGGAGTATCTGTTGCCAGAATGTACTTTCTGATCGTTGCCACAGCGTAACTTTAATGGATCCTTTATTGTTCTCTTTTCCTTTCAGATGTCGTCTCCTCTCCTCTACCCTGACTTAATCGTTGTGCATCTTCTCTGAGACCATTTTCTTTATAGAGTTTTCTTTGCTAAGATCTATGGTCTTCCTGTGAAAATGGAATCATCAGCTGGGGGGAAAACAGCCCCACTGCTACCAGGACTTTTAGAGACACACGTTACATTCTATTTTGGTGAATCTGAAGGTAGGATTTCCAAAGGGGTATTGCAAAACCTTATAAAGTGATTTTCCTACATGCCATAGGGCTCAGATCCATTTAAATCCAGATAAAACTTTGGATTCTTGTTTTTTAAAATAGCTGGAGCCCTTTGATATCCCCTGTGTACCCTGTGTCCTTCCTCTCAGCCTAGCTGGCAGGCAGGATTCCACTGCCTGCATTCCCCCATATGGATCTTTTCACTCAGCTAACCTTAAGGATTCATCTAATCCCAGTCTTGTGGTTTAGGTTTATTTCTGGCTTTGGTTTTACTTCTACCCTAAGCAAGTCTTTCTTTGGTTACCAGTGCTCTAGTATTCTTTGGTTTGACCAAACAGCTCAGCTGTATCTCTTCAAGTGCACTCCAGTTTTGGATCACACTCTGCCATCCCCAGATGGCACCTGGGGCACTAACATCCATCACTTCTGATAGGTTAACTTCGTAAAATTAATTGACTGTGAAATTAATCTGGCACCTCCTGGGTTTTTTCTCATAGTAGGCACTCAATAAATATTTGTGGAATGAATTCTTTTCATGAAGCTTTAAAGGAATACTTTTTTTTCTTTTGCTGTAGAGTCTTCCTCATTTTCCTTTTTGTGCTTAAGGCAAATATGGAATGTTCCTGTAAATGATAATAGAGGAGGAGATCTTATGGGGAAAGAGATGTTGGTGTGAATCTGAAGTAGAGAAACTTAAGAAGGCAAACACTCCTGTGCTCTTGAGTGCATTGGGGAGTTACCCCTGATGAAATTCCACATCTTTTAATAAAGTCGAGTTGATGGAATCCTGACCCTCTCCTTCCTGGGTTTAATTTTGAGATCCCTTCCCTTCATTCATCTCTGAAGTATTGGTGTTCCTCTAGGATCAGTGCCATGGCCTCTTCTCTTCTGTCCCTTTCCTGATCGGTCTCTTCCATACCATCTGCATGTTGAAGATGTTCAGCCTGCAGTGTCTCTGGAGCCCCTTGGTTCTCTCATGGTGTTCACTCTGGCCTGCCTTACTCCCATCTGCCACCCAAGAAGCCACTGCCTCCACTGCAGTTGCCCTCTGTGGATTCAGCAATGCCTCTGCTCAAGGCCCTAGTGTCCTGGAGCCCAGGTTGCCCCAATAGGGGCACTCCATCTCCCTCTCATCTCCTCCATTGTGCATAGCATTGTTCTCAGCCTTGCTTGTGACACAATTTAGTGCAGAGTCTAAGGGCGTGGGCTCCACAGTCGGCTGACCTGGCTTTGAATCCCAGCTTTGCCACTTACCAGCTAATCTTGGGCGAGTCATTTAACTCCTCCAAGCCTCAGTGTCCGCAACCATCAAGTGGGGACAGTAATAATTCCTACCTCATGGGGTTGTTAGGAGGATTAACTGGTAATGCAACTGCCTAGTTCCATCCTCAGAATGTAGATTCTGGCCGAGTGCAGTGGCTCACGCCTGTTATCCCAGTATTTTGGGAGGCCAAGGTGGGTGGATCACCTGAGGTCAGGAGTTCCAAACCAGCTTGGCCAACATGACGAAATCCCATCTCTACTAAAAATATAAAAATTAGCAGGGTGTGGTGGCAGGTGTCTGTAATCCCAGCTATTTGGCAGGCTGAGACGGGAGAATCGCTTGAATCCAGGAGGTGGAGCTTGCAGTGAGCCGAGATTGCACAAGTGCACTCCAGCCTGGGCAACAGAGCAAGACTCTGTCTCCAAAAAAAAAAAAAAAAAAAGAGAATGTAGATTCATAGACTCTTCACAGATTCCTTTGGGAAAGTATTCTCTAAGTTTTTGTTTGCATTCACTCTCTGTCCATGGGGCTTAGAAGGGAGTTTAGGGAGTTTACAGGGATGTACAAAAATCTATGTCCCAGACAAACCATCGCTATGTTGTCCCTTGCCCATCCACGGTCCCCTTTTCCTTGTTCCCTCGTCTCCTCCGCTGGAAGCCTTTTGTATAAACTAAACCATGGGATGCTTTGCTTTCTCGTCACTCAATCAGAGCCTCCTACTCCAAGGCTGGGACCCCCTTCCCAACAATTTTTCCAGATTTATGGATTTGACTCTTCCTCCATGAGCAGAGACCACCATTCCTGTTCCCAAGAGAACAGGTCATCCTGGGGCCTGCTGTGTGTGATAACGCCATTGCTTCCTGAGGATGAGGCAGATGCATTCGGGATGTTTACTTTAATAGCGTTTTAGGTTCATTATGCTTCGGAGCGAATTCCCCAACGTGTTTCTATGGAAGTTACATAAATAACTTCAAAATCATAATTTGTTTTTTAAGCTTATTATTTTTCCTAAATTCCTTAAATTATTAAGATTATCTGATTTCTCAGGAAGCCATTGTACTTTGGAGTAACTTAATTCTACACTGTGGGGAACACTTGGTTACTGTCTGGGGGTACATACTAAAAAAAACCTATTAAATCAATTCGATGTTTAATTTTCCTGGTTTCGCAGCTCAGTGAGGATACAGTCCCAGATAAGAGAATATTTGTTGATTACCCAGCTTGCACAGATGTTGCAAGAATTCTCAAATGGCTCTTTCTTGCTTTGTTTTTGTTTCTTTTGCAATAAGAGGGGCTGCTTTCCTGAAAGACAGGCCAGCAGGTGGAAGGAATATCCAAACGTGAGTGAGTGACAAGTGTCCATGTGTGGGTGGACACAGGAAAAGTGACGGACACAGCACTGAAAAGTCCCTGGTGGGCAGGACCAGGCTGTCCTGTGGCCATGGGATAACTTTCTAGATGATTTGGGGCCAGCTACACTTGGAGTTTCCAGTTTGGGCTATACCCTGAAGCCAGACCCGCCCTTCTCAGAATTGACATTATCAAGTCATTCTGCAACCCCAGAGTCTCATTGATTTTCATGGTCTTTGATGAAATATCCAACTTCCTTACCTTGGCTTTAAGGCTCTCTACGAGCCAGACTTAACCATCCCAGCCTTTTCTCTCATCGCGTCCCATCCCTGAATTTCCCCGTCTGTCAAATCACATCCTGCGTTTCTGCCTGATTCCTGGGTCCACGCCATTACTCCGGACTGAAATGTCTCCCCATCCCCAGCCATTTTGCTTGCCTGAATGCTACTCGCCCCTCAACGTCCAACCCGATTTCTTTTTTCTTTCTTTCTTTCTTTTTTTTTTGGGACGGAATCTCTCTCTGTCGCCCAGGCTGGAGTGCAGTGGTGCAATCTTGGCTCAGGCTCACTGCAAGCTCCGCCTCCCATGTTCAAGCGATTCTCCTGCCTCAGCCTCCCAAGTAGCTGGGACTTCAGGCGCCTGCCACCATACCTGGCTAATTTTTTGTATTTTTAGTAGAGAGGGGTTTCACTGTGTTAGCCAGGATGGTTTCAATCTCCTGACCTCGTGATCCGCCTGCCTCAGCTTCCCAAAGTGCTGGGATTACAGGCGTGAGCCACCGCACCCGGCCCCAACCCGATTTCTTAAACAGGTGACCTCAAGTGATCCGCCCGCCTCGGCCTCCCAAAGTGCTGGGATTATAGGCATGAGACACCATGCCATCCTAAATTTCTATTTCCTTTCTATACAACTCTCCCTGGCTGCTCCAGCCTCATGGTTTCTTGACACACAGGGCTCTTTGGTGACATGTCCAGCTTCCCATGGAGCACTCGTGTTTGGTTCTTCGTTGGAAACTCTTTTGTGTGTTCACGCTTTATTGGGCTCACTAATAAATGTCAACTTCTGAGGGACGAAGACCGCACTTTCTTTCTTCATCTACCCCTCAGTGCTTCCCACATGCAGGCTTCCCTGAAATGGTCTTGACTCACGAATTAATTTAAAGCCAGTCCAGAGTCTTTGGGAGCCTGTCAACTTGTCAATCCCGCAAGTCCTGCCTAACAGTGGCACAGAAAGACAACATGATCCAATCAATTTCCTTCTGATCAAGGGATGAGAACTAATTAAAATCAACTCAGCAAGTGTTGAGCAGGTACCATGGGATAAACACAGTGCCAAATATGAAAAAAAAAAAAAAAAATATTGGGCACAGCCCCTACCTTCAAACAGCTAACTGTTTAGGAGGAGAATTCATTTGCAACATGAAAGAATTAGGAAAAAGTTAGCCAAAAAAAAAAGACCATATTCATTAAAGTGCTAAATTGACTGGACTCCAGAGTTAGATGGGGAAAGGTAGTGAGTAGTGGGTCCAAGACGAAAGAGAGATCAGAAAGGAGAGCCACAAAGAAGAGTCTCAGGCCGGGTGCTGTGGCTCCTGTAATCCCAGCACTTTGGGAGGCCGAGGCAGGAAGATCATGAGGTCAGGAGATCGAGACCATCCTGGCTAACACGGTGAAACCCCGTCTCTACTAAAAACACAAAAAATTAGCCAGGTGTGGTGGCGGGCGCCTGTAGTCCCAGCTACTCAGGAGGCTGAGGCAGGAGAATGGCGTGAACCCGGGAGGTGGAGCTTGCAGTGAGCTGAGATCGCGCCACTGCACTCCAGCCTGGGCGGCAGAGTGAGACTCCATGTTAAGAAAAAAAAAAAAATAAGAGTCTCAGGGGGTGACGGGGACCTGGAAGAGCCAGAAATTTTTAGGGAAGAGGCCAGGATGGATGAGGCTTTCTTGCAGAGGGTCAAGAGATATCTCAAAGCATGGGGTGATGGAAATGAAATTGAGTACTAGTTATTGACTAGGTGTGATGCAGATGCCAACGCACTTGCTACTCACAGCACCTGCAAGGTGTACTTTACCTTCGTATCACAGAGGCTGTGTCTCTAAGACAGGTTAAGTAAATTGCCCACTGCAAAGGCAGTGCCTAGCACTGTGCTTTGTCCATCATCTGGCCAGCAGGACCCCCAGGTGGCAGACTGAGCTGGGAGGGAGGGCACCTGACCTGGTGCAGTCTCCAGGTACCCAGGACTCACCCCTCTCTTCCTCTAGGATGTGGCTTAGAAGGGAAGAAGTGTTCAACTTAGGAAAGACACCTGTTCTAGGCTGCTTCTAAATGCCTCCTCATCATGCCTCCTGGTGCAAGGAATTCTTTTTTTGTTGTTGTGTTTTTTTGAGATGGGGCCTCAATCTGTCGCCCAGGCTGGAGTGCAGTGGCACGATCTCAGCTCACTGCAACCTCCATCTCCCAGGCTCAAGCAATCCTCCCACCTCAGCCTCCCAAGTAGCTGGGACCACAGGCACATACCACCACATCTGACTAATTGTTTGCATTTTTGGTAGAGATGGGGTTTCTCCATGTTGGCCAGGCTGGTCTTGAACTCCTGACCTCAAGTGATCCACTCACCTTGGCCTCCCAAAGTGCTGGGAGGCATGAGCCACCATGCTCGGCCTGGTGCTGGGAATTCTAAGACCATTTTCCATCATCAGAAATTCTAGAAAGAGGCAGGATAATCTGCGTTTATGAAAGCACTTCATGTGCACCCGTGTTCTGTTCATGGATGGTAGGTACTTTTGAGAAAATGTGTTAAGCTGCAAAGTTATGATTTGTATATATTTTTTCCCATTTGCTCGTTATATTTCAAAAAAGGTTTACTTTAAAAAGTGTTGCCAGGTGATGCTACGGTACACCACACTGGAGATCCACTGGTCTGCATAATCGTCATTTAAAAGGGAACAGATAAGAATAGTAATTGCTTCTATTTATGATGACCCTGTCCTAAATGCCTTATGGACATTAATGCACAACAACCCTAGGAGGTAGATGCTAATACAGTACCCAGGTTGCAGATGTGAAAACCAAGCACAGAGAGGCCTGTTATTTGTCCGAAGTCACACAGCCAATGAGTGGTTGAGCCAGGATTCCAGCCTAGGCAGCCTGGCTCTTCCTAGAGTCAATACTCTCCACTGTGACAAGTAAGACATGGAACCGGGGCAATCCGAGGACTGGCTGTGTGGAGTGGCTGGCACGACTTCTCAATGGCTCTGACTGCTAAATTTCCTTCTCACCTGAGCTGCTTCCCCAGGCCCTTCTCCCTCTCTTTCAGGCACTCCAGCCTCAGGCACAGGACAGAGCCATCCCTGGAGAGCTGCCCCAGTGAAACAGGAGGGAGCCAGAAGCCCCGTGTCGGGGTTCCCTGGGCACTTGATTCCAGCCATCACAGGTCTCTGAGTGTCCATTTTGAAGGAGCAGCTCGGTTCTTAGAAGGCCCGCACCTGGCCGGGCGCGGTGGCTCAAGCCTGTAATCCCAGCACTTTGGGAGGCCGAGACGGGCGGATCACGAGGTCAGGAGATCGAGACCATCCTGGCTAACACGGTGAAACCCCGTCTCTACTAAAAAAAATACAAAAAACTAGCCGGGCGAGGTGGCGGGCACCTGTAGTCCCAGCTACTCGGGAGGCTGAGGCAGGAGAATGGCGTAAACCCAGGAGGCGGAGCTTGCAGTGAGCTGAGATCCGGCCACTGCACTCCAGCCTGGGCGACAGAGCGAGACTCCGTCTCAAAAAAAAAAAAAGAAAAAAAAAAAAGAAGGCCCGCACCTATGGGCGGCGCACACAACATCGTCCCTGCTTCTGGTGGAGGAGGGCTTAATGGGCCATCTCCAGCCCGTTTTAGGTTCCTTTCTGGGACCAGCCCCAGACACCGGTGCACTGCCTGCTTTTGCCACATTATCCAACCTCAGGGAAGCAAAACCACCCACCACTTGGCGTAATTTTCTCCCCAGGCCTGGGTCGCAGCTTTATACAATGTTCCCGGCCTCTTTGCAGTTTGTCTCGTGGGCAGAGGTGGATTCACAGGGTAACTCAGGAAGCTTAAGTTCCAGAGCCCCTTCCAAGACCTTGTGCCTAATGGAGTATTCATAATTTTCTTTTTTCTTTTCTTTTCATTTCCTTTTCTTTTCTTTTTTATATTTTTCAGACAGAGTCTCACTTTGTTGCCCAGGCTGGAGTGCAATGGCACAATCTCAGCTCACTGCAACCTCTGCCTCCTGGGTTCAAGTGATTCTCCCGTCCCAGCCTCCCAAGTAGCTGGGATACAGGCATGTGTCACCACATCTGGCTAATTTTGTATTTTTAGTAGAGACAGGGTTTTACTATGTTGGCCAGGCTGGTCTCAAACTCCTGACCTCAAGTGATCCGCCTGCCTCGGCCTCCCAAAGTGCTGGGATTACAGGCGTGAGCCTCTGTGCCTGGCCATGTATTCATAATTTTATACTCCTTTCCTAAAGAGCCATCCCCTAACTGTACACGTTTCACACTCCATTAACCATGATCCTTACTCAAGGGATTCTTCTGAGTGCTGTGTCTGAAAAAGAACCCTCCGGTGCGCCCCCTTAGTATGGCGTGTGAGGCCTCTGTGACCTGGCCCGTAAGTACTGCTCTGTCTGGGACTGTGCCCTGTACTGGGTTCCCAAGCCTAGCTTTCCTGTGGTGAGACAGAAAGATCCAGGTCTATGTTACTTTTGGCCTAGAATCACAGTAAGGCCTGCCTAGCCCTAGTTCCTAGAACCCAGCTAGGTGCATTGGCTAGAAAAACGAAGGTCAGACACCCAGATTCTACTCTGTCTGCCCCAGCCCATGCCCTCCCCATAGCCTCCACCTCCCACCTTCCAGGCTTCCAGAACATACCAACTTTCTAAGGAAGCATCCCTGCCCACACCAGTGCATTAGGCTGCAGAAGGCAAAGTAATTACCCTGCAACCGATTTAAACTTCCAGATTACACACAAACTGTAGGGAGCTGTAGAAAAAGGGACTGTACTGTCATTATCTGCACTATTAATTGTCGTGGAATCCTGTGATAAAGGTATGAAGAAAATCATTTTTTTTCTTGCCTTGGACTTTGACCAGGAGAAGGGTAGAGAAATTCTTTTGAGTAACCATTTGTGAATTTCAACAGTTGTTCACTCTTGATTCTAAAAGTCTCTTTGCATGAATAATTTTCTCATCTTTATGCAGAATTTTTCCACATTTTTGTTGACTAAAATATTACTAATCTAATTTCCTATTAAAAAACTCATTTCCAGCATTGCAAAGCTGAAAGGTGCTACCAACCATTTAGTCTTCAATTTACATACAACAAATCCTGTAATCTGATGGGGGCTTTTACACAAGGGTGGCTGCAAGCAATTACATGGGCAAAGAAATATTTCAGTCCAGAGCTGTGCACTGTGTTAATTTCATCTGCTGAACTCCCATTGAGATTTCTCCTATTGTTAAATTGCCTATTGATGTGGATTTAGAGAGAAAAGTCCACCAAATACAACAATTCAATGTTATAATGCTATTTGTGCTCTAATATTTTTCTTTTAATTATAATTTGGGAAATTGGGGTTTATTAGAAAGAAAAGAAAGCATCCGACTGGAATAAATTATTCCATTTTCCCCCACTCAGCACCATGACAAAGTAGAACATTCTAAAGGTAAAGTATTGATGTGGAAAGGCCTGGCAAAAATCCTGATGTCACAATAGGTTGAGCTAGGGCTCTGGAGTGGACTGAGCCTAGGGATGCCTGATGTGAAGGAAGCAGGGCATCTGGGCTGCTGGCCTGGGGGCACGGTGGTTATTGGGAAGGGTTCAAAAGGAGATTTCAGAAGCTAACTCTAGGTCATAGGGAAATAGAGGCTGGTCTTGAACTCCTGGCCTCAGATGGTTCAGGCTGAGGTATGGTTAGGCCGTTAGATCCCCAACTATTCATGTATCCATCCATCCATCCATCCATCCATCCATCCATCCATTCATCCATCCATCCATCCATCCATCCATCCATCCATCCATCCATCCATTGTTTATTGAATGTTAAGCATATATTTTGTCCCAAAGGAAGTGTCTAGTGTTTTAGAAGATTCAAACTAAATACTTTGAAATTCTTCTTTTTAACTTTTATTTTAAGTTCGGGAGTACATGTGAAGGTTTGTTATGCAGGCAAACTTGTGTCACAGGGATTTGTTATACAGATTATTTTGTCACCCAGGTATTAAGCCCAGTATGGAATAGTTATCTTTTCTGCTCCTCTCCCTCCTCCCAACCCCCTGCCTCCAGTGGACCCCAGTGTCTGTTCTTTCCTTCTTTGTGTTCATAAGTTCATACCATTTAACTCCCACTAATATGTGAGAACATGCAGTGTTTGATTTTCTGTTCTTGCATTATAAAATTGTTTTATTTATTCATTCATTCAACAAACACTCGCTGAGCATCTATATGCCTCGCCCCATGGCGGTTCCAAGGATACATCTAAAAGATGAAGCCCTGTCCTTCATCTTTATCATGCCAATCAATCATTAGAGAACACTCTAATAAATGTTATTACAGAGAAACAGGTGAGCGTAGAGGAGGCCTAAGCAGAGTGAACACGTGAGAGAGAGAAGGAGCCGTGGCCAAGAACCCTTCCTTGGAAAGGTGACAGATGCTGAAGTTGAGTCTTAAGGATAAACAGGAGGCAGTTCCAGGAAGAGTGTGAAAGACGCATATGTTTAAAAACAGCTTTACTGAGGTACAACTAACGTATAATAAACTGCACAGGTTTGAAGGCTGTAATTGGTAAGTTGTGACATGTGTATGCACCTGTGAAATCACCATCGCAGTAAAGAAAATGAACACACCCCACACCACCAGAGTTTCCTTGTGCTCCTTTGTAACGCTTCTTTGGCATTCACTCCATCCCCAGGCATCCACTGGTAAGCTCTCTGTCAATATAGATTAGCCTTCACCTTCTAGAACTTTATTTTTTTTTATTTTTTAAATTTCAACTTGTATTTTATTTTATTTTAATTTTTATTTTTTGCTATACTTTAAGTTTTGGGGTACATGTGCAGAACATGCAGGTTTGTTACATAGGTATACATGTACCATGGTGGTTTGCTGCACCTATCAATGCATCATCTAGGTTTTAAACCCCACATGCATTAGGCATTTGTCCTAATGCTTTCCCTCCCCTTGCCTCCCAACCCCCAACAGGCCTCCAGTGTATGATGTTCCCTTCCCTGTGTCCATGTTAAGAACTTTATTTTTAAATTTAATTAAGTATTTTTGTTTAAAGAGATGGGGTCTTGCTATTGCCCAGGCTGGTCTTGAACTCCTGGCCTCAAGCAATCCTCCTGCCTCAGTCTCCTAAAGTGCTGGCATTGTAGGCATAAGCCACCACACCCAGCCCAGTTCCTAGTACTTTACATAAGCAAAAGTATATAGTATGCACTTTTTGGGGGGATCTGGCTTTTTCCATTCAGCATAATTATTTTGAGATTCTTCCATATCATATCAATGGCTCTTTCCTTCCTTAACTGTTATTCCACTGCGTGGATATACCATAATTTATTTATTTATTCATTATTTTTTTGAGGCAGAGTCTCACTCTGTCACCCAGGCTGGAGTGCAGTGGCTCAATATTGGCTCACTGCAACCTCCTCCTCCCTTGTTCAAGCGATTTTCCTACCTCAGCCTCCAAAGTAGCTGGGATTATAGGCACATGCCACCACACCTGGCTAATTTTTCTATTTTTAATAAAGACAGGGTTTTTCATCATGTCGGCCAGGCTGGTCTTGAACTCCTGACCTCAGGTGATTGGCCCACGTTGGCCTCCCAAAGTGCTGGGATTGCAGGCATAAGCCACCCCGCCCGGCCCCATAATTTATTTATCTACTGTTGGTGGACCTCTGGGAGGTTTCCAGGTTTGGGCTATTACAAATAAAGCTGCTACGAACATTCATGTACAAGCCTTTGTATGGAAGGAACTTTCTTTCCTTTGGGTAAATATCTAGGAGTAGAACAGCTGAGTCTCACGGTCGGTGTATGTTTACCTTTTTAAGAAATTGCCAAGCTGTTTCCAAAGCAGTTGTGCCACTTTACATCCCCACCAGCAGTGTATGGGAGTTCCAGTTCCACATCCTCATAGAAAGTGTATCTTTTAAATCTGACACTGAGAGTGAAGGAAGTCAAGGTTCTGAGAGCTCAGAGACTTGGTCATTCAGTTACAGAAGCTCCCAACATCCTCCACTTCTGGGGCCACCAGGTCACCTGCTTTTCTTTCAGCTCCATTTGGACAAGTCTAGAATAAGAGCAGCCTCAGTGGTAGCTTGTGCTGTGAGGCCACACTGAGACCTCTGGTGACGATACGGTCTTCTAGCGTGGAGCCCAGATTGCAGCTTTTGTTGAACAATTCTTCCTGGGAAGGCGGTGAACTATACACATTGCTCCTTTATCATTTTTTCCCACGAGAGATTTGAATTCCATCCACCTCACGGGACCCAAATCCTTCTCAAATGCGTGCATCTGGCAGGGAGGAGGATTGCGGAAAACAGCTCACACGATGTCCCAGAGCCTGCCTGGCAGGCATTTTCTCCTTTAGCCTCGCCAGACCCTTGCTTTGTCCTGAATCCAAGGGCACCATCAGACTTCAGTGGCCGGGACACCAGACAGGCAAATAAAGCCTCTCTCCTGCCATTTCCCTTTGACCAGCCTTCACTTCAGAACCTTTTCCACCTAATGTTTCCTGACACTCTCTATAGGCATCTGAAAATGTGGTGATGGAGAGAGTAACTGTGTATCCATGACATGCCTGCAAAACAGGGGTGATTATTCTGTTGAATCCCAACCCTCAGCCTCAGACCCAAACATCAGGAGCAGCGAACACCAAGGAAGATGAAGAAACGCTGCAGTGCCGGATGCATCTGTCCAGAAGAGACAGTGGCTGGGTTTGCCACTTGGCAGGGCTGCAGTTTTTCAGGCGCTGAACCTCAAACTGTGTTTCACTTCCTCTATTCACAACCACCCAAAACAACTTGTACTGCTGTCTTTGGTATTCTGTCCACAGTTCCCTGGCTTTCTTCTTCTAGGGGAATTATGGTTCGATTTGTGCTCTTGTGTTTGCACCTATGTGTCTCCAGAGATGAGGCTTAGTGGGAAATCTGCTAACAGAGAAAATCAGAAAAATCAGAAAATGGAAAGTCGATGTTTGCAATCACATATTCCCAGGGTGAGGGTTCCTTTTGAAATCTGGCATGTGGTTCCCACAGCCCAAGTTGGAGATGTTTGGGAAAGTAACTCAACCATCCCTTGGAGGAAGAATCAGGACTGTAACAGAAAGATGGCCTGCAATCCAGGGGTCAAGACCAGAACATGGAGGTGGGTGCAGGGATGTCAAGGGATGACATAGTCCTGCTGATGTTGCTGCCAATAAGCATCATTTTCTAAATTTTATTAAGTTTTTCATCAAGTTTCCCAACATCTGCCTTCTATGGGGTCTCATCCTTCTGGGAAATTTTCCTGTATTTCTTCATATCTAGACACGGTGCGGAAGGGAAGGGATTGGTGGGAATCACAGTGGCAGAATGTCCCATGGTGGCTCTTGAGAAGACCACAGTGATGTCCTTGTCCAAACCCCTGATCTCCAGATCTGCATGCTCAATCCCAGGGACAGGCTTCCTTATATTCTTTAGCTGGTTGTTTCACAAACAGTAAGCTTAAGACTTGGCTATAAATAACTCCAGGATAAAAGCGAATCCACCCTTGAAGGAAAATAGGCCACATGTGGGTCTTCCTAACGAAACCCACTGCTTGCGTGGAAGGAAGACCTTGAAGACCAGCCTTGGCAGTGGCAGCATCATGTATCAAGATTATGGCGTGTTTCAAGCTGCTGTTTGGAAGGGGGCCGCCATGTTGTCCGCCTGGTCTGTACCTTTTAGTTCCTGCTTCTTTGGAACATGGGCTGGTCATGACTCTACCTCAGAGCGCCTTTCATCCCTTCGATAAACGTGCAGCGCTTTCTGTGTTCTGGGAGCATTTTCTTTACACCCTTTCAGATGCAATTCTTGATGCTCACTTGATTCAGTTTCACAGTTCAGATTTCTCACAAAGAGAATCTGATTAGCACATCTTATATTTTTCCGTGCAGGTGCCATTGATCAGTAGAGAGACTGGCTTGCCTGTGAATCAGTTGTCCACATATAGTCCAATGTGACCTGGCTGAGAAGAGGGACTGTGTTACTTAAAATGTGATCATTTAAGGACTTCCCTTCACTGCAACGTCTGCTCACTGCAACCTCTGCTTCCCTGGTTCAAGTGATTCTCCTGCCTCTGCCTCCCAAGTAACTGGGATTATAGGCATGTGCCACCAGGTCTGGCTAAGTTTTATATTTTGAGTTGGGATTTTAAAAGGCAGCCTAACAGAGAGAGATGTAAAACATCAGAGGTGAAAATGTAAGCAGCCAGCATGTATAGAGCTCCTCTTAAGGGAAGAGAG
Source organism: Theropithecus gelada (assembly GCF_003255815.1). NCBI lineage: Eukaryota > Metazoa > Chordata > Mammalia > Primates > Cercopithecidae > Theropithecus > Theropithecus gelada. The sequence continues at coordinate 15,709,813 of NC_037677.1, forward strand.
CAAGATATTTTGTTTCCTCCAACACCCGACACTGGGGCTTGGTGGGTGGGAGAGGCGCTGCCTGGGAAGGGGTCCTCACTTGGAGGCTTTGGTCCCTTCCCCAGCTTGTGAGCTCGCGCAACCGCCTGCTGAACTTCTCCGACAGCCCCTGCAGCCCTGGATTCCGCACTTTCATCCTCAGTTTCTCCTAGATTCTAAACTCTCAGAGGCCAAGGGCACCACTGTGGCCCCTGCAGCACACTCTTCCTGCGCTGTGTGTGAAGCGAATTGAATGTTCCCCCCACCCCCGTTAGGCATTGTGTTACACCTAAGAGTTAAGCAGTGAATAAAGCAAAGTCTCGTCCCCACAAAGCAGAAATTCTGGGCATTTTTAATATATAACATGGTCTGTGCTACTACTACTACAGTGAATGAAAGTCACAAGAATACACACAGGTTGTGACAGCATTTGGGAGGGACGTCTTACCAAACTTGGGGTTCAGGGAAGAGTCCTAGAGCGAAGGCATCTGTCTCATTCTGCACCCCACACCCTGAGCTGAGAGTGGCAGATGGGGGAAGGGAAATGGGGACTCAACTCAGTCGTTCCCTCCCCTCAGAGGCCACCCCGAGCCTCCACAGGCCGGTTCTGCGGGAGCGTACAGGGGGGCCGGGGTTGGTGCCGGGACAAGTTGGGCCTCGCAGATTGCACCGCAGCAGTGAATGTACCGCGGGTGCTTCTGGGATGGCTCCTTCTGGGCCTCCCACACCCTCACCTGGTCACTTACAGGCCCAGCACTGGGGCTGGGGCCTCACTTGGCACCCACGCACCACGCGGTGCCAGCGATGCTGTTGTGGCCGAGGAGGAGAATCCCGTGGGAGTGTTGGCTGTGGAGGCCTCTTTGAGTCAAGGGCAGAGCATGTGTTTGGCCGGAAGTCCTGATTCAGAACTTGGAATCGGGATTTTCTGCTAATCTGGTGTTTTTCCTCTGACAGCACAATAATATTGTTTTGGTTGCTAAGAAACCTTCTTTTAATTGAACATTGGGTCGAGTGGCTATAGTACGATAATATACCATGCAGATGTCAAGAGAATAGCACAGCGCCCAAGTGACAATCAGGCCACTTCTCACAACAGGCAAGTCATAATACACAAGTGTCTTTCCAGATTTTCCTCACAGGGTGTGGAGGCATTGATTTGTGGTTGCAGACACAAGATTCTCTCTCCCCAGTCTGTGATATGGCCCTACAGTGGGTTATCTGTGCCTATAACCAAGCTCAGCTTTGTTTTATAGGCTGACATTTTGTGGGCTATTAGTCTGAATGAACCACTATTCTAATGATCAGATCATTATAATGGTGCATTAGTTTGATGCAGGGTAATGAAATATTGTTACTTCAATAGGGCGGGATGTCTATTACAGATCTTATCTCATAATCCCTGTTTAACAGAGGCATCCTTGGTTTCTTTTGCAGTACAGAGTGAATACCTGATTGAAGAACTCTTTGGAGAAAGGACTATAGTGTCATTTTAAAAGCTAAGAGTAAAGTTTAATATTCCTAATAGTAATTGCTTTCTATTTTGCTTTTCACAACTGAGAGACATTGTTTGGTTAAATCTCTAGGGGGCGATTGAGAGAGGCAGGCACATAATCCCAGCTCCGAATGCCCTGATAAAATTAATGTGTTCTTTTACTTTAGAGACAGAGAAGGTTCATGCATTGTTTGCTAGGCAATTTTCTAGCATGTAGCTGCAAGATTGGGTTCATATCTATTTGCTGAGGAATCAGATGTAAGCATAGGTTGAGTTGAGGCTGTCGATTAGTATAAGACCTCAAGTAGATGTTTTGTTTTTCACCTTGAGGGGCTGATTTCAGTGTTAAAAGTGTGGCCTGAGTAAAAGAAAAGCAGTTCAAAAATTGGCTTTTAAAAATCTTTTAGTGGATAGAATTACAGTTGTGTTTTTACAAGATGGGAGTTATACCCCCCTCTGCCTCCTTGCAAACACGTGCCACAGGTTGTATTCCACCTGCAGTGGCTAGGGCTCTTTGATTGCAAGTAACAGCCACACTGCTTCCCCTAATTTGAAAGGAGTTATTTAAATGATATTGGGTGGCTCACATATCTAAAAAAAAAGAAAAAAAATTTGCACAACCAGGGATCTGGAAGGACGTGTACAAGGGATCCTAAAGGACAGCTGAGTCTGAATACTGCATCTTTCATCATTTCCTCTATTTTTATTACTTTGAGATTCAAATATCAGGAGAAAGGAATTCATTCAATTACTGTAACTGCAGCTCTACGATTTTTATGTAAAAGGGACTTATGGAAGCAATTTGGTCAGAATGGGCAATGGCAAAACGTGGAAGGGGGATGATGAAATTTTTTTTTTTTTTTAAGACAGGGTCTCGCTGTGTCACCCAGGCTGGAGTGCAGTGGCATGATCTTGGCTCACTGCAACCTCTGCCTCCCGGGCTCAAGTGATCCTCCCACCTCAGCCCCCCAAGTAGCTGGGACTACAGGTGTGTGCCACCATGCCCAGCTAATTTTTGTGTTTTTAGTAGAGACAGGGTTTTGCTATGTCATCCAGGCTGGTCTCAAACTCCTGAACTTGAGCAATCTGCCCGCCTTGGCCTCCCAAAGTGCTGGGATTACAGGCATGAGCCACCGCGCCCAACCAGATGCAAGAGTTTTGAGTGGCTTGTGACACTTGACATCCCTTCTTAGTGCCAAGACCACAGGCCCACCCCTTGGCTAATGATAGTTTAGCACACCTTGACTGGAAGTTCCTTCAAGATTGGGTGAAGAAAAACAATTATTTCGATGCCATCTTTGTTAAGTATGTAGATAAATTCTCATGACATAAGGCTCTAGGCAGTTCCCAAGACCTCAGTGTAGGCTGCTCTTGCAGAACAATGCCTGCCAACCCCAATGGTAGGCACCCCTCATTGTCTGCTAACATCCATTTCCAACCTGCTTCTTTGCTGGCAGAAGCCACTTCTCACAAAGACTTGAAAACATGCCCTGCCTATTTATTTTGGCATTCCCTCCTGCAGTGGTCATATGACTCAATTTGGGTCAATTAGATACAAGAGAAAGTATGAGAAAGGCTTTCCTCTTTAATATAGATATGGCACTATAGACTGTGGCAGCCATTTGGGACAGTTTGGAGAAGGCAGAAGGGCGAGGTCAGTAAACTAAGCATGGATGCGATGGATGACTTATTGTCCTGCTGAATTAACCAAACCTGAAATAAACTATCTCTAGGCCTCTTGCTAAGGGAAATAATAAATGTCCTTCACCTTTAAGCTGTTTGTCTTTGTCTATTCTAAGTCTGGGTTGATATAACAAAAATACCATGGACTAGGTGGCTTATACAACACACAGACATTTAGTTCTCACAGTTCTGGAAACTGGGAAGTCCAAGATCGAGGCGCCTGCAGATGTGGCGTCTGGTGAGGGCAGGCTTCCTGGTTCATAGATGGCCATTTCTGTGTCCTTAAGTGATGTGAGGGGTAAGGGAGCTCTCTGAGGCCTCTGTTATAAGGCCACTAATCCCATTCACAAAGGCTCCACCCTCATGACCTAATCACCTCCTAAGCCTCCACCTCCAATACCATGATATTGGGGATTAGGATTTAACGTATGAATTTTAGGGGGAACAAACACAGTTTATAGCACCATTTTATTTCATTATTTATTTATTTTTAGAGACAGAGTCTTGCTCTGTCACCCAGGCTAGAGTGCAGTGGTGCAATCATGGTTCACTGCAGCCTTGACTTCCTGGGCTCAAGCAATCCTCCCACCTCAGCCTCTTGAGTAGCTGGGACTATATAAGTGCACACCACTGCATCTGGCTAATTTTTAAAAACATTTTTGCAGAGATGGGGGTCTCACTACATTGCCCAGGCTGGTCTCGAACTCCTAGCCTCAAGGGATCCTCCTACCTTGGCCTCCCAAAGGGTTGGGAACTACAGGCAGGATCCACTGAGCTAGGTCTCTAGCACCATTTTAATAGAGGCTAGTATCATGAGCAGCTGCAGCTTCTCAATTCACACACAGAGGAAACGTTCAGCTGCCCTCAGGAGGACCCATCCCCACAACAGTCAACTACAGGAGGGCCACTGATGGAGAATTCTCCATGGGTGCCCCCAAGAGCAGGAGCTGGTATAGTCAGCAGCTTTCCTGACCCCAGGACCTCCTTCTGACTCTTCCTGAGCAATAGGGAGCTCCTTGCTGTCTCCCTCCTTTGTCTCAGCCCTGTTTGAGGCATGGAATCTGATGGGGACAGAGGTTGATGGAGCTTCTCATGGGAGGAGACACTGTGGGCTCACCCCTCTGGGAGGACCTGGCTCCTCACCATCCCAGAGGGGCGGGAGGGAGCCTACTCTTGTGGCCTTGCCATTCCTCAGCATTCTCCTCACCCTTGGCCACAACTGAAGCCAAGAGACATCCGCCCATATGCTGACCCCCACCTGGCTCTCTACACCCGTCCTGACTCCAGGCTGGAGGGGTTTAAGAACTTGGCACCAAATCCCTTTTGCTGCTCATGCAGCTTTGCCATCAGGCCCTAGCTGGTCCTCATAATTGTGCTTTTATTTGTTCCTGGAACCCGGTTCTGGTTTTGTGTACACACTTTGGAACCTGGATGTCATCATTTCCCTGGACAAAGTTCCATCTGGACAACATGACCAGCAGCGCAGGTCCCTGGGAGGCTGGAGGGAGAGCCCTGACTTGCACGCGGGGTGGTGGTTCACACCTCACTCTTTACTGGCCTTCCTCTCCAGCATCTGCAGCTGCTTCCCTGCCTGGGCCTCTGAATGTCCTGTTCCTGTGCCTCTTTTTGTCCATAGTGTGAGTGAGGATTGCTGGGCTCACAGGGACCCAAATACATGGCATAAACAGAGGAAGTGTTCATTTGCTCCCATTAAAGAAAGCTTGAAGGTGAGCCGTCCAGTATAGCCATGTTGATTTCACAGAGTCATTGAGGACCCCAGCTCCTCCTATCTCTAGGATGTTTCTGGTATCTTCAGTATGATGGCTGCAGGAACTGCAGCTAGGTCCATATTCCACACAAGAAAAAAGGGAATAGCAGCCATAGAGGAGCTTTCTTAGACATCCCATTCAACGATTTGCACATACATCTCATTGCCCACTCCTATCCGCAGGAGCAGGGAGAAGTGCAAGCTTTCTCCTGGGCGCATGGCCACACTGAATGGCATGTTGCAGTCACGGAGGAAGCAGGGAAGACTGGATGCTGGCTAAGTACCCAGCAGTCTCTGTGACATCTTGCTCTTCTCATCTGCTGAGAATGATGCTGGTGGCTGGCTGGAGAGCCACCTTGCTGTGAACTCGGCCTTGCGCTAGCCTGCCTTCCTTCCTCCCCACCTGTCCAGCTGGTGAGGTGTCCCTGAGCCTGCTCCACTTGTGTGAAAAGACCTAGTTCCAGGGCCTGCTCCCCTCCTAAGCTACCTCTCCAATAATAGCTCACTGGGCTGCCCCCCAAGCTGTTTGACCAAGACAGAGCTGGAAGCATCTCTGACGACAACAATGCACAGACAGCGGTGGGATATATTTCTGGTTATACTTGTGAGAGTGACATTTAACTCAACACAGGATGGCCTTGCTTGACCTCATTAGAAACGGCAAGTGGGTCGTCACTGTTTAGGCCCTTGGAAAGAATCATGCAAGGGTTCGGAAATGAAAAAAGATCTTCACACAGTCAAGCTAGGAAAGAAAACTGATGAAAGAGACATCTTTGTGATCACATCTCCCCGTGTTTCTTGACACCTTTCACAACCTGACCTTGTATCTTTCACCACGAGAGAAGCAGGAGCTGCAGCCCTGTTTCCACCAAGCTGCAGATATTTCTCCTTTAAGATTCATCACATATTTATAATATTTTACCTTCCTTTTTTGAGAGAATTGAGCTTGTTTTTACAAGTTTGCCAAGTCGTGTATTACATCATTGGGCTGGGAAATATGGCCCTGCCTCAAAAAGAATGAATTAATTTTCTTTTCTTTCTTTTCCTCCTTCCTTCCTTCCTTCTTCTTCTTTTCTCTTTCTTTCTTTCTTTCTTTCTTTCTTTCTTTCTTTCTTTCTTTCTCTTTCTTTTTTCTTTCTTTTCTTCTTCTCTCTCTTTCTTTCTTTCTTTCTTTCTTTCTTTCTTTCTTTCTTTCTTTCTTTCTTTCTTTCTTTCTTTCTTTCTTTCTTCTTTCTCTCCTTCCTTCCTTCCTTTTCTTTCTTTCATCTTTTTTTCTTTCATCTTATTCTGTCACCTAGGCTGGGGTGCTGTGACACAATCATAGCTCACTGCAGCCTTGACTTCCCAGGCTCAGGTGATCCTCCTACCTCAGCCTCCTGAGTAGCTGTGACTACAGATGCATGCCACCATAGCTGGATAATTTTGGTATTTTTTTGTAGAGACAGAGTTTCCCCATGATGCCCAGGCTGGTCTTGAACTCCCGGGCTCAAGTGATCTACCTGCCTAAGCCTCCCAAAAGTACTGGGATTGCAGCAATGAGCCAGCTGAGAATAAGTTAATTTTATTATTATTATTATTATTATCATACTTTAAATTCTGGGTTACATGTGCAGAATGTGCAGTTTTGTTACATAGGTATACACGTGCCATGGTGGTTTGCTGCAGCCATCAACCTGTCACCTACATTAGGTATTTCTCCTAATGTTATCCCTCCCCTAGCTCCCTACCTCCCACAGGCCCCAGTGTGTGATGTTCCCCTCCCTGTGTTCATGTGTTCTTATTGTTCAGCTCCCACTTATGAATGAGAACATGCAGTGTTTGGTTTTCTGATCTTGTGATAGTTTGTTGTGAAGGACGGTTTCCAGCTTCATCCATGTCCCTGCAAAGGACATGAACTCATCCTTTTTTTGACTGCATAGTATTCCATGGTGTATATGTGCCACATTTTCTTTATTCAGTCTATCATTGATGGACATTTAGGTTGGTTCCAAGTCTTTGCTATTGTGAATGGTGCCACAATAAACATACATGTGCATGTGTCTTTATCATAGAATGATTTATAATCCTTTGGGTATATGCCCAGTAATGAGATTGCTGGGTCGAATGGTATTTCTAGTTCTACATCCTTGAGGAATCGTCATACTGTCTTCCACAATGGTTGAACTAATTTGCACTCCCACCAACAGTGTAAAAGCATTACTATTTCTCCACAACTTCTCCAACATCTGTTGTTCCTTGACTTTTTAAATGATCGCCATTCTAACTGGCGTGAGATGGTATCTCATTGTGGTTTTGCTTTGCATTCAATGACCAGTGATGATGGGCATTTTTTCGTATATCTGTTGGCTGTGTAAATGTCTTCTTTTGAGAAGTGTCTGTTCATATCCTTTGCCCATTTTTTGATGGTTTTTTTTTTTGTTTTTTTTGTTTTTTGTTTTTTGTTTTTGTAAATTTAAGTTCTTTGTAGATTCTGGATATTAGCCCTTTGTCAGATGGATAGATTGCAAAAATTTTCTCCCATCCTGTAGGTTGCCTGTTCACTCTGATGATAGTTTCTTTTGCTGTGCAGAAGCTCTTTAGTTTAATTAGGTCCCATTTGTCAATTTTGGCTTTTGTTGCCATCGCTTTTGGTGTTTTGGACATGAAGTCTTTGGCCATGCCTATGTCCTGAATGGTATTACCCAGGTTTTCTTCTAGGATTTTTATGGTCCTAGGTCTTACATTTCAGTCTTTGATTGATCTTCAGTTGATTTTTGTATAAGGTGTAGGGAAGGGGTCCAGTTTCAGTTTTCTGCATATGGCTAGCCAGTTTTCCCAACACCATTTATTAAATAGGGAATTTTGTCCCCATTGCTTGTGTGTATCAGGTTTGTCAAAGATCAGATGGTGGTAGATGTGTGGTGTTACTTCTGAGTCCTCTGTTCTGTTCCATTGGTCTATATATCTGTTTGATACCAGTACCATTCTATTTTGGTTAACTGTAGCCTTGTAGTAAAGTTTGAAATCATGTAGCATGATGCCTCTGGCTTTGTTCTTCTTACCCAGGATTGTCTTGGATATGTGGGCTCTTTTTTGGTTCTATATGAAGTTTAAAGTAATTTTTTCCAATTCTGTGAAGAAAGTCAGTGAATCTATAAATTACTTTGGGCAGTAAGGCCATTTTCATGATATTGATTCTTCCTATCCATGAGCATGGAATGTTTTTTTCATTTGTTTGTGTCCTGTCTTATTTCCTTGAGCAGTGGTTTGTAGTTCTCCTTCAAGAAGTCCTTCACATCCCTTGTAAATTGTATTCCTAGGTATTTTATCCTCTTTGTAGCAACTGTGAATAGGAGTTCACTCATGACTTGGCTCTCTGTTTGTCTGTTATTGGTGTATAGGAATGCTTGTGATTTTTGCACATTGATTTTTTATCCCGAGACTTTGCTGAAGTTGCTTATCAGCTTAAGGAGATTTTTGGCTGAGATGATGGGGTTTTCTAAATATACAATCATGTCATCTGCAAACAGAGACAATTTGACTTCCTCTCTTCCTATTTGAATACCTTTATTGTTTTCTCTTGCCGGATTGCCCTGGCCAGAACTTCCAATACTATGTTGAATAGGAGTGGTGAGAGAGGGCATCCTTTTCTTCTGCCAATTTTCAAAGGGAATGCTTCCAGTTTTTGCCCATTCAGTATTATATTGGCTATGGGTTTGTCACAAATAGCTCTTATTGTTTTGAGATCCATTCCATCGATACCTAGTTTATTGAGAATTTTTAGCATGAAAGGCTGTTGAATTTTGTTGAAGGTCTTTTCTGCATCTATTGAGATAATCAAGTGGTTTTTGTCATTGGTTCTGTTATGTGATGGATTACACTTAATGATTTGTGTATGTTGAACCAGTCTTGCATCCCAGAGATGAAGCTGACTTGATCATGGTGGATAAACTTTTTGATGTGCTGCTGGATTCAGTTTGCCAGTATTTTATTGAGGATTTTCACATTGATGTTCATCAGGGATATTGGCCTAAAATTCTCTTTTTTTGTTGTGTCTGCCAGGCTTTGGTATCAGGATGATGCTGGCCTCATAAAATGAGTTGGGGAGGAGTCCCTCTTTTTCTATTATTGGAATAATTTCAGAAGGAATGGTACCAGCTTCTCTTTGTACCTCTGGTAGAATTCAGCTGTGAATCTGTCTGGTCCTGGACTCTTTTTGGTTGGTAGGCTGTTAATTATTGCCTCAATTTCAGAACCTGTTATTGGTCTATTCAGAGATTCAGCTTCTTGCTGGTTTAGTCTTGGGAGGGTGTATGTGTCCAGGAATTTATCTATTTCTTCTGGATTTTCTAGTTTATTTGCATAGAGGTGTTTATAGTATTCTCTGATGGTAGTTTGTATTTCTGTGGGATCGGTGGTGATATCCCCTTTATTATTTTTTATTGTTTCTATCTGATTCTTCTCTCTTTTCATCTTTATTAGTCTTGTTAGTGGTCTATTTTGTTGATCTCTTCAAAAATCCAGCTCCTGGATTCATTGATTTTTTGAAGGGTTTTTTTGTGTCTCTATCTCCTTCAGTTCTGCTCTGATCTTACTTTTTTCTTGCCTTCTGCTAGCTTTTAAATTTGTTTGCTCTTGTTTCTCTAGCTCTTTTAATTGTGATGTTAGGGTGTTGATTTTGTATCTTTCCTATTTTCTCTTGTGGGCATTTAGTGCTATAAATTTCCTTCTGCACAATGCTTTAAATGTGTCCCAGAGATTCTGGTACATTTTGTCTTTTTTCTCATTGGTTTCAAAGAACACCTTTATTTCTTCCTTCGTTTTGTTATTTACCCAGTAGTCATTCAGGAGCAGGTTGTTCAGTTTCCATGTAGTTGTGTGGTTTTGAGTGAGTTTCTTAATCCTGAGTTCTAATTTGATTGCACTGTGGTCTGAGAGACTGTTTGTTGTGATTTCTGTTCTTTTACATGTGCTGAGGAGTGTTTTACTTCCAATTATGGAGTCAATTTTAGGATAAGTGTGATGTGGTGTTGAGAAGAATGTATATTCTGTTGATTTGGGGTGGAGAGTTCTGTAGATGTCTATTAGGTCGCTTGGTCCAGATCTGAGTTCTAGTCCTGGGTATCCTTGTTAATATTCTGTCTCATTCATCTTTCTAATATTGACAGTGGGGTGTTAAAGTCTCCCATTATTATTGTGTGTGAGTGTAAGTCTCTTTGTAGGTCTCTAAGAACTTGCTTTATGAATCTGGGTGCTCCTATATTGGGTGCATATATACCTAGGATAGTTAACTCTTCTTGTTGAATTGATCCCTTTGCCATTATGTAATGGCCTTATCTCTTTTGATCTTTGTTGGTTTAAAGTCTGTTTTATCAGAGACCAGGATTGCAACCCCTGCTTTTTTTTTTTTTTTTTTTTTTTTGCTTTCCATTTTCTTGGTAGATCTTCCTCTGTCCCTTTATTTTATTTATTTATAAGAATTTCATATCCAGCCAAACTAAGCTTCATAAGTGAAGGAGAAATGAAATCCTTTACAGACAAGCAAATGCTGAGGGATTTTGTCACCACCAGGCCTGCCTTACAAGAGCTCCTGAAGTAAGCACTAAACTTGGAAAGGAAAACCGGTACCAACCACTGCAAAAACATGCCAAATTGTAAAGACCATTGATCCTATGAAGAAACTGCATCAATTAACAGGCAAAATAACCAGCTAGCATCATAATGACAGGATCAAATTCACATATAACAATATTAGCCTTAAATGTAAATAGGCTAAATGCCCCAATTAAAAGACACAGACTGGGAAATTGGATAAAGAATCAAGACCCATCAGTGTGCTGTATTCAGGAGATCCATCTCATGTTCAAAGACACACATAGGCTCAAAATAAAGGGATGGAGGAAGATCTACCAAGCAAATGGAAAGCAAAAAATAAAGCAGGGGTTGCAATCCTGGTCTCTGATAAAGATCAGGCCAGGTAGTAAGTCTTGAAAAAGCCAATCCTGGCCGGGCGTGGTGGCTCAAGCCTGTTATCCCAGCACTTTGGGAGGCCGAGATGGGCGGATCATGAGGTCAGGAGATCGAGACCATCCTGGCTAACACAGTGAAACCCCATCTCTACTAAAAAAAAAATACAAAAAAAACTAGCCGGGCGACGTGGCGGGCGCCTGTAGTCCCAGCTACTCGGGAGGCTGAGGCAGGAGAATGGCGTAAACCCGGGAGGCGGAGCTTGCAGTGAGCTGAGATCCGGCCACTGCACTCCAGCCTGGGCGACAGAGCCAGACTCCGTCTCAAAAAAAAAAAAAAAAAAAGAAAAAGAAAAAGCCAATCCTAAATCTCAGCCCAGAAAACTAGATGGCAGAATGACACCTGGTGAGACGTCTGCTGTGCCACAATGCTGCAGCAGGTCCTGGTGCAGAATCATCACCATGGGTGGCATTTTGGGTAGCCCATTCGCCCCCAGGGAAGGAAGAGACCATGTATTAGTCTGTTTTCATGCTGCTGATAAAGACATACTCAAGACTTGGTAACTTATAAAGAAAAGAAAGGTTTCATGAGAAACCTTAAAGAAATAGGGTTTCATGGACTCGCAGCTCCATGTGGCTGGGGAGGCCTCACAATCATGGCAGAAGGTGAAAGCCACATCTTACATGGTGGAGGGCAAGAGAGAATGACAGCCAAGCAGAAAGGGAAACCCCTTATACAAACCATCAGATTGTGTGACACTTATTTGCTATGATGAGAACAATATGATGGAACCACCCCCATGATTCAATTACCTCCCATGGGGTCCCTCCTACAACACGTGGGAATTGTGGGAGCTACAAGTCAAGATGAGGTTTGGGTGGGGACACAGCCAAACTATATCAGACCACTCATAGTTTTGACTTTTTCATTATGGAGTTGGTCCCCTTACAAAGCTGTGATTCCTACTACTCAAGTGTTAAAGCCAGACCAGGTATCCAGCCTGGATATCATACATGATGTAGGGGAAAGCCATCCTGGGAGGAGGGATGGATTTGACTTCAAAAGTCAATTTAACTTCTGTGAAACTTTGAGTTGATAAAATAAGGTGCCACTGGACTTGTAAAATGTACAATACAACACCATTTATATATCATAAAAATACCAGTGCACCAAACAACAATATGTATTTTGTGAGACTGTATACACATTACACACAATATCATGGGTTTTAATGAGGAATAGGGAATGAAAATGATGTATGAGGATAAAAGAAAATAAATTAATAAGTTCAGACAGGGAGAGGAAATGACAAGATTCAAATACATATGTTTTTGCTACTCTTATATAAAGAACATGAAATAGTGGAGTGCCAGTTTCTGACTTAGTTGGTAGGATCAGTTCCTCTGCAGTCAGCAGTGACAATCTTATTTTTAAGCCCTCCTTGTTTTGAAGAATACTAGACTTGGGTAGTAAATGTTTCTTTTATACTGTCCCGTTATTATTTATGAAAGCAATCAAAATAGAAGCATTGCTCCTGATCCTGCCATATTCTATTGGATCTCATCCTGAGAACTCTATAACTTATGTCACTCTAGCCATAGTTTGTTTCAGCTTGCTATTCATGATCATATCGAAGAGAAAATATAGTTGATCTAAAAATTTGTTTTAGCAGGTTTTTCTGGGGCAATTTTCTTAAGTGGTTTTTTACAGTTACCTATATCATCATGGAAATGTAATAAGCCCTAATGGTTTGTGTGTGTATCATTACACAATGTATTAATCTTAAAATGAGTAGGAAACTTCTCTCTCCCTCTCTCTCTTTGCAATGAGATTAACTCTTTTCTTCCACAAGTAAAAAGGTGGGTTACAAAACTTCTATAATGAGGCACCTCAGCTAACCAAGCTTTACTTTATTTAAAAGGAACTGTGATATTGTCCCTGTGTGAACTCAACAAGATCAATCACTTCCTTGGCTCTTTATTCTTTCTTGTATCTCAGCTCACTCATATGGGATCACTTTCCTTTTGTCTAAAGGGCATCCTTTAAAACATTTTACTGAAAGTGTGATCCATGGAATGGTCGTCAGTTTGCAAACTGTTACCGGTTCACCATAAGTACAGAAAATGAGAGTCTAATTTGCATATCAATTTAACATTGCTGCAATATTCAAGTGCACAATCAGTTTACTTGACTTGTTGAACAAGGTATAAACCAAAAATTCAAGTCTATAACAGATCAGAAATTCAAAAAAATATAAAACCCACAAAACCTGGTCCTTCTCCTAGTATGCTATTGACACATTTTTATTTTTTCCTTTACCCATATATTTGGAAGATTATTGTAGTAGCTGTAGAATTCTACATTGAAGGTAATTTTTTTCAGTACGTGAAAGATGTTTTTCCATTGGCTTTCAGCTTTTAGTGTTACTTTTGAGAAATCAGCAGTCAGTCTTTTGTTCTCTTATTGTTTTAGATTTTTCTCTTTGCCTTTAGTTTTCCATAGTTTCACTATGATGTATGGATGTGTGAGGTTTTTTTTTTTTTTTTTAAATACTTTAAGTTCTGGGGTACATGTGTAGAATGTGCAGGTTTGTTACATAGGTATACACGTCCCATGGTGGTTTGCTGCACTCTTCAACCCATCATCTACATTAGGTATTTTTCCTAATGCTATCCCTCCCCTAGCCCACCACCCCCCAACAGGCCCCAGTGTATGATGTTCCCCTCCCTGTGTCCATGTGTTCTCATTGTCCAACTCCCACTTATGAGTAAGAACATGTGGTGTTTGGTTTTCTGTTCTTGTGTTAGTTTGCTAAGAATGATGGTTTCCAACTTCATCCATGTCCCTGCAAAGGATGTGAACTCATCCTTTTTTATGTCTGCATAGTATTCCATGGTGTATATGTGCCACATTTTCTTTATCCACCCTGTCGTTGATGGGCATTTGGGTTGGTTCCAAGTCTTTGCTATTGTGAATAGTGCCACAGTAAACATAAGTGTGCATGTGTCTTTATCATAGAACGATTTATAATCCTTGGGTATATACCCAGTAATGGGGTTGCTGGGTCAAATTGTATTTGTGGTTCTAGACCTTTGAGGAATCGCCACACTGTCTTCCACAATGGTTGAACTAATTTACACTCCCACCAACAGTCTAAAAGCATTCCTATTTTGGATGTGTGAGTCTTTTTGTTTACTCTACTTGAGATTTACTGTACCCCTTAAATCTGTAGTTTAGTATCTTTAATTATTCTTAAAATTTTAAAATTATTATTTCTTCTAATACTTGTTCTTCCCTCTTCTTTTCCTTCTCCTTTTGGGACATCAAATAAAATGTATATCAGATATTTCAGGTTGTTTTTTATACCTCTTAATCTTATTTCTATATCTTCTATGTTTTTGTCTCCCCAGGTTGCATTCTAGATAACATTTTCCGATTTTTAATATAGTGAACACTGTGCTCATAATTATTGTCTGACAACTCTAATATCAAAAGCTCTTGCTTCTGTTAGTTCCTGCTTATGGTGTCTGGCCTCTCTGTTTGCCTCATTATCTTTGACTGAGTGCCGGTCATTGTACTTGAAAATTATGTTTAGGAATAATTTGAGGTCTAGCCTAAAAGTCCCTTCCTCTGCAGAGGGTTTATGTTTGCTTCTGAAAAGTGCTTGGGGTTACTTCCAGTCTCAGGCACTTAAACCAAGTGTAAAACTTGAGATAACATGAGTCTGGATGCAAATCTTTAAGAAGGATTTGTTACTTTTGGTTTGCTCTTATTCTAAGAGTATACATCTTTTGTGTGCCAGTTTATTTGGAGCCACTTTACCCTTTGTGAACTCTGGACTATGATCTGTGCCCTCTTTCGTCACAAACTGATCGGAATGAAATTCCTATTTTCCCAAATTAGCTAGTGTTCTCAAGGCAAAAGTGCTCTGTCCCTGTGTACCTCCCGGGGCTATGGATTCCTTTACATCTTATATCCTTAAGAAGGTAGTTGATTTATTTTAGTCAGAAAATTTTTATTGTTATCAGCAGAATGATCGGTTTAAAATAACTGTCTTATCATTCCCCTGAATAGAAAATCACTTCTATTTATAATTTGGAGCAGGATAATGACTAATAGAAGAAATGCTTCTGTAATGGTTAGCAGGAAAGAAAGATCATCGTAGTAAGAGACTAGAGACAGCCATGCAGAAGAGGAAGTCTACTTACTCTTGTTACTCGTGACACAGAACAAAGTCCATGCTTTGACTCTTTAAGCGACTTGGGTATAATACCACAAATGTAACATGAGGCGGTGTAAAATACAATCCATCAGCTATGGTCCATGAAGCAGAATTTGTGGACCTTTTTTAGTCTGTCCTAGAAAATGTTTTAAAGACAACTGAGAATTCCATTCATGTTCAAACATATCCCCCTCATTTTCTTTAGAAGAATCTATCTGAAAAAAGGGCACTTGAGTTTTATTTTCCAGACTAGAGATTATGGGATGGAATTGCAAGCCATGTGGCCAGTTCATTTTAATTTCAGGACTGGTTCCTTGAGCAAACAAATTGGCCTCAAATGAGAGTTGCCAAAATGTTAGATTCCATAAACGTTGGAACTCTACAGCAATGTTTCTCAAAGATGAATGCCCTTGAAAGTCTCGTGATGATTTGCTAAAATGCAGATTCTGATTCAGTAGATTGGAGGTGGGGCCAGAGATTCTGCTTTTCCAGCAAGTTCTCAAGTGATTCCAATGCTGCTGGTCCTCAGACCACACTTTGAGAAGCCAGGTTCTGTAGTGCTCAGAACATTTCACATTAAACCTGGATCTGCCTTTGTCCCCACACCAAACCTTCCCACACATGGAGAATGTTTTTGGATTTAGTAAGAACTGGGCTATCAAGAGAGGAGCCATCTGCATTGGGAATGTAATGAAGAGCTTCAGCTGCACGGCAGGCCCACCCTCTCACAACTGGGATTATCTTTCGGGGACCCAAAAGTGTGAGAAGAGCAGAAGGCGGCATGGCACCCTGTAGAATCAGAACACCAAGCCAATCTCAACTGGCAGTTTCACACGCTACTCTTTCATCAAACATACTGATGATGGCCAGGTGCAGTGGCTCATACCCGTGATCCCAGCACTTTGGAAGGCTGAGGCGAGAGGATCACTTGAGCCCAGGAGTTAGAGGCCAGCCTGGGCCACATAGGAAGACCCTGTTTCTATGAAAACAAAACAAAACAAACAAACAAAAAATCACACTCATGAATGGTTGTTTTCATTTTTCTTGTTCCTCCCCCCCAGGTTATATTTTAATTAACCTCCTCCATCTTACTGCTTGCTTCCTCTAAGAAAACATATTTGTTCGAAAAGCTTCATCAGGTAGCAACCCACTAATCACTGATGTGTGGGGGACAAAGAAGATACCAGAAGTCTTCTCAGAACCACAGAGCCTAGCAGCCCCAAGTCCTAGGTGAGGACTCTTCATAACAAGCCCTGCTAAACTGGTGACAGGCTGAGTCCCTTTGTCCAAGATCAGGTCAGTGGTGGGCTCAGTGACTCACGCCTGTCATCCCAACACTTTGGGAGGCCAAGGCAAGTGGATCACCCGAGGTCAGGAGTTTGAGTCCAGCCTGACCAACATGGCGAAACCCTGTTTCTACTAAAAACACAAAAATTAGCTGAGTATGGTGGCAGGCACCTGTAGTCCCAACTACTCGGGAGGTTGAGGTAGGAGAAATGCTTGAACTTGGGAGGCAGGGGTTGCAGTGAGCCGAGATTGCACCACTGCACTCCAGCCTGGGCAACAAAGTGAGACCCTGCCTCAAAAAAAAAAAAAAAAAAAAAAAAAAAAAAAAAAAAAAACAGCTCAGCTCAGAAAGGGGGTCAGACAAGTCTGCCAACTTGTTGTAAGAGTGAGGAAAGTCCCAAAAACAAGACTTTAACTAGTAAATCTAAAGTGCACCTGGGATTCTGTGTCCTTTGGCAGCATAAGATTTGGGCAACAAACACTGAACAAGCATAGGGACAAGCCTTTGGAAGTGGTTCGGCTGGGCATCAGGTGGCATCTTATTGGGTCTTGTCTCCCACGAGAGGCTGACAGAGGCCGTGCACAGGCTGAGGTCTCTGGGAGCCAGAGTGCCTTCCTCTCCAGGAGGCTCAGCCCAATCACTGTTCTCCAGCATCGCATTCTCCTCCTGACTTTATTTGGGAATCACTTCTGAGCAATGTGGTTGAGTTTTCAACCTCACAATCATCATCTGGAACTTGCTACTCAAAGTGTGGTCCGTGGACCAGACTATCAGCCATCACCTTGGGGCTTCTTAAGAGTGTAGCTTCTCAGGATGCGCCCCAGATCTCCTGAATCAAAACCTGAGTTTTAACAAGATCCCCTGGTGCTTCATACGCCCTCATGTTAGAGAAAAGCTGACCAAGAAAGCAGATGCATTTTCTTTTTTCTTTCTTTCTTTTTTTTAGATGGAGTCTTGCTCTGTCACCCAGGCTGGAGTGCAGTGGCGTGATCTCAGCTCACTGCAATGCTTACCTCCTGGGTTCAAGTGATTCTCCCACCTCAACCTCCTGAATAGATGGGATTACAGGCATGCACCACCGCGCCCTGCTAATTTTTGTATTTTTAGTAGAGTTGGGGTTTCACCATGTTGACCAGGCTGATCTTGAACTCCTGACCTCAAATGATCTGCCTGCCTCAGCCTTCCAAAGTGCGGGGATTACAGGCATGAGCCACTGTGCCTGGCCAACACATGTGTTTTCTAAATGAAGATGCTCTTCCCTGCACCAAATTTGAAGGCCCGACTGTGGCCTGGCCAGGAAAGCGGAGAAAGGCTCTTGGTGAACTTGTTCCTAACACAGATTTCTCAAGGAAATGGAAGGCCCGGCCTTAACAGTGTTTATATGGTTGCATTCTCATGTTCCAACTTGTGACTTTGGAGTCTTCTGAAATTTTTCCTTTGATATAATGAGATAAATATATGATCTTGGATTCTCTTCCTCCCTCTTCACTAGACTGTTCCAGAAATAAAGAGTCAGCCATAAGCCTTAGGGGAGTTGAGATGAAAACTTTTAGAACATGAAATTTTGGTCCAAATGGGATTTTTGCTGGTGTTACTAATTAAGATTCTCTTTAAAACTAGGCCAGCCCTGTGCTCTCCGGTTGGCAGTCTGTTTAGAATCTCTCTGTAAACACGCAGTGGCTTGTACAAATAGGGAGGCTTTACTTTCCCATCATAAAGAGGGCCTGAAATAAATCCCAGACAACTCTAGAAGTTTGTCTTTGCCATAAAAATAGTGGAATTCATTGAAGGCTGCCTCATTGCACTCAGACAGGGTACAAGCTGGCCAGCTAATTGGCCCTGGGAACCAGCTGGTGGCGGGTTTTCACTCTCTTCAGACTGCGGAAGGGGGGGTCACTCTTAGTTTTCCTTTCCAGGATATTTTTTAAAGCTGTCTGTTTAGGCGATGTGCATTTTCCTATAGAGGAGGAGTGTCCAATCATTTGAATTCCCTGGGCCACATTGGAAGAAGAAAAATTGTCTTGGGCCACACACAAAATATACTAACACTAGCGATAGCTGATGAGCTAAAGAAAAATTGCAAAAAAAGTCTCATAATGTTTTAAGAAAGTTTATGAATTTGTGTTGGGCAGCAGACAAAGCCATCCTGGGCTGCATGCGGCCTGTGGGCCTTGGGTTGGACAAGCTTGCTATAGAGTAAACGAGACTGCCTGATTTTCAATTAGTGACCCTGTACAGCTCCAAAGCTTTCATGGCTGGTGTCTGGCAACACTATGCCCCTCTTTGAGATAGAATTTGTAATCATCAGCTCCTGACTTCTGTATTGTTGACTGAAAGAAAGATGAGAGTTTCACACCCTTCTCTTTTACATATGCCAAAGGACGTGCTCGTGTGTGGCCACGTCGCCTAAAAACCTAAGTAGCTGAATGGCACTGGGGCTGGAAGAGCCAGAAATGAGCCATCTACACCAGCTTCGAACACTGTGTGAGCCATAACTGTTTTCAGAGTGACTGACTGAGCAATTGAGTCTCCGCTGGTACAAACTGGCTGGACTTCCCTGACTCCTCATCCAAGCTGATCTTCTTTGAGGAAGGGACTCCACCGGTCCCCAAGTTGTCATGTTTATCTCTGTATACTCAGAGGAAAGGCCAGTGCCCAATACGTAGCAGATTCTTGGTAAATAATTGTGAAATGTGTGAATGGAATGGAGGTCCATTCACCTCTTGGAGGTAACTGTTGAAACAGAATCTATTTTCCACCACTTAATCTGTGCGTTTCTGCCCATTTTATATCGCCTACGATGTCCATATATCAGTTTCCCTTACTAACTTGAGGAAGTTTTCCCACACTCAAGCTGATCAAAGTGCTATTGCTTGTGTTAAGGGTAATTGCTTGTTTATCAAATTAAGACACAAGGACAGAGGCTGAAATCCAGTTGCGTTCAGTTCATATACATTTCAGTAGGAATTATAAACATTTTCATATGAAAATTTGCTAAGAGTTCATATAAATATAGTGTATCTCACAAAATTGCAAACAATTTGACATAGCTATTCTGCACTGCTCGGGGCTATATAAAGACCTTGCATGTCCAGGCATTAGAATTTCTAGGATAGGCTGGGTGTGGTGGCTCACACCTGTAATCTCAGCACTTTGGGAGGCCAAGATGGGAGGATTGCTTGAGGCCAAAAGTGCAAGACCAGCCTGGGCAGCAAGGCAAGGCCCTATCTCTATAAAAAGATTTAAAAAATTAGCCAGGGCAGGTGGTGCATGCCTGTGGTCGCAGCTACTTGGGAGGCTGAGGTGGGAGAATTGCTTGAGCCCAGGCATTCAAGGCTGTAGTGAGCTCTGACTGTGCCACTGCACTCCAGCCTGAGCCATGGAGTGAGATCCTCTCTCTAAAAACCAACCAAACAAAAGTTGCCTAATCTCATTTGCTGTGATGATGAGGGTGGTTATGGGAGTTAGGGAGAAGGTAGAGGACATCTGGCACCAGTGGGTGGGGACGGGTGCGTGCATCTCTTCCCACTGCACATGGTCGGGACAGCAGGAGGACTCTTGTTCCCAGTGTGCTGGAGTCTTCTTTGTTGAGCTGCTCTTACCAGTCACATCCTTGACAGAGAAAGTGGGTGATCCCTTTAGCAGGGAAGGGAAGGGTCAACCCCCAGTCTCCTTCCCAGGTTGTGAGAGTGACACAGTGTTGACACTGCAGTCGCTTTGCCCTATTCAGAGGTGCTGTGGTGAGAGAAGGGATTTTTTTTCCTGATCCTTGAAACACTAAAAATCTTTCCATGTTTTCCCTCTAGGTCTTTATCATCAAAGGGGTGAGGGGTCTTGTTCAGTTGAGTGAAGAGTGCCTGGGGGGAGGGAGATGCAGCCTCCATACAGAGTCAGGAAGAGAAAGGAGTAACAACATTCCTAGCTGTTACCTTTTTATTTTTAATCTTGATCGAGATCAGGTCTTACTTTGTCACTAAGTCTGGAGTGCAGTGGCACAATTACAGCTCGCTGCAATCTCAAACTGCTGGGTCCAAGCGATCCTCTCACCTCCGCCTCCCCAGTCATGCCACCATACTTGGCTAATTTTTTTTGTAGAGATGGAGTCTCACTATGTTGCCCAGGCTGGTCTTGAACTCCTGGCCTCAAGTGACTCTCCTGTTTTGGCCTCCTAAAGTGTTGAGATTACAGGCATGGACCACAGAGCCTGTCCCCCTGGCTGTGTGATCTTGAGCAAGAGCCTCAGCCTCTCTGAGTCTCAGGTGGGCAGGTTCTCATCACTTAGTGGGTCATTAGAACTCCCTTCATACATAGCTTGCAGTGTCATTGTGAGGATTTGGGACACCACTGTTAGGGCTTCTGGCCTGCAGTGATGACAATGGCTGCTATTGACTGAGTACCTGCTGTTACTCTGACCAAAACATTTAGAGTTAACCATGTAGGTTACAAAGGGAGTTATCAGCTTTATGTGCTAATCTGGTACCATATCAATAGGAGGAGAGATGGCAAATGTTTCTTGGCATTCGCCCAGCTTTCTTTAGAAACTTCCCTTGCCTTGTAACAAGAGGCACACATAGCCATGGGCCAGCACTGTGACCCTGCGCCAAAGCTTCCTTACTAGAGGACACTCAGCTAGTAAAGCAGTTAAACTCGGATGATTCTTCCAATCAGGTGTTTAAAAAAATTCCCAAGACAATTCTGTTACGCTTGTTGGGTTACAATCACTATCCAGAAAGCCCCACTGCTGTGTTAATTTATGCAAAATCCCTGTAGAGTTCACTTTCCTTACAATGTTCTTTTAAAAGAAATTTTGAAACAATCTCGAAATTACAGAAAAGTTGCAAACACAGTACTTATTTTTTTCTGGAACCATTTGAGATTAAGTTGTTGACCAAAGGCCCCATGATTTCTCTATTATTATTATTATTATTAGAGACAGGGTCTTGCTCTGTCACCCAGGCTGGAGTGCAATGGTGCGATCATAGTTCACTGCAGCTTCGACCTCCTGGGCTCAAGTGATCCTTTTGCCTCAGCCTCCCAAGTACCTGGGACTACAGGCACCCATCACCAAGCCTGGCTAATTTTTAATTTTTGTGTAGAGCTGGGGCCTCCCAATGTTGCCTAGGGTGGTCTCAAACTCCTGGGCTCCAACAATCCTCCCTCCTTAGCCTCCCAAAGTGTTGGGATTATAGACGTGAGCCACCATGCCCACCTGATTTCTGAATTCTTGAGTATGTATTTTCTACAAACAGGGGCATTCTCCTATATTATCATAATGCAACCATCAAAGTAGTGATGTTAAAAATGATACATTTCTTACTATTTGACTCAGCGATCCCATTACTGGGTATATACCCAAAGGATTATAAATCATGCTACTATAAAGACACACGCACATATATGTTTATTGCGGCACTATTCACAATAGTAAAGTCTTGGAACCAACCCAAATGTCCATCAATGATAGACTGGATTAAGAAAATGTGCCACATATACACCATGGAATACTATACAGCCATAAAAAAGGATGAGATCATGTCCTTTGTAGGGACATGGATGAAGCTGGAAACCATCATTCTGAGCAAACTATCGCAAGGACAGAAAACCAGACACCCCATGTTCTCACTCATAGGTGGGTATTGAACAATGAGAACACTTGGACACAGGGCAGGGAACATCACACACCAGGGCCTATCCTGGGGTTGTGGGATGGGGGAGGGATAGCATTAGGAGAAATACCTAATGTAAATGATGAGTTAATGGGTGCAGCACACCAACATGGCACATGTATACATATGTAACAAGCCTGCACGTTGTGGTCATGTACCCTAGAACTTAAAGTATGATTAAACAAAATAAAATAAATTTTAAAAAGATACATTTCTACAATCGAATCCTCTGACTTCATTCCAGTTTTACCAGTCGTCCCAATAAGGGTGTGGACAGCAAAAGGACAGAATCTTGAGTCAGGCATTGTGTTCAGTTGTCAGGTCACTGTAGTCTTGCAGTCTGGAGCAGTTTTTCAGTTTTAGCTTGACTTTAGGACCTTGACATTTTTGAAGACTACAGGCCAGACGAATGTAGAATGACCCTTGTCTGATGCATTTTCATGATTTGATTTTGATCATGTATTTTTGGCAGAAATATGACCGAGATGATACTGTGTTCTTCTTAATGCATCCTACCAGGAGGTACACAACTTCAGCCAATGTGTCCTGTTAATGGTGAGGCTGACTTCGATACTTGGTTATGGCATCTATCAGACTCCTCCACATTACATTTATTCTTTTACCCTTTGTAATTAACAAGCATTTTGAGCAGAGGAATTAGGAATTATGTCAGTATCCTGTTGCTCCATAAACTTTCAATCCATTCATATTTATATCAATATGGATTCCTGTTTTTCTTTTTTTACTTATTAAGTTATTGTGTCAGTCTGTTTAGTCTGTTCTTGCACTGCTATAAAAATACCTGAGACTGAGAAATTTACAAAGAAAAGATGTTGAATTGGCTCATGGTTCCACAGGCTGTACAGGAAGCATAGTGGCTTCTGCTTCTGGGGAAGCCTCAGGAAGCTTCCAGTCACGGCAGAAGCCAGAGCAGGAGTAAGCATCTTACGTGGCAGGAGAAGGAGCAAGAGAGTGGGGAGGTGCTACACACTGTTAAACAACCAGATCTCATGAGAACTCGCTCACTATGGCAAGAACAGCAACAAGAGGATGGTGCTAAACCATTCATGAGAATCTGCCCCTAAAATTCAGTTGCCTCCCACCAGGCCCCACCTCCAACACTGGGGATTATAATTGAAGATGAGATGTGGGTGGAGACACAGATCCAAACCATATCAGTTATGATCCATTTTTAACATTATTTTGATTCTCTAAATGCCCTAGGTTTGGCTTCTGTGACTCATTGTCCCCAGTTATTATTTGAACACTTCCTTCTTTTCTGGAACAATCAGATGTTTCAACTCAGTCTTACTTTTCCTACCTTGGCCATGGAATCATCTATTTCCCTAAGGAGCCCTGGTTCCTTTCAGTAGAGGAGGGTATTTAGAGGCCAACTTCTGGGTGCTGGATGTGCCCATTACTATTGCAATGTTACGCGGTCAGCGGACAAAGAGTGACAGGGTATATATGTTTGTAGGGGATCAGTGTATGTACATATAAACACATATGCATATATATATACATTTACCTTTATACTCAAGTCTACATCCATATCAGAGTCTATTTAATTTATCTATCCATCTATTTTGAAAATCCCAAGGAATCATATTAATACTTTCAGTTCCAATTCCTCTCTTTACATATTTATAACTTCCTTCTTTTGACAGCGAAAAACCTGAATCCCATTGTTCTTATTTTTTGTTTGCTTGTTTGCTTATTTGCTCAATTGTTCTTGTTTTTGATTTGCTTGTTTGCTTATTTGCTCATTTCTTCCATATGTTTCCAGAGCTTACCGAAGCCATCCTCACACAGAGATCCCCTCACCCTACCCAGGCTCACCCCTACATCAATGCTTACCCAAACATTGGTAATGCTTTTGAGAGGAATTATGTGAATACAACAGTCAACAGTTCCTATTGCAGAAAGCCTTTTACCAAACATCTACTTTGATTTTACACTTCTGAACACAGTGATCCCCTACTGATTCCCCTACTGCTGCCCCCCAAGGGAGGACACCCTCCTTCCCTGCTTGGGCTCTAATGCTCTTTGCAGGTGACCCTTCTGAGCAGATGTCCTCCTCATCCTTTTGGGCCTCTTCATCACTCTGGACTGCTGCAGCTCCCTCACTCCAACCCTTTCCCTACCCCACCTGATAGCTCTAACACTGTATAGTTCAGGTAAGGGAAGGAAGAGGAAGGGCCACATCACATTTTATAATTTGGAGTACAAGTCTTTTCTTAGTTGGAAAGATTATCTCAGTTAGTTTGAATCAGTCCCAAACTTGAGCTGGCTTCAACTCCATCCTTAGGATGGGACAGAAACTTCTGTACCACACTGTGATGCTCTTGCTATGGTCCTGGTGAAATAGCACCCTCTATTTTCTCTGAATGGAGCACCAGGAGCAGAGGTTTCCTTCCTAGCTGCATACTGTTCAGCAACTGCATTTTGACTGCTCTTTTTACTCCTCCCTTTTCTTTGCTTCTGTATCCCAAATCCAACAACCAAGCAACCAACCAACCAACCACCGAGCCAACCAATCAACCAACCAGCCAACCACTCAACCACCAACCAATCAACCAACCAAAAGAACTTTCACAACCTTCAATGCTTCCTGCTGATGCAATGGTGAAGAATAAGAACACCCTGGTTTTAAGTGAGAAACACACAAAAACCATAGCTCCTTTTCAATCCAAGTGTTGCCTAAAAGACTACCATTTCACTCAGCCTCTTCATTTTCTCTGGCTGTTTCTTTCTTTTCTTTCTTTCTTTCTTTTTTTTTTTTTTTGAGATGGAGTTTCACTCTTGTCACCCAGGCTGTAGTGCAATGGCGTGATCTTAGCTCACTGTAAACTCCACCTCCTGAGTTCAAGCAATTCTCCTGCTTCAACCACCCAAGTAGCGGGGATTACAGGTGTCTGCCACCACGCCAAGCTAATTTTTATTTTTATTTTCTGTATTTTTAGTAGAGACAGGGTTTCACCATTTTGGCCAGGCTGGTCTCGAACTCTTGACCTCATGATCCACCTGCCTCGGACTCCCAAAATGCTGGGATTACAGGCGTGAGCCACCATGCCCAGCCTCTAACTGTTCCTTGATGTCTCACTACAACTATACTTTCCTTAGAGGAACGCTCTGCTCTTATTGTTGTTTAAGAGTTTTCTACCCCTTTTGGGTGGACTATTTAAGCATCCATGCTTGCCCCCCATAGATGCAGGGACATATGTTATGTAAGTGTGAGGAACTGCACAGAAGTCATTATTCCACATCACGTTTCTGCTTTGCTGCCCACCAGCTTCTTGGTTTCTTGGCAACGTTACTCATCCATTTCAGAATAGGGCTTACACTTAAAAGCATGGTCCTGGTTCCTTGTGTTCAGAAGTGTAAAATGAAAGTAGATATTTGGTAAAAGCTTTCTGCAATAATAGGAATTTTAGACTGTTCTCTTCACATAATTGCTTTCAAAAGCATTACTAACGTATGGGTGATCGTTGATGTGGGCAATGTCGCTTGAAGTGGGAGGAATGATATTTACAAAATTCTCTTAGTTGTTGACGTTAGCTTCCTGGATTTTTTTCTTTTAAACAAACCTTAATGGAACAAATGAGATGACAAAATACGCTGAAAGCATCTGAAACACGAGATCCACCTACACACACCTCCAGAAATCATCTCAAGCCTGAATGCTTGTTTGCAGTGGGCATCTCCAAGGCTGACTCACAGTTCCTGCTCTGAGCTCAGGACCTCCGTGCTGATCCCCCACACACTCTCATCTCTTGCCTTGATGTCATCCAACAAGGCTAAAGCAATCCGCCTCTCAACTGTTCCGAACCCCTGGAACCTCTCTCAAATGAATTTGGTTTTTGAATGGTGCCTGGAGGGAAGAATTTCCTAGCACTTGATTTACATTATTTTCCTACTGTGCTTTAGATATCGTTTTAAAAATTCCATTCATACGACGAGGAAATAGTTTCAAGAAAGTAAAGGGACTGAAAATCTATATCCTCTGCATATCCCTAGTTCCCATCTGCCCCGCTGTCAATGATTCACAGAATCAGGCCAGCAGACATGGCCAGAATGACCTTCTCTGGAGGCATCAAAGATGAATTTTTAAAAATTTTTATGAGTACATAGCAGATGGATATATTTATGGAGTACATGTGATATTTTGAGATAGGCATAGAATGCATAATAATCACATCAGAGTAATTGGGGTATCTATCACTTCAAGCATTTGTCATTTCTTTGTGCAAAATGATTTTTAAAAAACTAGATGAGAAGGGGATATGGCTCTTTCAAGTGGCTTCATTCTTCTCCCCTTGTAAATGGCAAATTTGCTTCTCAGAGTTGGACGGGATGTGTTAAGAGTGTTGGGCATATGGCCTTAGTTTTCACTCTGTAGGCCATTGCTTTTCAAGAGAGAAATCTGGGTAGCAAGACAGTGTGCTTGATGGATGAGAAGGTGCCAGCAACTCAGAGTCTCCTGGCAAGGAGGGGTGGTCATTCCCAAGCAAAGGAAGTGCAGGGCATCGAGAACATCAGTGCTCAGAGTTCCTTAGGGAAGCTGGAGCCGTAATGTCCTAATTTTCAGAAGGCTAAACTGATAGAATTTGCAGACAGCAAAGTGCTTAAATTAAATCCAGCTCAGTCAAGTGTGTCTAGAGAATCCCTTGAAGAGATGCTTAGAGAAGTGATCAATATGGTCTGATCATGATCCTTAATGGGGCTGGTTTTCAGACTGGTGTGGAGAGAAAATGACTATCATTTTGAAATTGGACAGCTCGTGATGAAGTACCTGTTCTTTGTGTGTGAACCCGCACTCTGTTGATTGACAGGGGCAATGGATCAAGCTGCCCCGGTGAGCTGGTCCAACAGAAAAGACTTATTCTTGGCCATGTGACATGCCCACCATTGCCTGACTGATAGGTTGAAAGGTCTGCGGCCATTATCATGTCCCTATTTTCTGTCTATCTGGTGTACCACCTAGAGCCCTACCATTCCCATTTGTGACATGAAACTGATGTCATGTGATGACTTGGGGAAAATCAACTTGATATTGCAATTCTATTGTTTAAGGCTAAACACAGGACCCCACCGAGTAGTCGATGGTCATCTACCATCATTATACTGGGTTCTTCAATATTTATCTCACGGGTTAGCTTTCAATGCCCTGTGTTTCTATCATTAGGCAGCATTTTTAGTATCAAGATACTGAAGGTGTTAAAATGCACAGTGGGGCACATCAAAAATCTTCATACTTTATTGCTACTGCTTTATCAGTTAATTGGTCACCTTAACTAGCCAAGCAGACCCTCCCAAAATGGCACAGGAGGTAGGCACGCTTTTGTCTGGGAGAAGGAAGGGAGAGCTGGTAACTGGATTTTGTCTCCCCCGATAAGAGGACAAAAACAGTCAACAATTACAATTAGCACCAACTTTGAAATAGACAAAGATAAGCTACTTTCCACTGAGAAAAGCCTCCCTTTTCTCAGTGAGGTTTCTGTGGGCTTATTCTTGGTGATAGCCGGGGGTATGGCTTGTAAGGCATTTGAAACTAACACAGAGAAACTTGGACTTTGGGGCCACTCAGACCTCCCGGCTGTTCAGGTGGGTAGAAGCCACTCCCTGAAAGGTGGGTGATAACATAGGCATTCAACTAAAGCACTTCATGGAACATTATGTGGCTTTACATCTCTTCATGTACGTAGCGGGACTGTGAATGGTGCTGAACAAAACTAAATGATGTCCCAAGGTAGATGCTCCGAATGATCGCCACCTCCTGAACAACCGCCTTCCTGCTTGCTTGCCATGGGCGTGGGCACTTCAACTCGAGCCCAAGGTCCCGTGGTGGCACAGACAAGACTGAGTTGCATGGAGATTTCCTATGTCTCTGTCTTCTGCCCCAGCTGTGTCTCTGAGTGTTCCTTGGCTTTGTGTAGGTGCTGCATTATTGGTGATAGAGTGGACCACAAGACTGCCTAGAAATACACTGAACTGGAGGCTTCTAAGCTTGAGCCAGAAAGGAAAGTTAAGTAGAGTGATGAAAGCTCTTTTGGAAGGAGAAAGTGTTCCCGCAGCCGCCTTCTCCTGCCACTGCTGTTTTCTCGTGTGGATGACAGAACTCAATAATCACGCGTGACTCCATGTTTACGCCTGGCTCCCAGCAGAAAAGTCTGTTGTGGATCTAAGAGTAGGAGTTTGGTAACATTTTGCCCTTGGGGGTTTGTGTGAAGGGAAATGCGCAAAGTCTTTTTTAGCTTTGACTTCTGTGATTCTATGGAAACAAGGCAGCAGTGCTGAGAATCCAGTGAAAGATGGAAAAGCTAAGACTGCAAAGCTTTGAGGTCGAAAGAAGAGAGGGAGGGTGGGAGAAAGAATAATAGGATTTATTTGGGACTCTACTTGGCTATTCACTTTTGTCTCTGGGATCTGAAGTAGGAACTTTTTCAATGGGCTGTTGATTTGGATGTGAGAGGGAGAGTTATTGGTTGTGTTTGGAGGACAGCTTTGGATAAGAGAGAGAAAGGGTGTCTGGACACCCTATTGTCTGGGCATTTTCAACCTTGTCTTGTTAATAACGCTTTGGGGTCTCCCTGCTTATTTAGAACAATGGAACCATAAGACAAGACTTAATTCGAATTGTGGTTTTGATTTATTGTAATAATGTGAAGGGAAAACCTCAAAGACTCTGAAATTCAGTTCTGGGATTGTCTGTGTGCCCAGGTCTAAGACCCGGGTGAAGGTGCATGGTGCTTGCCCCATCTCCATCTGTGACACAGGGCTGCATCATCGGGACGCATGCTGCATTTGTGGCAGATGGCCAGACAGCTCTCAGAGTTCAGAGTGAGTGTGTGGATATTTACATACACACAAACACGCCGGGAGCAGCTGTCTGCCTGTGTCTCCCTCGCAAAATGGAAGACATGGCCCCCTAGGTCAGTAGCCTTGGGCCACTGTCACCACACTCCCTGTACATCCTCTGACAGTGACCATCATGGTGGAAGGAACACAGGGCTGGCCTCCCTGCGGGCCTGATCTTATCTTTCTCTGAGGGTCCGTCTGAGGAGCCATCTTTCCCTCTTTGATCACACAAAGTTGTGCATTTGGGGAGACAGATTGGAAATGAGGAGTGCTCATGAGAAAGGATGGTTATTGACCTCAGTGAATTTGAGACACCAAAGAATGTAGCCAGATGCTCAGTTCAGCGCTCAGGCTTGAACTTTAGAAGACCAACTGGTATTAGTCTGGTCTCCTTTAATTTCTCTGCTTTCTTCCACACCAGTGAAGTTTTGGATGTTAAATTATCTGATTAAAAAATAATATGTGACAAGCCGTGGAAGAAGGAGACCTCTATCTAGGACTGAATACAAATGAGACAAATGGATGAGGGTGTTACCCGGGCATTTAGTAGAATCCACGTAGATCCTGTTATAGGAAAGATTCTGAAGATGTTTAACAAGTGCTTGTTCGCCAATATTCTCCTCTGAAAGCATTTCGGAGCTGGGGTGGCTGTCACTTTCGTGCTGAACATGCGTGCTTGACACCCAGAGTCCCTTAGGAAGTCACCATGTCACAGTGATGACACCAGTGCAGGTCTACATGTAAATGTTGGCCTGTGCAACCTCCACTCACATAACCAGTACCTATGGGAATAGCAGGATCTTTCTGGTCAGCTGATACTTGTGTGATAAACACTCTTCTATTTCTCCATATAGTTGCGTAACCCACCACTACTTTTAGCCTAAGTTTTTCTCCTTGAGACACTCCCATCACCTTCAACACTGAGGGATCTTGGGGGTTCTGGGAGTCTTAAGAGTCTGGCTCAACAAACATATGAAAAAGGCTCAATATCACTGATCATTAGAGAAATGCAAATCAAAATGAGATAACCACAATGAGATACCATCTCACACCAGTCAGAATGGAGATGATTCAAAAGTCAAGAAACAGCAGATGCTGGTGAGGCTGTGGAGAAATTGGAATGCTTTTTACACTGTTGGTGGGAGTGTAAATTAGTTTAGCCACTGTGGAATACAGTGTGGTGATTCCTCAAAGATCTAAAACCAGAAATGCCATTTTACCCAGCAATCTCATTATTAGGTGTATACCCAAAGGAATATAAATCATTCTGTTATAAAGACACATGCACATGTATGTTCATTGCAGCACTATTCACAATAGCAAAGACATGAATCAACACAAATGCCCATCAATGGTAGACTGGATAAAGAAAATGTGGTACATATACACCATGGAATACTATGCAGCTACAAAAAGTACTACACAGCTATAAAAAGGAATGAGATCATGTCCTTTGCAGGGACATGGATGAAGTTGGGAGCCATTATCCTCAGCAAACTAACACAGCAACAGAAAACCAAACACCGCATGTTCTCACTTATAAATGGGAGCTGAACAATGAGAACACATGGACCCGGGGGAATAACAGACACTGGATCCTGTTGGCAGGGTGAGGAGGGAGAGCATCAAGATAAATAGCTAATGCATGTGGGGCTTAATACCTAGGTGATGGGTGCGGCAAACCACCATGGCACAGGTTTACCTATGTAATGAACCTGCATGTCCTGCACGTATGTAAACTTAAAATAAAATGAAAATTTTAAAAAGTTTGGCTCTGCTTCCAAACAGCAGGCAGAGAAAGAACTGAGAGCCTGATTGGTTGTTTAGCACAGATGCTTCTGTGCCCAGAATGAGGTAGTTGTTGCTGGGAAGAGTGATCCTGCAATGATGCCTGGCAGACAGCTGTCTTCTGCGTGACAGCCTGGCCTGGATCCCCTGAGTGTGTCTCGGTTGTATATCCCATGTTTACTGGGCTTCAGGAATCCCACCCCTTTCGTTCATGCCCACATTCCCAGGCATTTGCTCCAAAATGCTGCTCCGTGCTGGCCTGGCCCCCGCTGAGCCCCAGTTCTCAGCACAGACCTTCCCCTTTCCCTCTTTTTTTGTCTTGTTTTGTTTTGTTTTGTTTTGGGGATGGAGTCCCACTCTGTCGCCCAGGCTGCAGTGCAGTGGCGCGATCTCTTCTCACTGTAACTCCTGCCTCATGGGTTCAAGCAATTCTCGCACCTCAGCCTCTTGAATAGCTGGGATTACAGGCGTCCGCCACCATAGCCAGTTAATTTTTTGTATTTTAGTAGAGACGGGGTTTCGTCATGTTGGCCAGGCTGGTCTCAAACTCCTGACCTCAGGCAATCCTTCTGCTTCGGCCTCCCAGAGTGCTGGGATTACATGTGTGAGCCACTGTGCTTGGCTCCCTTTTCTCTCTTGTAAATATCCTGTTGGGATCCTCAGGGTCTTTTCCAGCCACAGACCACAGTCAGGGTCCCTCCCCTGGCTTGTGCCAGCCAGTTTATCAGATTTTCTGAATTGGACAGCAAGGGGCTAGGCTCCCCCTGGCCACTGGAACACCCGCTCTGCAGAACTCTATATGCCAAGGGGCTTCTGGGGATCTTCCTCCAGCCACCAACATGTCTCTTCTGCATTTTCCTCACACCAGTGGGAACCTGCTGGCTCTACAATCATTTCACTAAGAGAAGCAGCTCAAGCTATTCTTTTCCTAAGAGTGAAAGTCAACCCCGGGCAGGGTGTGGTGACTCACACCTGTAATCTCAGCAGTTTGGGAGGCTGAGGCAGGAGGATCACTTGAGGCCAGGAGTTTGAAACCAGCCTGGGCCACATAGTGAGACCCTGTCTCTACAAAAAATAAAAAACACAATTAGCTGGGCGTGGTGGTGTGCACCTGTAGTCCTGGCTACTTGGAAGGTGAAGGCAGGAGAATCACTTGCACCCAGGAGTTCAAGGCTGCAGTGAGCTGTGATGGTGCCACTGCACTCCAGCCAGGGCAACAGCACAAGACTCCATTTCTAAAAACAATTTTAAAACAAAGAAAAAAGAAAATCAGCTCTGTATTTACTTGTTGGCTATGTCGAGGAAGAGAGAAGTGTCTGAGCATCAGGTAAACCCCGCCCTTCTCAGTGCTCTGTTTTGGCCATAAAGAATGGAGCAGAATTGTTCTGACTGAGATGGGTTGTTCACACTCCCAGTGGAGTGGATGAAAGTGTGTCCAGAGTGTCCCTAAATTCCACGCACGCAGACAGCATGCCCTTGTCCAGGCAGGCCCCAGATGTCGCTGCTCCTTGCTCATATAACACACTCCTTGTCCTTCTACCATCTGTCATGGTCCTGGGGGTCTCGGGGGTCTCTACTTCATTCAGCACTCTCTTTGGGGAGCCTTTCATCTGCCAGTGCATGGTCATGACACCTCACTCTGCCCCGGATGGCTCCTCACTCATTCTACATCACAAATGTCTGTTTTGTTCTTGTCTAGACCCACTAAAATATCATTTCCTTGAGGGAAGGGCATTGTTTTGTTCATCCAAGTCCCTCCCGACCCCCTTGAATCTCTCAGCACAGATCTCTCAGCATGCATCACGCAAATGTTTGACTCAATGAACTAAGGGCAGTCCAGGCAGCAGCCGTGGGCGGCCAGAAAAAGGATGGAATCGACAGAAAGCCAGGGGAACAGGAGCTCTGAGGTAGTCGAAGGCAGCCTGGCGAACCCTGAAATGGTGTCATGTTTGGCGTCCTAGAATGCACTGTGTTGTGGAGGAACACCAGAGACAACATCCTCTTCTGGACAAAAATGCTCTGTATGGACTTCGGAAAGCCATTTACCATTACTGACAAACAATAACTGTGATAGTTACCATGTGAGGAATTTTGCTTCCATAATCTAATTTCATCCACTCAAGAAAAGTAGTCAGTATTATTATTACTATTGTTATTATTTTTGACATAGGTTCTCACTCTGTAACCCAGGCTGGAGGGCAGTGGTGTGATCATGGCTCACTGCAGCCTCAACCTCCCCAGGCCCAGGTGATCCTCCTACCTCAGCCTCCCAAGGAGCTGGGACCACAGGCACACACCACCATATCTGCTTGATTTTTGTATTTTTTTGTAGAGACAGGATTTTGCCATGTTGCTCAGACTGGTCTTGAACTCCTGAACTCAAGCAATCTGCCCACCTTGGCCTCCCAAAGTACTGAGATTACAGGTGTGAGGCACTGCGCTTGGCCAGTAAG